>NC_041384.1:433362387-433393119 GCF_002162155.2 Triticum dicoccoides | reverse complement strand
CCCCCTAACCTAGGTCCCGGACCGAGCGGCGGCCATGGTGCTCCCAGATCCGCCACGGCCGCAGTGCTGCCAGATCCGCCGTCGTCAAGGGCTTCGATCTAGGCCATGATGGAGGCACTCGAGGTCCACTCCTTCCCCACCGTCATGCGCCGGGAGAAGAGCCTCTCTGCGGCTCTCGTCGGCCGACGTCGTCACGGCCACACGCGGCTCGACCACCGGTGCTCCCGGCCTTGACTGCTGGTCTTCCCTCACCGCGTGGCAGCGACGGTGTGCTTCAGACTCGTCGGCAACAAACACCGGTGAGGTGAGATCCCCATCTTCTCTTCTTCCTCCCTTTGCTTCGGGTGCCGGCCTTCTTGCGATGGCCATGTCCATGTCCATGTTATGCTATGCTACTTTGGTTAGGAATTTGATGAGTATGCATACGTTAAAATCCAGGCTTGGTTAATCTGCATACCCATTTTCAGATCCGGACTTTTGAGTCTGCATGCATACGCTCAGATTCACTCCCCACTTCCATTTGTACTCCTCACCTCTCGCACCAGGCGGCAAAGTTGATTTCTGTTACTGTTTACTTCACTCTGGTATAGTGATTGACCATCAAATACTCCATGTAGATGTATGCCTGGGGATCAACTGCCACTGGTAGAATGATGATAGTTTGTGCAAGATGTTGACATGTAGATGTATGCCTGGGGATCAACTGCCACTGGTAGATGTATCTGGGTGTTGATAGCCCATCAGATTTTGTTAGTGCAACTTGAATGCCTAGGACTCACTGTATTCTATGTAATTTCATGATACCCCATGAACCCAAGAGTATATTAGCTTTATGAGCGTGTATCCATCCCATGTCTCTGTTTTGCTGTAAGTTGAAGCTTCTAGTTATGATCTCAGAAAATAAATTGTTGCTCATAGGAGATCGCCCGTCCTTGCATGATGTATGGTTCTGGTAGATGATATTCTGAACTTCTTTTTGTTATGTTTTGCTGCAGGTGAATGGAGCTGCTGCTTGGGACATTACGTCTCAGCATTTGTTTAGTGGGTTTGACGCATTGTTTCTGTCAGTCCAAAGTGAGTAGCTGCTTCTCTGAAGCAAAGTTTGCAGGGTTACCTTGTACTGTTATCCTATTCCTACCAGCATAGAAGTGAAGTGTGTAGGATTGGTATTATGCCCCTGTGTTATTTGTTCAGTCCTAACCAAGCTCATATTCATTTGTCCCTTGCACCTGGTTACTATCGATTGCTCAGAACTAGCTGTTGTAGTTGACCAAGTTACTTAAAGTCAGCTGATTGAGCATGCCAAATGATATTTCTGCAATATATATGACATTTCTATCGCATCTGTCTCTAGTTAGACTATTGATTCATAAACTTGTTATATTTGACATGGATAGTTCTGTCGCTATCTAGATCCAATGCATATAGCTGAAACAAGCTACTTGTGAGCGTTAATACCACCTATTAACTGGAAATTTCTTGTTACACATGCTTTGTGATGCCACCTGTGGTTTTCGTTGCCACCTTATCATGAAAAATATGTTGGTAATGGAATAGTAATTCAAGATAATGGATGATGTCTGTAAATTGCATTTAGAAGACCTGTAGAGCATTTAACTAGACAGTTGAATTTGCATGTGCAACTATGCTTGCATGGAATGTTCAATATCAGTTATGTTGTGGTTTCTTGTTCTGTGAGTCAAATTGCATAAGTTGGGAGTATCACAACCTGAATGTGCAGCTTATGTATTTTTGTTAAAGCATGGAGTAACTTCTATAGTTTTGTTAAAAATTATCTTGGTCTTGGGCTGATTTGAGTACTACCAAGGGAAGGATATTGAACTTTCCTTGCGGATGCAGAGCGTGTAGGAGAATTCTACTGTGACAACAAATTAACTTGTCTTGAATTACTTCTTTTATTGGATGTTCAGAATGTTCAATTAACTGATTTGCACCTGTTTATGTTTATTTTGTCAACTTCTTATGTTAACTTGTCTTGAATTACCCCTGTATAGTGTAGCAAGTCTGTACTCTTGAATCAAATGCTTAAATGATAAAAATGTCGCATTTAATAGGATTGTAAACCTGATGTGATTGGAGTAGTTCTTACTCGTTGCTGTTAGTTACTAGTATTCACTGATTTTGCCTCATTTTTCTTGTTTTACTCTTATTTATGCACACAGACTGCCTACAAGTTAATGTGCTGTTAGATTTGCCTTTATTTTGTTCCTAACAATTTTGTTTGATAACTTGCAGATGCTGTCCTTCATTCATGTTTCGTCGTGAGCTCCAGGACAAAGAAGTTGGGAGAAACATAGAGTTCTAGCTTATTGGAGCTAGTTATACTTAGATAGCTAGTTTTTTTTTCTGATTTTATAGTTGTGTTACCTGATGTGAACTAGTTCTGATGTGAACCATGTTTGACTGTAATGTGCCAAGTTTGGCTCTGTTTGATTATATTCATGACGTGAACTATGTTTTCATGATATTTTGTTGTGCTCTATTTGAAGCATTGTGTAAATATTGGTTATTTATTTATCGGAGCGCTGAAATATGAGGAATATAATCCTGACAACCGGGACCTACTTATTAGAACCTAACAATTGGGACCCATTAGACTAGTGGACCTTCTCTTGAAAAAGATAAAATCTAAAACTCTAGAGACCAAAAGCCCACGTCGTAGCAAAATAAAAGACTGTATTGTTGGGCTTGTCCCATGTGGCTGACCAAAATTACCAGGAAAGCAAATAAAAAATAGGCTGATTTATTGGGTTTGGCCAAATAATAAATGGGCTGAATTAATGGGCTCGACCCATGTAAAACACCGAATCGGACCGGGCTGAATCTTGTGCCACATCAGCTTGCCACGCTGGATGCCTACGTGGCCTGGGGAGGTTGCTAGTGACCAAAACAGAACAATAAGCTTATTTTGGTCGTAAACGTCTTCGACCATTCCAGAAGAAAGGTCGCTATAGTTAGTTTATGACGGCCAGCTTTTGACCTTATGTTTTTGGTCACAAAAAGGTCACACATGGAAATTTGTGACCATTCAGTGACCAAAAGTGGTGGTCACAAGTTGACATATTTCTTGTAGTGTCCCTTCGTTTTATGCGGAGTAAATAAAAACAGAGGGAGTATACTACGGATGAGGATCCCCTGATGTGGACGAACCCATTGAGTAACTGACATGCGGGGCCTAGCAAGCATGGGGCCCGCCAGTAAGTGATCGAAAGGGAGGGTAAGGCAGGGATACCTACGTCACAGGATCCACTTGAACTACTACTCCCTTCTTCCATATATACAGGGCCTAATGTGTTTTTCGAGGCTAACTTTGACCAAATGTTAGAGTAATAATATATCATGCAACTTACACAAAGCATACAGTCAAATTCGTATGTGAAAGGAGCTTCCAATGATATAATTTTCACATTATACATCTCATGTACTATTAATCTTGTCAATAGTCAAAGGCGGTTTTGAAAAATGCATTAGAGCATGGTTAATAATGTAGCCGGCAAAAGTAGTTTAATCCTTCCCTACTTGTGCGTCTCAAAACGTAGCTTGGCTTAAGCCATGGTTAAAATCAACAGGCCAAAACTAATGCATAAAAAACTGGGTATGAATGGTGCTCCCACCCACCCACCCACCCCTAAACCCTAGGCCACCGACGATCTCTCCCTCCTTCCTATGATTTAGTAATTGGCTCCGACCATCTTCTTTGGCGCTCTTTGATCTCTCCTCATATACCTTTTGTGATGGGTTCCTCCTCTGAATCTACCCTTGGCTTGGACTTCTCCAAGGGTAGAGTTTTTTCTGATGAGATCTACAATGCTTCGGGCCTCACAGTGCATCCCATGGAGAATTTGGGATCCTTCACCTTAGTGGTTTCTTTCAGCCACCATGATTTTTGTCTTACAGAGGATTCAGTGGCTGTAGCTTTGGAATCTGCTTTGGGTGGATCTGCCATTGATTTTTTTGGTTTCCACCATTGGTGATAAGGTATTCAACTTTAATGTTTCTTGCAAAGATGTGGGGTTTTACATTGTGGACACACGATCCTACTCATGCCCTCAGTTTAAATGCTACTCTCATTTGTGGGGAAATGGGGAACCTAATTGGGTTCATGAGTTTAAGATTTGGAAGAAAGAATGTGATGCGGAATGGATTTTGGTTAGTCCTTCTAAGCGTAGGGCTGCCTTGGGTCTGTTAGCTATGCATAATCCACCTGCTAAATCCGCACTTAAGTTTGGTTCCTCTGTTCGCAAGAAGCTATCTTTTGCTACATTTCAAAATTATAGTGTTTGCAAGGGTTATCGTTATCATGCCTCGGCTGATTGCATTGCTGCATCTGAGGATGCGGGTTATCCTATTCCTGCTGTTGAGCGTGTGGTTATCCATCCTCCCAAACCTATTGATTTGCAATGGACCGTTGCCTCGCCTCCGATCATCTTTGGATCGGTGAGCTCGTCGGTGATTCAACGGCGTCGTGATTTGGGCGATAATCCTCCTCAGGATCCGACACGTAATTTGCATGGGTCGAGTAGTACTGCTTTGATTACCCATGATGGGCCCTTGACTGCTAGGCCCTCTCTGCCTGGTATGGACCTTCCCGCATCTCCGAATGGGCCGGGCCAGATTTCTTCGTCTCAGGATATTCCGAGGTCTCAGGAGGCTCATGCTGCTTTTGAATCTTTGATTGACAATATGGTTGAGAAAGTTTTGACTTGCCCAAAGTGCTCCTTATCTGGTCATTTTGAAAAAAATTGCCCCCTCAATATTGTTTGTGCGGCTTGCACGTGTGTGGGCCATAGTAAGCGGGATTGTGCAAAGATTGCAACTGCACAGGGTTTATTTTGGAAGCCAAAATATCAGCCGCCTCCTCCGGTTCCTGATACTTGTCTCAAGTCTGCCGCCACCACCTTTGACAGGCCCGCCCTGTCTAGTCCAATTACTCCTCCACCAAAAACCCCAACATCCACACCTCCGGTGACTCCTCGACCTCATGCGTCTGCTCCAGCGTCAGGTCCCTCCGCTGAGCCCATGGCGGTCTTCGCCATTGATCCCATGCGGTACGTGCCGGCGGGCCACCATATCATTGATGGTGGTGCAAATCGTGTGCCTCGGACTTTTGTTTCGCCGCCGTCCCCCATTGTGAAGCGGCATGAGAAGTTCATGGTGGCGGAAGTGATGCCACTACCACCTCCTAACCAGGTGGGAGCTGCTCGGGAGGCTGTGGTCGGCTTCTTAGAGCATCATGGAGTTCAGGTTTGATCTGCGCAGCCTTGGGTTTGTGGTGTTGGATTGTTTGAGCTGCGAGATGCTGGTGTTCGTTTTCCTCTGCTGCAGTTGCCGCCTTAGCCTCTAGGCAATGACACCTTTGTTCGTTTTGATAAGCATGATGAGGGTGTGGGCTTTAGGGGGCAACATGGTTTTCATGATGGCTGCTTAATGTTTCTAGAAATCCCTCTTGATCTTCGTAACACTGAAAATATATGTGCTGCTGTCAACACTTTTGGAAAGTTTCAGCATTGGGTTGAAGATGATCCTTATATGGTTAGATCAATTGTATTTGCATCTTTCCCTGAAGATATCTTGGTCCCAAGAGATGTGGTGTTCACGGATTATGCTGCCTATGGTGGAGCAAAGGTTTCTTGTACTGCACCTTGTTATATTCTAGGTGCCAATTTCACTGATCAAATGCCCGAAGATGAAGACCCAATGCCAATTCATGGTAACCCCCATCCTCTGTCGGGTGCTCTGTTCCCTGACAACCACAATTTTGTGCTTCCTCCATATCCAGTGATTGGCTGGAACGACCTCCCGCCAGTGCCTCTCCCAATGCATAATCAGGTGGATTCGGATAACCGGGGGCATGCGCACTGGGGTGATGAAGGGGTCGATCTGCAAGGAGAGCTCAACCCAGAGCCCGTGGTTCAGGATCAAGAATCAATCGTGATGGATAACTCAATGCAGCAGTCTGAATCTGAAGTTTAGTTGGTGGATCCTCCTGAGCAGTTCTTTGATGCTAATGAATGGGCCATCGTACCTTATCAGCCGCCTGTTATCCAGTATGATCGCATTGTCATTGCCTTTGTCAAGGTTGTTTATGGGCCAGTCTTGCTGCTGGAGTTGGCCTGGAAGCACACTTTCGAGTCTCTAATGAACTGCTGCCCTGCTTATGAGATCCCTATGCCGATGCCTTTGGTTGATTTGCAGCCCATTGTCATGTCGAAGAGGAGCTGGGCTCTTGCTTTTGATGATGTTCAAGCTGTGTCACATCTTTAGTGGAAATAAGTTCAAGTTGCCAACAAGCCCAGACATGTTGCTCGGGCTCTTTTTTCTGAACCTGAAAGTTCAGACAGTTCTATCTCTGCACCTGTGGCCTCAAGCAGCTTTTCCTCTGAGCCTCTCCAGGAGAGCCAGATCTCAGTTTCTGCAGCTCAGGAAGCTCAACCCGATGAGGTCTTTTCTTTCTCTATTCAGTGTGACAGAAAGAAGGCGCGTCGTCACAAGACTCTGGCTCCAACACCAATTGTGGACACTGAAGTTCGTCGTTGCATGCATGGTTCAGTTAAAAGAGATGGTTTCAAGCCAGTTTTTCAGGAACTTTAGCAGCAACCGAAGAAAAAGAAGCCTAGGTGCAAGCCCCTCACTGCGTCCCTCTCTGAGGAGTCTCCACGACTAGGTTCTTCAACTGATGTGCCACCACCAACTCCTATCAGGGTGATCCAAGATATTGGCCGAGATCTGCAGATACCTGCTGAGCAGCTCACAGTGGATAAGCTTATGGCTAATCCTGGGGATGAAAGCAAGTCTGGTGGGGATGTTTAGTCTTCTTTTGAGCTCTGGGGTTTGCCATGCCCTTATGATGGTAGTGGTGCTAGGCCGTTGGGTCTTTTTATTATTGTAATAATTTAGACCTAAAACCTTCTAGCTTGCTGGGATTGTATGACCTGTGGTGCTACTATGTAGTGCTATTTTGTTGCCTTCGATTATGGTTATTATGAGTACTTCTAACTGCAAGAATTGGAGTGTGATTTGCTGGAATGTGAGAGGGCTAAACTCACCTGCTCGAAAGCATGTTGTTAAATAGAAGATTGAGGAAAGCCAATGTGTGGTTGCTTGTTTCCAAGAAACTAAATGTGAAACTTTTGATATAAGGGAAATTAGGGCCTTTTGCCCCAGGCAATTTGATACTTTTGCTTTTGCACCATCTGTGGGTGCATCTAGTGGGATTCTGGTGGTTTGGAATTCAGCTGTGTTGTCTGGTGTGCTGGTGGAAATTCAGTCCTTTACTGTGGTGGTGCGTTTTACTTCTAAGCAAAATAATGAGCAGTGGTCTTTAGTTTCTATCTATGGGCCATGTCAGGGGGAAGCCAGGGATAACTTTGTGGCCTGGTTATATAACTTAAATATTCCAATTGATGATAACTGGTTAACCATTGGAGATTTTAATTTTATCAGGTCCTCTGAAAACAAAAATTTACCAGGTGGAGATGTCAATGATATTTTTATCTTCAATGAAATTATTGGTCACCTGGGTCTGCTTGAGTTGCCACTTAAGGGGAGGTCTTATACTTGGTCTAACATGCAAGGTTCCCCTTTGCTGGAGCAGCTAGATTGGTTCTTTACCTCCACTAACTGGATATTGTTTATCCTTTTACTGAAGCACTTCCTTTAGCTAGAACTGCTTCAGACCATGTGCCTTGTGTTGTGGTAATTAAAACATCCATTCCTAAGTGCAAAATCTCCAGATTTGAGAATTACTGGGTGCACATGGAGGGTTTTTCGGAGTGTGTGCAGAAATCTTGGAGCAAACCATCTAATAAATCTCACTCCTCTACAATCATTGCTGATAAGCTGAAAACTCTCAGTCAAGACCTAAAGAGGTGGCAAACTAGTTTTTCCAAGATGAAGCTGCTCATCTCTAGCTGCAACAAGGTCATATTACTGCTAGATAACATAGAGGAGCTAAGGCCTCTCTTTAGGCAGGAATTTAATTTCAGGAAAATTGTCAAACTACATTTGGAAAAATTGTTGCATCTGTAGTTTTTGTAATGGAAGAAGAGATGTACTATTAGGTACATCAAAGTGGGTGAGGAAAACACTAAATTTTTCCATGCCATGGCTACAGAAAGGTTTTGGAGAAACTCAATTGCTAACTTGCAACAACCTGATGGTACTGTTATTTCTGATCACTCTCAAATGGAAGGAATGATCTGGAGTGCTTTTAAAGGAAGGATGGGAGTTTCAAGAGGTATTGTCATGGGTTTTGATATGTCTGTCCTGCTAAAACATGTGCCTGGCCTTGAGGTTTTGACAAAACCCTTTACATTTGAGGAAATGGACCTGGTTGTCAAACATATGCCCATTGATAAAGCCCCTGGACCAGATGGTTTCAATGGCCTCTTCTTCAAGAAGTGCAGGCACATTATTAAGCAAGAGTTTTATGCTTTAGCTCAGGATTTTTTTGATGGTAAAGCTAGCTTGGAAAACATAAATGAGTCTTTCATCACTTTGATTCCTAAGAAACTTTCACCTAAAGTGGTTGGGGATTACAGACCTATTTCATTGACTGGCATGGGTATAAAGTTTCTGTCCAAAATGGTAGCCAACAGATTTCAGGAATTGATAATGATGTGCATCCATAAAAATTAGTATGGTTTCATTAAGTTTAGGACTATTCAAGACTGCATTGGGTGGACCTTGGAGTATATTCACCAGTGTCATTAGTCCAAAAGGCCCATTTGTTTCTCAAACTAGATTCTGAGAAAGCTTTTGACTCCATTAAACATGAAGCTATCTTCCAGATCATGAAGCACAAGGGTTTTAATGACAAATGGATTAGTTGGGTGAAATCTCTTTTGTCATCTGGGACCTCCTCCGTTCTGCTTAATGGTGTGTCTGGGGAAAAATTTATCTGTAAAAAGGTGTTAGACAAGGAGACCCAGTATCCCCTCTTCTTTTTGTTCTTGCTCCAGATCTCTTGCAATCTGTGGTCAATGATATGCATATCAGAGGGGAAATTAAGCTGCATATTCCTTGTCTTGACAAGGACTACCCAATTGTGCAGTATGCTGATGACACATTGATTGTGGTACCTGCTGATGAAGCACAACTTTTGGCTCTTAAGAAAATGTTGCCGGTTTTTCTCAGTCAACTGGCCTGGAGGTTAATTACCACAAATCTTCTATGACCCCAATAAATGTTTCCCAGGAGGAAATTCAGAGATTGGCATCCATTTTTGGTTGTCAAGTGGGAAAGATGCCCTTCACCTATCTAGGTTTACCAGTTGGAACATCCAAACCTGCAATGTGTGGTGTGTTGCCTCTCGTTACTTGCATGGAGGGGATAATGTCTGCTAGTTCATCTTTCCTAGCTCAGGGAGGTTGACTGTAATACTCAAATTCTTCTCTGTCCTCCTTACCAATCTTCTTCCTCTGCAGTTTGCTTATTGCTCCTGGTATTTTGAAGCAACTGCGGAGAATTCAAAGGCAGTGTTTGTGGAGGAAAAATAGGCAGGAACCTGCTCCTTCTCTGGCTGCTTGGGATCTGATTTGTAGACCTAAAAACAAAGGAGGACTGGGCATTCTATACCTTGGTTTTCAAAATGTGGCCCTCTTACTGAAGCATGTCAATAAGTTCCTCAACAAGGCTGATATTCCTTGGGTACATCTCATTTGGAACTCTTATTACCATGAACTTGTCTCACAAGGAACCTCTTCATGTGGGTCTTTCTGGTGGAAGGATATTCTCAAACTCCTGGATCAATTCAGAGAAGTCACATGGGTTAAAGTTAATGTGGGTGACACTGCTCTTTTCTGGCAGGATAAATGGCAGCTTGGAAACTCTGTTTTGCCTTTGCAGCACAGGTTTCCCAGGTTATTTTCTTATGTCAAAGATGCTCTGGTCTCAGTCAAGGATGGATTTTCTTCCCCTAACCTGATCTCTTGGTTTCATCTGCCACTTTCTGGGTAGGCGCACAATGAGCTTCTGGTTCTGAAATCTCTTATGCAGAATCATGAGAGGAATTCTGATCTGAAGGATGTTTGGTCTTGGCATGGCTCAAATAAACCCTATACTCCCAAACAATTTTATGTATCCAGGTTCACTACTCATACTTTTAACCCTGTCTTGACTTGGATTTGGAGGAGCTGCTGCACCATGAAGATCAAGGTCTTTGCCTGGATGCTAATAATGGATAGGCTCAACACCAAGGATATGGTGGAAAGGAGACATTGGCATATAGATGATGGAGTTAATTGTGTGCTTTGTCCCACTCACACCAGGGAATATAGGGATCATCTTTTCTTCAACTGTAATTTTAGTCAGAGGGTTTGGAATTTTCTCCAGATTGATTGGGAGGCTGGGAATGACATGGGCCAGATTGTGCTCAATGCTAAGAGAAAATTTGCACACCCTTTCTTTGCTGAAGTGGTCTTCACTGCTTGCTGGAATATCTGGATCATCAGAAATGGAAAAGTTTTTAGGCATGAAAGGCCCAGTTTTAATAGGTGGAGAGGGGCTTTTGTGAATGATATGTTTTTACTTTCTCACAGAATCAAGGTGAGCTTCAAGGAAGACCTGGTTAGATGGGTCTCCTTTCTCCCTCCTTAAATGTATTTTCTGTTTTCTTTTTCCTTTTTAGCTACTCCTGGTAGCCTTTGTAATCTTTGTAATTATGTTTTTTAAATCAATAAATGGTTGTGGGGGCTTTCCCTACAGTGTTCAGTCAAAAATAATAATAATAATGTAGCCGGCTATTGGCTATAAAGAGATGCCACCTCACTTAGAGCCATCATAAAAAATACTCATATAAGCATTTCAATCTTTGCATGGTTAAGTAATAGGTTGGCTCTTAGAATGGCTATTAGGTTGGCTCTAAGAATTTAATATTTGCATGAGCAAGGTATATTATTGGAAGAGAGTTGCATGCATACTATTTCTTCTTGATCTATGTGTTATAGCCGGGCTTTAGAATAAGTGTTGGGGAACGCAATAATTTCAAAAAAAATCCTAAGCACATGCAAGATCTATCGCGGTGATGCATAGCAACGAGAGGGGAAGAGTGTTGTCCACGTACCATCATAGACTGTAAGTGGAAGCGTTATGACAACGCGGTTGATGTAGTCATACGTCTTCACGATCCGATCGATCCTAGCACCGAAAGTACGACACCTCCGCGATCTGCACATGTTCGGCTCGGTGACATCCCATGAACTCTCGATCCAGCTGAGTGTCGAGGGAGAGCTTCGTCAGCACGACGGCGTGATGATGGTGATGATAAAGCTACCAGCGCAGGGCTTCGCCTAAGCACTACGATGATATGACCGAGGTGGATTATGGTGGAGGGGGGCACCGCACATGGCTAAGAGATCAATGATCAACTTGTGCGTCTATGGGGTGCCCCCTCCCTCGTATATAAAGGAGTGGAGGAGGGGGGAGGGCCGACCCTCTATGGTGCGCCCTGGAGGAGTCCTACTCCCATCGGGAGTAGGATCCCCCCCCTCCCTAATTGGACAAGGAGAGAAGGAAGGGGGAGAGAGGGAGGAAGGAAAGGGGGGCGCCGTCCCCCTTCCTAGTCCAATTCGGACCAGAGGGGGAGGGGGCACGCGGCCTGCCCTGGTTGCCTCTCTCTCTCTCCACTAAAGCCCATTAGGGCCCATATACTCCCCGGGGGGTTCCGGTAAACCCCCGGCACTCCAGTATATGCCCAAACTCTCTTGAAACCTTTCCGATGTGCAAACATAGTCATCCAATATATCAATCTTTATGTCTCAGCCATTTCGAGACTCCTCATCATGTCCGTGATCACATCCGGGACTCCGAACTACCTTCGGTACATCAAAACACATAAACTCATAATACCGATTGTCACCGAACGTTAAGCGTGCGGACCCTACGGGTTCGAGAACTATGCAGACATGACCGAGACACGTCTCCGGTCAATAACCAATAGCGGAACCTGGATGTTCATATTGGCTCCCACATATTCTACAAAGATCATTGTGGGTCAAACCGCATAACGGTATACATTGTTCCCTTTGTCATCGGTATGTTACTTGCCCGAGATTCAATCGTCAGTATCTCAATACCTAGTTCAATCTCGTTACCGGCAAGTCTCTTTACTCGTTCCGTAATGCATCATCTCGCAACTAACTCATTAGCCACATTGCTTGCAAGGCTTATATTGGTGTGCATTACCGAGAGGGCCCGGAGATACCTCTCCGACAATCGGAGTGACAAATCCTAATCTCGATCTATGCCAACTCAACAAACACCATCGGAGACATTTGTAGAGCGCCTTTATAATCACCAAGTTATGTTGTGACGTTTGGTAGCCCACAAAGTGTTCCTCCGGTATTCGGGAGTTGCGTGATCTCATAGTCATAGGAACATGTATAAGTTATGGAGAAAGCAAAAGCAACTAACTAAACGATCATCGTGCTAAGCTAACGGATGGGTCAAGTCAATCACATCATTCTCTAATGATGTGATCCCGTTAATCAAATGACAACTCATGTCTATGGTTAGGAAACATAACCATCATTGATTCAACGAGCTAGTCAAGTAGAGGCATACTAGTGACATTCTGTTTGTCTATGTATTCACACATGTACTAAGTTTCCGGTTAATACAATTCTAGCATGAATAATAAACATTTATCATGATATAAGGAAATACAATAACAACTTTATTATTGCCTCTAGGGCATATTTCCTTCAATAAGTGCCTGCTTCGCTCTCTCTCGTCTCTTCTCACTCCTCCAAGTAGGATGTTAATGACATGGCAAGTCTTATAGCCTGCTGACTAGGCCTTATTAGACTTGCCCTTAGGCCCTGTATAAATGGAAGGAGGGAGTACTATGAGCACTGCATACTCTACTACAGATGTTGTCAGTACTCCACTAGTACTATTGGACAGGAAGCTTAAAAAAGTTACTATTGGACTGGCTATACGTGGCGAAATCCTAGTAGGAAGAGCATGCACGAGAACAAGCACATTCACGTGGTTGAAAACAAATTGGAAACCATCTCTATTTGAATACACATCTAGGAGTACGTACGAATCTAACAATATTGATTGGGCGTTGTTAAATGTTGATACTTTTTTCTATAAGTTTGATCGAAGTAGAGATACTTTGACTACACACAAAACTTAAATGTAAACTAGAAAGGATCGGAGGGAGTATATTGTATGTTCAAAAGCGAAACGAACATTGAATACCCTTTATATATGATTCGCGGATGCTATGATCACCGGTTCAAAATTTTGAATCCGCCTTAGGTATCACACATGCACCCACTCATTCTCTCTCGATTTCATCTTGGGGTCCGGATATCAATTGAAAGAGGACTAGGGTGGGTACAATACGTTCGTTTCGCTTAGGAACGTACAATATACTCCCTCTGATCCCCACAGACCCCCCCACCCGTGGGTCATTTCTATCATAGAAATAAACCAAACATTTATTTCGTTGCACGACACGCAATTGATCTCTCAACATCAATCGATCTCGTCAAGATGTGTTGGGGCATGAACCGAATGGGATGTCAAAACTAAGCCGGGAAGCGACACGAAGTGGAGGCAAAGTGAAACTTCAAATGAACCATTTGTATGTATGCATGTCGGACAAATTACAACATTGGAAATACAAGCATGGTCTAGGCCCACATGCAAATGATACTCGGTGGAATGTTCAAATGAGGCATGCGGGAGGATGGACTCGACCGAAGGGCAGCATGATTGATGGAGAATAGGGTTGGAGAAGAATGAGAAATAAGCAACGCCACATGATTATACTTGAACGGCTCAAATAAACAATAAGTTGTCTCGTTTTCACGACCGCGGTGACCGACACGCTCATCGTCGCTAGACATGGTCGGCTTCAGTGTCCCGAGGGTGGCATTAGCGTTGTGGCATGACCAGCAGATCAACACCCGACTTGTTGAGGATGCATGGGGCGCCGAAGTGCGCGCGCGCCGCGACGCGTCCGCAAAGTGGTGTAGCGCGGCCATGACCTGAGACCATGCCGGGTCATCTTGCTTTTTCAATGACATGTGGGGATCACATGTGAGCAAAGGGCATATCCAACGTTGCCACGACCATAGCTGACTACCTTGGCACACCAAAAACCCTTGTCCCTCGCGCCGTCGCGCGGTGCGTTCCCAGCTGGCGCCAGCTGCCCGCATTCATGCCATCCATCCGTATGCCATCGTTAAGAGGCTCAGTGCCCGAGGAGCCAACTCCGGCGACTTAATGATGCACCCAGACGCTTGGCCTCACTGCAATTCACTACTTAAAGCGGCAATGCCCAGCAAACCTCCACACCATAGTGCATCGTCCTGCTACCTGGCACCACATCCGCCATGACCGCGAGCGCGAGCGCGAACGCTCTGCAGGAGAGCTTGTCTTCGAGGATGAAGCTCGAGGTCGCCGCCCTCGCTCAAGTCGCCACTCATGACGCAATAGTGGCATAGCCGGACGCGGACGCGGCCGCACAAGCGGTGGCCACGTTGGCGGCCGACGATGGGAGCACCGTCAACCATGCGTCCTACTGATGTGTACTACACAACTTTATTCTTGTAGACACGTGTTGGGCCTCCAAGCGCAAAGTTTTGTAGGACAGTAGTAATTTTCCCTCAAGTGGATGACCTAAGCTTTATCAATCCGTGAGAGGTGTAGGATGAAGATGATCTCTCTCAAACGACCCTGCAACCAAATACAAGAAATATCTTGTGTCCCCAACACACCCAATACAATGGCAAATTGTATAGGTGCACTACTTCGGCGAAGAGATGGTGATAAAAGTGTAATATGGATGGTGGAAATATATTTTTATAATCTGAATAAATAAAAACAGCAAGGTAAAAAATAGTAAACGGGCACAAAAATGGTATTGCAATGCTTGAAAACAAGGCCTAGGGTTCGTAATTTCACTAGTGCAACCCCTCAACAATGCTAATATAATTGGATCATACAACCATCCTTCAACGAGCAACGAAGAATCACTCCAAAGTTCCTATCTAGTGGAGAACATAAGACATAATTTTTTGTAGGGTACGAAACCACCTCAAAGCTATTCTTTCCGATCAATCTATCCTAGAGTTCGTACTAAAATAACACGAAGCTATTCTTTCCGATCGATCTAACCAAGAGTTCGTACTAAAATAACGTTGGGGAACACAGTATTTCAAAAAATTCCTACGATCACGCAAGATCTATCTAGGAGATGCATAGCAATGAGAGGGGAGAGTGTGTCCATGTACCCTCGTAGACCAAAAGTGGAAGCGTTAAGTAACGCGGTTGATATAGTCGAACGTCTTCGCGATCCAACCGATCAAGTACCGAACGCACGACACCTTTGCGATCTGCACATGTTCAACTCAGTAACGTCCCTCATACTCTTGATCCAGCTGAGGCCGAGGGAGAGTTTAGTCAACACGACAGCGTGATGACGGTGATGATGAAGTTACCGACGCAGGGCTTCGCCTAAGCACTACAACGATATGACCGAGGTGGAAACCTGTGGAGGGGGCACCGCACACAGCTAAGACAACTGTCAACTTGTGTGTCTATGGGCCGCCCTCCCCCGTATATAAAGGAGTGGAGGATGGGAGGACCGGCCCTCTCTATGGCGCGCCCCAAGGGGGATTCCTACTCCTAGTAGGAGTAGGTTTCCCCCCTTCCCTAGTTGGAGTAGGAGAAGAAGGAAAAATGAGAAGGAAAGAAGGAAAGGGGGCGGCCCCCTCCCTAATTCGGATTGGGCTTGGGGGGGCGCCCCCCCCCCCCACTTGGCCGCCTCCTTCTCTCTCCCACCATGGCCCATTAAGGCCCATTGACTCCCTGGGGGGTTCCGGTAACCCCCCGGCACTCCGGTAATTGCCCGAACTTATCTGAAACCATTCCGGTGTCCAAACATAGTGTTCCAATATATAAATCTTTATCTCTTGACCATTTCAAGACTCCTCATCATGTCCGAGATCATATCCGGGACTCAGAACTACCTTCGGTACATCAAAACACATAAACTCATAATACCAATTGTCATCGAATGTTCAGCATGCCGACCCTACGGGTTCGAGAACTATGTATACATGACCGAGACTCACTTCCGGTCAATAAACAACAGCGGAACCTAGATGCTCATATTGGTTCCTACATATTCTACGAAGATCTTTATCGGTCAAACCTCATAACAACATACGTTGTTCCCTTTGTCATCGGTATGTTACTTGCCTGAGATTCGGTCGTCGGTATCTCAATACCTAGTTCAATCTCGTTACCGGCAAGTCTCTTTACTCGTTCTGTAATGCAACATCCCGTAACTAACTCATTAGTCACATTGCTTGCAAGGCTTATAGTGATGTGCATTACTGAGAGGGCCCAGAGATACGTCTGCGATACACGGTGTGACAAATCCTAATCTCGATATATGCCAACTCAACAAACACCATTGGAGACACATGTAGAGCATCTTTATAGTCACCCAGTTATGTTGTGACGTTTGAGAGAACACTAAGTGTTCCTTCGGTATTCGGGAGTAGCATAATATCATAGTCATAGGAACATGTATAAGTCATGAAGAAAGCAATAGCAATAAACTAAACGATCATAGTGCTAAGCTAACGGATGGGTCAAGTCAATCACATCATTCTCTAATGATGTGATCCCGTTCATCAAATGACAACTCATGTCTATGGTTAGGAAACTTAACCATCTTTTGATTAACGAGCTAGTCAAGTAGAGGCATAATAGTGACACTCTGTTTGTCTGTGTATTCACACATGTATTAAGTTTCCGGTTAATACAATTCGAGCATGAATAATAAACATTTATCATGATATAAGGAAATATAAATAACAACTTTATTATTGCCTCTAGGGCATATTTCCTTCAGTCTCCCACATGCACTAGAGTCAATAATCTAGATTACATAGTAATGATTCTAACACCCATGGAGTCTTGGTGTTGATCATGTTTGGCTTGTGAGAGAGGCTTATTCAAGGGTCTGCAACATTCAGATCTGTATGTGTCTTGCAAATCTCTATGTCTCCCTCCTTGACTTGATCGCAGATGGAATTGAAGCGTCTCTTGATGTGCTTGGTTCTCTTGTGAAATCTGGATTCCTTTGCCAAGGCAATTGCACCAGTATTGTCACAAAAGATTTTCATTAGACCCGATGCACTAGGTATGACACCTAGATCGGATATGAAATCCTTCATCCAGACTCCTTCATTTTCTGCTTCCGAAGCAGCTATGTACTCCGCTTCGCACGTAGATCCCGCCACGACGCTCTGCTTGGAACTGCACCAACTGACAGCTCCACCATTCAATAAAAATACATATCCAGTTTGTGACTTAGAGTCATCCGCATCAGTGTCAAAGCTTGCATCGACGTAACCGTTCAAAACATACCCTTAGTATTTTCAGGTATTTTAGGATGTTCTTGACCGTTGTCCAGTGATCCACTATTGGATTACTTTGGTACCTCCCTGCTAAACTAATAGCAAGGCACACATCAGTTTTGGTACACAGCATTGCATACATGATAGAACCTATGGCTGAAGCATAGGGAATGACTTTCATTTTCTCTCTATCTTCTGTAGTGGTCGGGCATTGAGTCTGACTCAACTTCACACCTTGTAACACGTGGAAGAACCCTTTCTTTGCTTGATCCATTTTGAACTTCTTTAAAACTTTATCAAGGCATGTGCTTTGTGAAAGTCCAATTAAGTGTCTTGATCTATCTCTATAGATCTTGATGCCCAATATATAAGCAGCTTCACCGTGGTCTTTCATTGAAAAAATCTTATTCAAGTATCCTTTTTATGCTATTCAGAAATTCAGTATCATTTCCGATTAACAATATGTCATCCACATATAAAATCAGAAATGCTACAAAGCTCCCACTCACTTTCTTGTAAATACAGGCTTCTCCAAAAGTCCGTATAAACCCATATGCTTTGATCACACTATCAAAGCATATATTCCAACTCTGAGATGCTTGCACCAGTCCATAAATGGTTCGCTGGAGCTTACACACTTTGTTAGCATCTTTTGGATTGACAAAACCTTCTGGTTGCATAATATGTCTCCAATGTATCTATAATTTTTTATTGTTCCATGCTGTTATATTATCTATTTTGGATGTTTAATGGGCTTTATTATGCACTTTTATATTAGTTTTGGGACTAACCAATTAACCAAAGGCCCAGTGCAAATTGCTGTTTTTTGCCTATTTCAGTGTTTCGCGGAAAAGGAATATCAAACAGAATCCAAACAAAATGAAACCTTCACGAGGATCTTTTCTGGAACAAACGCAATCCAGGAGAATTGGAGTGGAGGTCAAGGAAGCAACGAGGCGGCCACGAGGTAGGGCGGCATGCCCCCCCACCCTTGTGGGCCCCTCGTAGCTCCACCGACTACTCTTATACACTGAAAACATCCAGGGGAGCCACGAAACCACTTTTCCAGCGCCACAACCTTCTGTACCCATGAGATCCCATCTGGGGACCTTTTCCGGTGATCTGCCGGAGGGGGATTCGATCATGGAGGGCTTCTATATCAACACCATAGACTCTCCGATGATGTGTGAGTAGTTTACCACAAACCTTCGGGTCCATAGTTATTAGCTAGATGGCTTCTTCTCTCTCTTTGGTTCTCAATACAAAGTTCTCCTCGATGTTCTTGGACATCTATTCGGTGTAATACTTTTTGCGGTGTGTTTGCCGAGATCTGATGAATTGTGGGTTTATGATCAAGTTTATCTATGAACAATATTTGATTCTTCTCTGAATTCTTATATGCATGATTTGATATCTTTGCACGTCTCTTCGAATTATCAGTTTGGTTTGGCCTACTAGATTGATCTTTCTTGCAATGGGAGAAGTGCTTAGCTTTGGGTTCAATCTTGTAGTGTCCTTTCCCAGTGACAGCAGGGGCAGGAAGGCACGTATTGTATTGTTGCCATCGAGGATAACAAGATGGGGTTTATATCATATTGCTTGAGTTTATCCCTCTACATCATGTCATCTTGCCTAATGCGTTACTCTATTCTTATGAACTTAATACTCTAGATGCATGTTGGATAGCGGTCGATGTGTGGAGTAATAGTAGTAGATGCAGAATCGTTTTGGTCTACTTGACACGGACGTGATGCCTATGTTTATGATCATGCCTAGATATTCTCATAACTATGCGCTTTTCTATCAATTGGTCGGTGGTAATTTGTTCACCCACCGTAATATATGCTATCTTGAGAGAAGCCACTAGTGAAACTTATGGCCCTTGGGTCTACTTTGCATCATATTAGTTTCCCGTCACCTAGCCATTTTTGTCACCCTTTATTTTGCAATCCTTGCTTTCCAATCTATACGAAAATACCAAAAATATTTACCTTATTATCTTTATCAGATCTCACTTTTGCAAGTGGCCGTGAAGGGATTGACAAGCCCTTTATTGTGTTGGTTGCAAGATTCTTATTTGTTTGTGCAGGTACTAGGCGATTTGAGTGTAGTCTCCTACTGGATTGATACCTTGGTTCTCAAAAACTGAGGGAAATAGTTACGCTGCTTTGGTGCATCACCCTTTCCTCTTCAAGGCAAAATGAACGCATGCTCAAGAGGTAGCAAGAAGGATTTCTGGCGCCGTTGCCGGGGAGATCTACGCCAAGTCAAGACATACCAAGTACCCATCACAAACTCTTAGCCCTCACATTACATTATTTGCCATTTGCCTCTCGTTTTCCTCTCCCCCACTTCACCTTGGCCATTTTATTCGCCCTTTTCCTCGCCTCTTCCTTGTTTACCTTTCTTTCACCATGGCCGAATCAAAAAGGGGTAAGGGTTCTCTCCCGGGATTTAGTACTTTGGATAGTCCCTCTGTCCTCTCTAAGCTCATAAATAATGATGCTATGGAAATACCTACCGGAGTTATCAATGAGAGTATGAATAATTTCGATGAAGATGATCCCGGGATTTTTCATTATTTACTTGATGAGTCTTTGAAAGATGGTTGGGATAGGCTATTAAGGATCCGAGCCAGTTACGTACCCCAATATCAAATTAAGATATACCCAAAAAGCTTTTATGTTGGCTTACCCTCTTCGTTCAAACAAGTTTTAGATTCTATTTTTAAGAAGGTTTTCTTGAGGGGGATGCCATAGATACCTATGAAAATATGAAATTTGGGCACCCCATGAATGAGAAGGTTGAATCCACCTCTGTTTTGTGCTTTTATCAAAATGAAATTATCAAAGAGATGAAGGCTAGCTTAGATGCAAATTTCCGTAGCGTGCTTAATCTTTCTTCCACCATTAATGGACATGTGATTTCTCAAAATAGATAGATAAATGCTATAGATAAGAAATTTTCCCTTTTCTTTCCCAACACCAAAGATGGCAATACCTAGATCTATTCTTGTTTTTATGCCTAGCTAGGGCGTTAAACGATAGCTATTGTTGAGAGGCGACCCAATTTTATTTTTGTTCCTTGCTTTTTGTTCCTGCTTAGTAATAAATAAATCATCTATCCTCTGTTATGATTGTGTTTTTTATGTTTTAATTAGTGTTTGGTTTAAACGATAGCTATTTGTTGTTTGATCTTGCTAGAAAAAAACAGAAAGTTTGCGCTCACGGGAATAATTTTAATTTTTTACGAGAGAGGGATAAAATACCAATTCCAACTCCAGTAGAGAAATATACAAATTATTTAGGACGTCCTAATTTGAAACCTATAGATTACAACAAACTGTTCTGTTTTTGACAGATTCTGTTTTTCGTGTGTTGTTTGCTTATTTTGATGAATCTATGGCTAGTATCGGGGGGTATGAACCATAGAGAAGTTGGAATACAGTAGGTTTAACACCAATATAAATAAAGAATGAGTTCATTACAGTACCTTAAAGTGGTGGTTTGTCTTCTTATACTAACGGAGCTCATGAGATTTTCTGTTGAGTTTTGTGTTGTGAAGTTTTCAAGTTTTTGGGTAAAGATTTGATGGATTTTGGAATAAGGAGTGGCAAGAGCCTAATATTGGGGATGACCAAGGCACCCCAAGGTAAAATTCAAGGACAACCAAAAGCCTAAGCTTGAGGATGCCCCGGAAGGCATCCCCTCTTTGTCTTCATCTATCGGTAACTTTACTTGAGGCTATATTTTTCTTCACCACATATATGTGTTTTGCTTGGAGCGTCTTGTATGATTTGAGTCTTTAATTTTTAGTTTACCACAATCATCCTTGCTGTACACACCTTTTGGAGAGACACACATGAATCATAATTTATTAGAATACTCTATGTGCTTCACTTATATCTTTTGAGCTAGATAACTTTGCTTTAGTGCTTCACTTATATCTTTTTAGAGCACGGTGGTGGTTTTATTTTATAGAAATTGTTGATCTCTCATGCTTCACTTATATTATTTTGGGAGTCTTTTAGAACAGCATGGTAATTTTCTTTGGTTAAGAAATTAGTCCTAATATGATAGGCATCCAGATGGGTATAATAAAAACTTTCATATAAAGTGCATTGAATACTATGAGAAGTTTGATACTTGATCATTGTTTTGAGAGAAGATGGTGATATTAGAGTCATGCTAGTTGAGTAGTTGTGAATTTAAGAGATACTTGTGTTAAAGTTTGTGATTCCCGTAGCATGCACGTATGGTGAACCGTTATGTGATGAAGTCGGAGCATGATTTATTTTTTGATTGTCTTCCTTAAGAGTGGCGGTCGGGGACGAGCGATGGTCTTTTACTACCAATCTATCCCCCTAGGAGCATGCGCGTAATACTTCTTTCGATAACTAATAGATTTTTTGCAATAAGTATGTGAGTTCTTCATGACTAATGTTGAGTCCATGGATTATACGCACTCTCACCCTTCCACCATTCCTAGCCTCTCTAGTACCACACAACTTTCACCGGTACCATAAACCCACCATTTACCTTCTTCAAAACAGCCACCATACCTACCTATTATGGCATTTTCATAGTCATTCCGAGATATATTTCCATGCAACTTTCCACTGTTTCGTTTATTATGACATGCTCCATCATTGTCATATTGCTTTGCATGATCATGTAGTTGACATCGTATTTGTGGCAAAGCCACCGTTCATAATTTTTCATACATGTCACTCTTGATTCGTTGCACATCCCGGTACACCGCCAGAGGCATTCACATAGAGTCATATTTTGTTCTAAGTATCGAGTTGTAATTCTTGAGTTGTAAGTAAATAAAAGTGTGATGATCATCATTATTAGAGCATTGTCCCAGTGAGGAAAGGATGATGAAGACTATAATTCCCCCACAAGTCGATATGAGACTGCGGACGAAAAAAAGAAAATAAAGAGGCCATAAAAAAAAGAGAAAATGCCCAAATAAAAAAACTGAGAGAAAAAGAGAGAAGGGGCATGCTACTATCCTTTTTCCACACATGTGATTCAAAGTAGCACTATGATCTTCATGATAGAGAGTCTCTTATGTTGTCACTTCCATATACTAGTGGGAATTTTTCATTATAGGACTTGGCTTGTATATTCAATGATGGGCTTCCTCAAAATGCCCTAGGTCTTCGTGAGCAAGCAAGTTGGATGCACACCCACTTAGTTTCTTTTGTTGAGCTTTCATATACTAATAGCTCTAGTGCATCCGTTGCATGGCAATCCCTACTCACTCACATTAATATCTATTGATGGGCATCTCCCTAGCCCATTGATACGTATAGTTAATGTGAGACTATCTTCTCCATTTTGTCTTCTCCACAACCACTATTCTATTCCACCAATAGTGCTATATCCATGGCTCACTCTCATGTATTGCGTGAAGATTGAAAACGTTTGAGAACATCAAAAGCATGAAACAATTGCTTGGCTTGTCATCGGGGTTATGCATGATTTAAATATTTTATGTGATGAAGATAGAGCATAGCCAGACTATATGATTTTGTAGGGATAACTTTCTTTAGCCATGTTATGTTGAGAAGATGTAATTGCTTGGTTAGTATGCTTGAAGTATTATTGTTTTTATGTCGATATTAAACTTTTGTCTTGAATATTTCGGATTTGAATATTCATGCCACAATAAAGAAAAATACATTGAAAATTATGTTACGTAGCATTCCACATCAAAAATTCTGTTTTTATCATTTACCTACTCGAGGACGAGCAAAAATTAAGCTTGGCGATGCTTAATACGTCTCCAATGTATTATAATTTTTTATTGTTCCATGCTATTATATTATCTGTTTTGGATGTTTAATGGGCTTTATTATGCACTTTTATATTATTTTTGAGACTAACCTGTTAACCAAAGGCCCAGTGCAAATTGCTGTTTTTTTTTTGCCTATTTTAGTGTTTCGTAGAAAAGGAATATCAAACGGAATCCAAACGGAATGAAACCTTCGCGAGGATCTGTTTTGGAACAAATGCAATCCGGGAGAATTGGAGTGGAGGTCAAGGAAGCAACGAGGCAACCACGAGGTAGGGCGGCGCGCCGAGGGGGGCAGGCGCGGCCCCCACCCTCGTGGGCCCCTCGTTGCTCCACCGACCTACTTCTTTTGCCTATATATACTCTTACACCCTAAAAACATCCAAGGGAGCCAGGAAACCACTTTTCCACCGATGCAACCTTCTATACCCGTGAGATCCCATCAAGGGACCTTTTTCGGCGATCTGCCGGAGGAGGATTCGATCACGGAGGGCTTCTACATCAACACCATAGCCTCACCGATGTTGTGTGAGTAGTTTACCAAAGACCTTCGGGTCCATAATTATTAGCTAGATGGCTTCTTCTCTCTCTTTGGTTCTCAATACAAAGTTCTCCTCGATGTTCTTGGAGATCTATTCGATGTAATACTTTTTGCGGTGTGTTTGTCGAGATCCGATGAATTGTGGGTTTATGATCAAATTTATCTATGAATAATATTTGATTCTTCTCTGAATTCTTATATGCATGATTTGATATCTTTTCAAGTCTCTTCGAATTATCAGTTTGGTTTGGCCTACTAGATTGATCTTTCTTGCAATGGGAGAAGTGCTTAGCTTTGGGTTCAATCTTGCGGTGTCCTTTCCCAGTGACAGCAGGGGCAGCAAGGCACGTATTGTATTGTTGCCATCGAGGACAACAAGATGGGGTTTATATCATATTGCTTGAGTTTATCCCTCTACATCATGTCATCTTGCCTAATGCGTTACTCTATTCTTATGAACTTAATACTCTAGATGCATGTTGGATAGCGGTCGATGTGTGGAGTAATAGTTGTAGATGCAGAATCGTTTTGGTCTACTTGACACTGATGGGATGCCTCTGTTTATGATCATGCCTAGATATTCTCATAACTATGTGCTTTTCTATCAATTGCTCGGTTGTAATTTGTTCACCCGCCGTAATATATGCTATCTTGAGAGAAGCCACTAGTGAAACCTATGGCCCCCGGGTCTACTTTACATCATATTAGTTTCCCGTCAACTAGCCATTTTTGTCGCCGTTTATTTTGCAATCTTTACTTTCCAATCTATACAAAAATACCAAAAATATTTATCTTATTATCTTTATCAGATCTCACTTTTGCAAGTGGCCATGAAGGGATTGAAAACCCCTTTATCGCGTTGGTTGCAAGGTTCTTATTTGTTTGTGCAGGTACTAGGCGATTTCCGTGTAGTCTCCTACTGGATTGATACCTTGGTTCTCAAAACTGAGGGAAATACTTCCGCTACTTTGCTGCATCACCCTTTCCTCTTCAAGGGAAAACCAACACATGCTCAAGAGGTAGCATTGCATCGTATACAACTCTTCT
This sequence comes from Triticum dicoccoides, assembly GCF_002162155.2. Classification (NCBI taxonomy): domain Eukaryota; kingdom Viridiplantae; phylum Streptophyta; class Magnoliopsida; order Poales; family Poaceae; genus Triticum; species Triticum dicoccoides. The sequence continues at coordinate 433,368,321 of NC_041384.1, read as the reverse complement.
TTAAGATATCCATTAAGGAATGCAGTTTTGACATCCATTTGCCATAATTTCATAATCATAAAATGCGGCAATTGCTAACATGATTCGGATGGACTTAAGCATCGCTATGGGTGAGAAAGTCTCATCGTAGTCAACTCCTTGAACTTGTCGAAAACCTTTCGCAATAAGTCGAGCTTTGTAGACAGTAACATTACCGTCAGTGTCAGTCTTCTTCTTGAAGATCCATTTGAAGGAAATATGCCCTAGAGGCAATAATAAAGTTGTTATTTATATTTCCTTATATCATGATAAATGTTTATTATTCATGCTAAAATTGTATTAACCAGAAACTTAGTACATGTGTGAATACATAGGCAAAACAGAGTGTCCCTAGTATGCCTCTACTTGACTAGCTCGTTAATCAAAGATGGTTAAGTTTCCTGACCATAGACATGTGTTGTCATTTGATGAACGGGATCACATCATTAGAGAATGATGTGATGGGCAAGACCCATCTGTTAGCTTAGAATAAATGATCGTTTAGTTTTATTGCTATTGCTTTCATCATGACTTATACATGTTCCTCTGACTATGAGATTATGCAACTCCCGAATACCAGAGGAACACCTTGTGTGCTATCAAATGTCACAACGTAACTGTGTGATTATAAAGATGCTCTACAGGTGTCTCCGATGATGTTTGTTGAGTTGGCATAGATCGAGATTAGGATTTGTCACTCCATGTATCGGAGAGGTATCTCTGGGCCCTCTCAGTAATGCAAATCACTATGAGCCTTGCAAGTAATGTGACTAATGAGTTAGTTGCAGGATGATGCATTATGGAACGACTAAAGAGACTTGCCGGTAACGAGAATGAACTAGGTATTGAGATACCAATGATCGAAGCTCGGGCAAGTAACATACCGATGACAAAGGGAATAACGTATGTTGTTATGCGGTTTGATCGATAAAGATCTTCGTAGAATATGTAGGAACCAATATGAGCATCCAGGTTCCGCTATTGGTTATTGATCGGAAGTGAGTCTAGGCCATCATTACAAAAAAAAGACACATCTGTGACATTTTTGGCCGAATGAAAATCTTTTCTGTCATACTTATGACACTTCTATGACAATAATTGTGACAAAACCTAGTATCATCATAGATGTGGTGGGGTCCTACTTCTATGACAAAAAATCATGACAGAAAATGGGCTTTTCATCCTGGGCGGGCCGGAGACGCAACTACATGACATTCTTTGGGCTGTCCATGACGGAAAAAACTGTGGTAGAAGAGAGGGCGCGGAAAATATCTGGGAGTCCCCGGTTATGCTGGGTGGTCGGGGGCCGAGCGATGCGCGTTTCTCTCGTACGTACGTGTAACGCCCTCTATGCGGCTATATCTCCCACATGTCGAAGCACGACTTAGAGGCATAACCGCATTGAAAGCAATGTCGCAAGTGAGGTAATCTTCGCAAATAACCCATGTAATACAATAAGGGAAAAGATACATAGTTGGCTTACAATCGCCACTTCACACAATTACATGAATAAAGCATTACATCAACCAAATACAATCAAGGTCCGTCTACGGAACCAAAATAAAAGAAGAACCCCAAATGTGACAAGGTCCCCGATCGACCCCAACTGGGCTCCACTACTGATCAACTAGAACGGAACAACACAAAGGACAAGATCTTCATCGAGCTCCTCCTTGAGCTTGGTTGCGTCACCTGCTTGGTAACATCAGCACCTGCAAACTGGTTTTGAAAGTATCTGTGAGCCACGGGGACTCAGCAATCTCACACCCTCGCGATCAAGACTATTTAAGCTTATGGGTAAGGTAAAAGGTATGAGGTGGAGCTGCAGCAAGCGACTAGCATATATGGTGGCTAACATACGCAAATGAGAGCGAGAAGAGAAGGCAAAGCACGGTTGAGAAACTATGATCAAGAAGTGATCCTAGAACAACCTACGTCAAGCATAACTCCAACACCATGTTCGCTTCCCGGACCCCGCCGAGAAGAGACCATCACAGTAACACACGCAGTTGGTGCATTTTAATTAAGGTCAACTTCAGGTTTTCTACAACCGGACATTAACAAATTCCCATCTGCCCATAACTGCGCGCACGGCTTTCGAAAGTTTAAATCCCTGCAGGGGTGTCCCAACTTAGCCCATCACAAGCTCTCACGGTCAACGAAGGATATTCCTTCTAGCGGGAAGACCCGATCAGGCTCGGAATCCCGGTTACAAGACATTTCGACAGGTAAAACAAGACTAGCAAGACCGCTCGATGTGCCGACATCCTGATATGAGCTGCACATATCTCGTTCTCAGGGCAACACCGGATGAGCGCTCCGTACAACTAAAACTAGCCCTCAAGTTTCCCCGAGGTGGCGCTGCAAAGGACTCTAGTTCGGACCAACACTTAGACAAGCACTGGCCCGGGGGGGTTAAAATAAAGATGACCCTCGGGATGCGCGACTCCCAAGGGAAAAAGGCTAGGTGGCGAATGGTAAAACCAAGGTTGGGCCTTGCTGGAGGAGTTTTATTCAAGGCGAACTGTCAAGGGGTTCCCATTATAACCCAACCGCGTAAGGAACGCAAAATCCGGGAACATAACACCGATATGACGGAAACTAGGGCGGCAAGAGTGGAACAAAACACCAGGCATAAGGCTGAGCCTTCCACCCTTTACCAAGTATATAGATGCATTAATTAAATAAGAGATATTGTGATATCCCAACAAGTAAACATGTTCCAACAAGGAACAACATCTCCATGTTCCAACAAGGAACAAACTTCAATCTTCACCTGCAACTAACAACGCTATAAGAGGGGCTGAGCAAAGCGGTAACATAGCCAAACAACGGTTTGCTAGGACAAGGTGGGTTAGAGGCTTGGCTTAACAATGTGGGAGGCATGATAAGCAAGTGGTAGGTATCGTAGCATAGGCATAGCAAAAGAGCGAGCATCTAGCAAGCAAAGATAGAAGTGATTTCGAGGGTATGGTCATCTTGCCTGAGATCCCGCAAGGAAGAAGAACGAGTCCATGAGGAAGACAAACGGACGTAGTCGAATGGGTCCTCACAAACGCGACGTTACCGGATTACCGAGAAGAAATACACCGGAAAGAAAGCAAACAACAAAGTAAACAACCACCACATAAGCATGGCACGATGCGCAAACAAGTATGATGCATGTCCGATTTAATGAGGCATGGCATGGCAAGGTGCACAAACAACACTACAAGTTAAGTGGAGCTCAATATGCAACTCCGTTGCATATTGACGAAACACCACGTGACTTATTTAGTTCGATCTTGTTTATGTACCCAACAATATTAAATGTTGTTAAACATGGCAAGAGGGTGAAGCAAAGTAAAACTACCTATCTAGTCAAGTTTAAATGAGGCCGGAAGCAACGAACAACAATTCCGGTAAATCCCCATATGCATATATTAGGTTTGGTATTGTTCTGCCCTAAACATAATTTTAGAGTTGTTAAACATGAAAGTAAACCCATCATGATAATCTAGGCATTTTTCTACCCCATTTACATATAAAGATTATTTAATTCGGAGCTACGGTTATTTAGTTATGAAATAAAGCATTTTAGCAAGTTATTTAAACAAATTTAAACAAACATCATTTTAAACATGGATGAAAGTTGCATATTATTAAACTAGACAAAATGCTAAGCAACTTTCATATATAATGTTTTTACATATGATGCACGGTTGTTGAGTTTTAAAATGCATGGAGTTTGAGGGTTTTTCTGCAAAACTGGAAAATCCTGGATAAATACTAAATTCGCAGAGAGGAAAAAAAGACATGGGCTGAAATGGAACCGAGCTGGGCTGGGGAAGCTCCTCACATTGGGCCTCGGCCTGTTCGGAGAGGAGACAGACTGGTGGAGAGACTGGGCCTCAACGCCTTGTTGGGCCGCGATGAAGCACAAGGCGAGGCCGGCCCAGGCACTCGATCGGGACGCAGAAGCGGCTGGTCAACATGTAGGGCACGGGACGAGCGGCCTGCTCGTTGTAGAGGAAGCAGAGGCCACGGCATGGAGGAAGTAGAGCAGCTGCAGCTTGCAGGAGGCGATGCGAGATGGCGCTGGACAAATCCGGGCAGGAGCTTGTTCCAGACAACGGCGGCAGAGCTTGGCAGAGCCGTCCCTCCATGGTGGGCCAAGGCATGAAGCAGGGCGGCGGCTCCAGGGACTTGGCACACGGCGGAGCGGCTTGAACGGGAGGCGATCGCCGGATCCGGGGCTAGGGAGGAGATGGAGCTCCATTCGGAGGCAGCTCGCAGTAGATCGGGCGGAGACGAGACAGGGTCCTGGAAGAAGCAGAGGACGCAGGCAGCAGCAGAATCGTGCGGGCGAAGCAGTGGGCGGCACCGAGCTCGTTCCCGAGCAGAGGTGCGGTACGGGCTTGAGCGCTAGGCATGGCTCTCGCACGAGCAGCGCAGGGGAAGAAGACGTGATGGCATCAGCGGCTGCGGGACTTGGTGACGAGTTCATTCCGGCAAGGGACATGGCGGGGCGACGACTCGTTCGTGGCGATGGAGCTTGGCGAGGCGGCGACCGGGGCAACAAACTGGAGGAGGTACTCGGGCGGCTCGGCGGCTCGGCGGGCGATGCGTGCAACGAGGAGGAGGGAGCTCGTGCTCCTGTATCCAGGAACGAGGCGCGGTCGGGGACTCAGGTGCGAAATCCATGGAGGCCAGCGCATCATGTTCTCCCTGTGAGAGAAAACAGAGAGGTGGAGGGAGTTACGGCATGTAAGGAGGAAGGAGGGAACGGAAGGGGAAGTTGGAGATAGGTGGATGGCCTAGCGATGCAGCAGGTGGCCGACGGTGGCGCGACTCCGGCGCGGGGAAGGCCGGTGATGGCAGAGTAGAGGCGCACGGATCGAGCAAAGCGGAGGGCGAGGGGATCTGGAGGCGATAGGTGGCGAGCGATGGTTGGGGATGGATGGATCCCGAGGGGGATTGAGACCGGGTGGCGGCGGTGACAGGGACAAAAGACCTAGTTTCTAGGGTTTGGTCTAGATTTAGACTAGGGAGTATATATATATATAAGGAAAGAGGGAGAGTTTAGGGGCTAATCCGTCCCTCCAAATAAAATCGAGCGGTCGAGAAAAATAGACTAGGAGGTCCAAATGAGAAAACAGTGATGTTTTGTAGATGTTTAGGGATGATCCAGATCCAACGGTGACGACTGCTCGGGTCGGGTCCGGAACAACTTTCGGACGTGCGCGCAAGGAGGGCCGCGGGCTGGCGAGAGAGGTTTGGTAGGGCCTGACGGTGAGTGGTAGTGAGCTGTGTAGACGGTCTCGAGCTGAGAGGAGAGAAGAGAGGGAGGCCCGGCGACTGTTTCCGGAGACCGAAAACGTCCGATGTTTTGATCGACTATAATGTCGCTATAGTTATCCGTTGGGGCGTCAAACGGACTCCGAACGTGATGAAACTTGGCAGGCGGTCTACTAACAACAAAACAACACCGCACGCAACTTTCATCCCATTCCGAGAACAATTTCTGGCCACTTATAAAATACTATTTCGGACATGCCACGGGCGCGTGCAAGTGTGTCTGGGCTCGGAACGGACAACGGACGGAACTGGGGGAACCCGGACGGATGCAGGTTTTGAAAACAAGATGATGCAATGCACATGATGACATGATGAAATGCAACACGCAAGCAAATGACATGGCAACGACGGCGAATAACCGGAAGACACCTGGCGCAACGGTCTCGAGGCGTTACATTACGCGTGTGTGTGCGAGGCGTTGGGCTCTAACTGAACCCGAGCGATTGCACTGGAGGCTACGCGTTACTGAACCCGAGCGATCGATCGATGGCTGTTAACTGAACCCAATCGAGTGATTTCTTCGCTACTGCTGCTAACTGAAGTTGGTCGATGCTGCCTCTGGATGAATAGCGAGCATTG
>NC_041384.1:433317471-433362074 GCF_002162155.2 Triticum dicoccoides | reverse complement strand
ATGAACAGGACCCCGTGGTGTTGCCTCTGGATGAACAGTACCCCGATCGATCGAGCTGGTTGGGGCTGGATGAATAGGACCCCGTAGAGGGCAGGATGAACAGGACCACCCCGTGGAGGGTAGGATGAACAGTAGACTGTGGAGGGCAGGATGAACAGGAGCCCGTGGAGGGGTGGTTGAACAGGAGCCCGTGGAGAGGGCTGGTTGAACAGTAGCCGACGGAGTAGCGCGCGGTGGAGGCTGGATGAACAGTCGCAGGTGTAGGCTGGAGGAGGTCGACAGTGGATGAACAGTAGCCTGTGGAGGCTGGAGGGGGTCAGCGGTGGAGATGAACAGTATCCCGTGGAGTCCCGTTTTGCGGTACGCCACACGCCTCCTGATGAACAGGACCCCCGTTTCGACCGTAGCGCTCCAACACAAGTCTGTTTCCTCCGTTTTGCGGTACGCCACACCCCTCCCGATCAACAGGACCCCCATTTCGACTGTAGGAGGTCCGTTTCCTTCATTTTGCGGTATGCCAAACCCCTCCCGATGAACAGGATCCTGTTTCGAACGTGGTCGGTCGAACACAAGGCCGTTTCCTCAATTCTGCGGTACGCCAGGCCTCATTTCCATCGGCTCTTCCGTCCAAGCTCTCCCGATGAACACGACGACGCATTCTGTTCCGACCCAGCCGGTTGGCTCCCCATGAACACGACGATGACGTTGTTTCTCCATTCCGACCCAGCCATGTACACGAGCCCTGGTCGTATGTATGCGTGAGTAGGCGTTCGAGACCCTGCCCGTATGTATGTACGTGACCGCATTTTCTTTCTTGCACACTGGTCGCTGTACGTTCGTGTACATGCTATGTGCGCGCCTCTAGTACGACACGTGCGCGCCTCTACATCGACCAGTATGTACGTACATGTTCGTGACCAGAATGACAACGCTACGTATGCTTCGACCAGGTGGGTCCCGACTGTTAGGCACTTCCTTGCGTGCAAAGATGTAGCTGGTGGGTCTCAGCAGTCAGGGGGGTGAATCATTTTTTTTTTGCCCGGACGCACTTCCTTGTGTGCGAAGATGTAGCTGGTGGGTCCCAGCAGTCAGGGGGAAACATTTTTTCGTGAAATACGATGGCCCGTCTGGTGGGTCCCCGCTGTCAGGTGGAGGAATAATTATTTTGCGCGTAATAAGGAGGCACTTCCTTGCTGCGGCCGTGGACCCAACTGTCAGCCTCTCCACGTATAGTCCACTTCCGATGGAAGCCGTTCCTTGACCACGGTAACCACGTTGCGCCGAGAGCACCAGGGCGGTGGAGGACGGCGAGGCCTAGGAAGGGGACGACGTGGAGCCGGGGAAGACGCGGCACTGGAAGCCCGCGCGGAGAGGAGTGCGAGGGTTCACTGGTTCGGCTACAAGGTGTGAGGCTGCTATCGCCGCAGGGCCTGGCCAGCGGTGGGAATAGTAGGGGGTGATGAGGCCTCCGCGGCAGCACAACCGACCATGAGAGGCAGGAGCATGCGCATGACCGGCTGCTTTGGGCGGTTGGAGCAACAAGACCAGAGGTTGAAGAAGCACTACGGCCGTTGGATGGACATCGTACGGTCACTGGAGCTAGAGTCGTTCATATTGACTAAGTTGACAAAGCACTCCGTCCCCGTCAACTTAGTAGGCCCACAAGTCAGGCTCCCACCAAGGTAGGTCCCAACTAGCAGGGGGAGTATTCATTTTTTGTGCGTAATAAGGAGCCACTTCCTTGCATGCGAAGATATAGCTGGTGGGTCCGACCTGTCAGCGGTGGGAACGTTTTTTTCACGAAATACAGAGGCCCTTCCGGTGGGTCCCAGCTGTCAGGTCGAGGAATCATTATTTTGCGCGTAATAAGGAGGCATTTCCTTGCGTGCGGCCATGGACCCAGCTATCAGCCTCTCCATGCACAATCTACTTCTGATGGTGTCGTTAGTTGACCATGTTGACCACTCCGCACCGAGCGCATCCAAGGTGGTGGACGACGGCAAGGCCCCGGACAGCAACGAGCCGGAGATGGGAAGACGCGGGAGTAGAGTCGCAGACGGAGAGGTGTACGAGGGTTAACTGGTTCTGGTGCGGTGTGGTTCGGTAGTCGGTGGAGAAGAGCAGGAGGTGTGGAGGGGTGGAGGGATGGCCTGGCCAACGGTGGAGTAGCGCTTCACAGCAAAGTGTGCTAAGCAGAGCTGCTAGCAGCAAGAGGCGGGAGCAGGTGGTCCCGGCGGCGCTGGAGGAAGAAGACGAGATATTGAAGATGGATGCCGGCCGTTGGATGTAAATCCAACGGCTAACAATGTCATAATCATCTGTTGACTAAGTTGACAACGACTTGCATTGGCTTCGGTCTATTGGCCCACATTTCAGCCTTAAAAAATGTGGCACGTATTCAACCCATTTTTTCAGAATTTACAGTTGTTTTTGCGGGGTAGAATTTACAGTCCATTTGATCTCTTTTTTTTTGAATTACAGTCCATTAGCTGGGCTGGGTGGACAAATAATGTAGCGTCCATGCGGCCCATTTATGTTTTTCCTAAAAAATTACAGGCCATTTGCACTTTCTCGAAATACACAATTTTGCTAGGCTGATTCTAATTATAATGTTGGGGTGGGCGCAGCAATGTTATCAAAAAATAAACAGGGGGTTAGCATTTTGTTATATATATATACATAATAAGTGATTTATTATTACATTGGTCCTTAAATCTTACCAATATTTTGTACACAATCACCAGGACTTCCGTTGCCAAAAAAATCCAGGATTTTATTGTTAAGAAATTATTTTTATAAGTTAACAAGATGTGGGATATTGTTTTCTTACTTATGTAAGTATCTGTTAAATATATGATGACAATAACAATAATATATAATAACATATAAAATAATTTAAATATGTATAATATAGTTAGAAGGGAAACATAAGTTGGACTAGGCATTCCTATTCTTATATAGAAAAATAGAACAGACCTCTACGTTTTCTTAAAAAAAACATAAATTGGGTCGCCGATGTTTCAGGAAAAATAAAACCTCGGATGGGAGGTCCATAGGCTGGTCGATACATGACGGCCCTCAAGAAAATACAAACAGCCTTATGGTCCTCCCATCCGAGGTCGTGGGCTGCGCATGTTAAAAAAGAAAGCCTAGATGGGGCAGCCCAAAACCCAGCTGATACTGGCTGCCCCAATGATAATAAATGATACCTGCCAGCTCCCCGGCTTCGTTGTGAATTTATCTCCTATAGTAACTACGTTGAAGCACCTAAAAAATGTAACTGTGTTGACAAACCCGTGGGCCCCAACGTCAGTATAGCATTAGGAGGAAGTATTTTTTCGATGAGGCACTTGCTTGCGTATGACCATAGACCTGGTGGGTCCCGACTGTCCTCCACTCCACGTACAGTCCTCTCCAGATTCCTCTCGTTTGTTCAGCATGTTAACAACGACAGACAACAACGTTGCGGTGAGCGCACAAAGGCGCAGGAGGAGATCCGACAACCTAAGGAAGTGCCTTATTAGTAATGAAACAACTGAACTAGCCCAGTGGCCAAGTGACACTACCCGACAGCTGTTCCGCCCGGATACGACTCCACCCGTGTAGAGAAAATATCTCCAAAATTTTTGCCTCTGCCTTTATTGACATGTGGGTCCCAATTGTCATCTACGCACACCACGTCCTACACTTGACAAAACTTCATCCCTCGTTTTCTCTGTTTTTCGCACACTCGACATTGTGTGGGCATTTTGAAAATAGCATATCTTTTTAACTGTGCATCATATGAAGATGTGCTATGCATTAATGTTGATCAGCATGATGTTAACTGACTGGTAGTTCCAGTTTTGACCATGAATAAAACTTCCAGCATGATGTTAACACTGTTTGAAAAGGCCGTGTTAATATAAATGCTCTGCCTCTGAAAGTTGCAGTTTCTTATCAGAAACTGAACTTGGAGTTTCTTATCTGAAACTGAAACTTGCAGTTTCTTCTGTGAGAACCACATTCTCTACACTTTTATACTCCTATGAAACTACATTTTTAAGTGCTAAAAATAGATCTCTAGAATTCATAAAATACTTCATATGCTCAATACTACAAATCTGAAATTCAAAAGACATTCATATCTGTAAGTACTCTCAAAATACACAACACAAAACACAATTCACAACCTGCAAATACTAACAACCATAAGCTCCTCCTGACAATTCACAACCTACCCGACTATTGGTCGGGGGGGCAAATCCCTCCTATTCCTCGGTGGCAGATAGCCGCCTCGTGAGATGATGTGAATGGCAAGGGAGAGGATGGCGAGGAAGCGTCGTCGGGCCAACTGTTTTTCTCCTCTTGCAGTTGGGTTCGGTCGACGAAGACTCCACCAGCTCACTCTGGCACGTCACCCTCACAAACGGCACCCTGTAGATGCTCGATCCTTCAATCTCTGGTGGATGCTCCATCTAGGATCGATACTCCCACCACCGCTCCCTCACGATCAGATTCGGTGAATCTATTTGCTCCATGGCCCAGAGGAGCAGCTCTATATACTCCCGCGCGACTCCCTCCGGGAGTATCGCCGCCTTTTCACTCTGTTGCAGATATTTGGCCATGAATGTCGTCGTCACCGCTAGTTGGTCCTTGTTGTTGAACCAAGACTGTATCTCCAACATCCTGGCTAGCTTCACAGGGTCGCCGTCTGCGATCCTCACGTATCGGTTGTACTCTGATGTCTACTACACAACCTTCTTCTTGTAGACGTTGTTGGGCCTCCAAGTGCAGAGGTTTGTAGGATAGTAGCAAATTTCCCTCAAGTAGATGACCTAAGGTTTATCAATCCGTGGGAGGCGTAGGATGAAGATGATCTCTCTCAAGCAACCCTGCAACCAAATAACAAAGAGTCTCTTGTGTCCCCAACACACCCAATACAATGGTAAATTGTATAGGTGCACTAGTTCAGCGAAGAGATGGTGATACAAGTGGTATATGGATGTAGATATGGGTAGTTGTAATCTGAAAATATAAAAACAGCAAGGTGGCAAGTGATAAAAGTGAGCGTAAATGGTATTGCAATGCGTTGAAACAAGGCCTAGGGTTCATACTTTCGCTAGTGCAAGTTCCCTCAACAATACTAACACAATTGGATCACATAACTATCCCTCAACATGCAACAAAGAGTCACTCCAAAGTCACTAATAGCGGAGAACGAACGAAGAGATTATGGTAGGGTACGAAACCACCTCAAAGTTATTCTTTCCAATCAATCCGTTGGGCTATTCCTATAAGTGTCACAAACAGCCCTAGAGTTCGTACTAGAATAACACCTTAAGACACAAATCAACCAAAACCCTAATGTCACCTAGATACTCCAATGTCACCTCAAGTATCCGTGGGTATGATTATACGATATGCATCACACAATCTCATATTCATCTATTCAACCAACACATAGAACCTCAAAGAGTGCCCCAAAGTTTCTACCGGAGAATCACGACGAAAACGTGTGCCAACCCTATGCATAGGTTCATGGGCGGAACCCGCAAGTTGATCACCAAAAAATACATCAAGTGAATCACGTGGTATCCCATTGTCACCACAGATACGCATGGCAAGACATACATCAAGTGTTCTCAAATCTTTAAAGACTCAATCTGATAAGATAACTTCAAAGGGGAAACTCAATCCATTACAAGAGAGTAGAGGGGGAGGGGAAACATAAGATCCAACTATAATAGCAAAGCTCGCGATACATCAAGATCGTATCACCTCAAGAACACAAGAGAGAGAGAGAGATCAAACACATAGCTACTGGTACATACCCTCAGCCTCGAGGGAGAACTACTCCCTCCTCGTCATTGAGAGCACCGGGATGATGAAGATGGCCGCCGGTCAGGGATTGCCCCCTCCGGCAGGGTGCCGGGACAGGTCTATATTGGCTTTCCATGGCTACGGAGGCTTCTGGAGGCGGAACTCCCGATCTATTGTGCTCTTCGGAAGTTTTAGGGTATATGGAGATATATAGGCGGAAGAAGTACGTCAAGGGGGGCACGAGGGGCCCACGAGGGTGGAGGGCGCGCCCTAGGGGGGTGGGCGCGCCCCCTACCTCGTGGCCTCCTCGAAGCTTCCCTTACGTGCACTTCAAGTCTTTTGGACTTCTTTCCTTCCAAAAAATGAGTTCTGTGAAGTTTCAGGTCAATTGGACTCCGTTTGATTTTTCTTTTCTTCGAAACCCTAAAACAAGGTAAAAACAGAAACTGGCACTGGGCTCTGGGTTAATAGGTTAGTCCCAAAAATGATATAAAAGTGTATAATAAAGCCCATAAACATCCAAAACAGTAGATAATATAGCATGGAGCAATCAAAAATTATAGATACGTTGGAGACGTATCAGCATCCCCAAGCTTAATTCCTGCTCGTCCTCGAGTAGGTAAATGATAAAAACAGAACTTTTGATGCGGAGTGCTACTTGGCATAATTTCAATGTAATTCTTCTTAGTTGTGGCATGAATATTCAGATCCGAAAGATTCAAGACAAAAGTTCATATTGACATAAAAATGATAATACTTCAGGCATACTAACTAAGCAATTATGTCTTCTCAAAATAACATGGCCAAAGAAAGTTCAACCCTACAAAATCATATAGTCTGGGTATGATCTATCTTCACCACACAAAATATTTAAATCATGCACAACCCCGATGACAAGCCAAGCAACTGTTTCATACTTTTGACATTCTCAAAACTTTTTCAATCTTCACGCAATACATGAGCGTGAGCCATGGATATAGCACTATAGGTGGAATAGAGTGGTGGTTGTGGAGAAGACAAAAAGGGAGAAAATAGTCTCACATCAACTAGGCGTATCAACGGGCTATGGAGATTCCCATCAGTAGATATCAATGTGAGTGAGTAGGGATTGCCATGCAACGGATGCACTAGAGCTATAAGTATATATAAGCTCAAAAAGAAACTAAGTAGGTGTGCATCCAACTTGCTTGCTCATGAAGACCTAGAGCAATTTGAGGAAGCCCATCATTGGAATATACAAGCCAAGTTCTATAATGAAAGATTCCCACTAGTATATGAAAGTGATAACATGAGAGACTCTCTACTATGAAGATCATGGTGCTACTTTGAAGCACAAGTGTGGTAAAAGGATAGTAACATTGTCCCTTCTCTCTTTTTATCTCATTTTTTCTTTTTTTATTTGGGACTTTTCTTTCTCTTTTTATGGCCTCTTTTATTTATTTTTCGTCTGGAGTCTCATCCCGACTTGTGGGGGAATCATAGTCTCCATCATCCTTTTACCACACTTTTATTTTTCTTACAACTCAACAATTACAACTCGATACTTAGAACAAAATATGACTCTATATGAATGCCTCCGGCGGTGTACCGGGATATGCAATGATGCATGAGTGACAAGTATAAAATAATTATGAATGGTGGCTTTGCCACAAGTACTATGTCAACTACATGATCATGCTAAGCAATATGACAATGATGGAGTGTGTCATAAACGGAACGGTGGAAAGTTGCATGGCAATATATCTCGGAATGTCTATGGAAATGCCATAATAGGTAGGTATGGTGGCTATTTTGAGGAAGGTATATGGTGGGTGTATGATACCGGCGGAAGGTGCGCGGTATTAGAGAGGCTAGCAAAGGTGGAAGGGTGAGAGTGCGTATAATCCATGGACTCAACATTAGTCATAAAGAACTCATATACTTATTGCAAAAATCTACAAATTATCAAAGCAAAGTATTATGCTCATGCTCCTAGGGGGATAGATTGGTAGGAAAAGACCATCGCTCGGCCCCGACCGCCACTCATAAGGAAGACAATCAATAAATAAATCATGCTCCGACTTCATCACATAACGGTTCACCATACGTGCATGCTACGGGAATCACAAACTTCAACACAAGTATGTATCAAATTCACAACTACTCAACTAGCATGACTCTAATATTACCATCTCCATATCTCAAAACAATCATCAAGTGTCAAACTTCTCATAGTATTCAACACACTCATAAGAGAATTTTATTATTCTTGAATACCTAGCATATTAGGATTTTAGGCAAATTACCATGCTATTAAGACTCTCAAAATAATCTAAGTGAAGCATGAGATATCAATAGTTTCTATAAAACAAATCCACCACCGTGCTCTAAAAAGATATAAGTGAAGCACTAGAGCAAAAGACAAACTACTCCGAAAGATATAAGTGAAGATCAATGAGTAGTCGAATAATTATGCAACTATGTGAAGACTCTATAACATTTAATAATTTCACATCTTGGTATTTTATTCAAACAGAAAGCAAACCTAAAGAAAATAAAATGACGCTCCAAGCAAAACACATATCATGTGGCGAATAAAAATATAGCTCCAGGTAAAGTTACCGATGAATGAAGACGAAAGAGGGGACGCCTTCCGGGGCATCCCCAAGCTTAGGCTTTTGGTTGTCCTTGAATATTACCTTGGTGTGCCTTGGGCATCCCCAAGCTTAGGCTCTTGCCACTCCTTATTCCATAGTCCATCGAATCTTTACCCAAAACTTGAAAACTTCACAACACAAAACTTAACAGAAAACTCGTAAGCTCCATTAGTATAAGAAAGTAAATCACCACTTCAAGGTACTGTAATGAACTCGTTATTTATTTATATTGGTGTTAAACCTACTGTATTCCAACTTTTCTATGGTTTATAAACTATTTTACTAGCCATAGATTCATCAAAATAAGTAAACAACACATGAAAAACAGAATCTGTCAAAAACAGAACAGTCTGTAGTAATCTGAATCAAACGTATACTTATGGAACTCATAAAATTCTCAAATAAATTTCTGGAACTGAGGAATTTATCTATTAATCATCTGCAAAAATAATTAACTAAATATCACTCTCCAAATAAAAATGGAAGCAATTCTCGTGAGCGCTAAAGTTTCTGTTTTTTACAGCATGATCAACAAGACTTCTCCCAAGTCTTCCCAAAGGTTCTACTTGGCACAAACACTAATTAAAAGCATAAAACCACATCTAAACAGAGTCTAGATGAATTATTTATTACTAAACAGGAACAAAAAGCAAGGAACAAGAATAGAATTGGGTTGCCTCCCAACAAGCGCTATCGTTTAACGCCCCTAGCTAGGCATGATGATTTCAATGATGCTCACATAAAGGATAAGAATTGAAACATAAAGAGAGCATCATGAAGAATATGACTAGCACATTTAAGTCTAACATACTTCCTATGCATAGGGATTTTGTGAGCAAACAACTTGTGGGAACAAGAATCAACTTGCATAGGAAGGTAAAACAAGGATAACTTCAAAATTTTAAGCACATAGAGAGGAAACTTGATATTATTGCAATTCCTACAAGCATATGTTCCTCCCTCATAATAATTTTCATTAGTATCATGACTGAATTCAACAATATAACCAGCACCTAGAGAATCCTTTTCATGATCTACAAGCATAGAAATTTTATTACTCTCCACATAAGCAAAATTCTCCTCATTCAGGATAGTGGGAGTATCATAAGAGACTTGAATACTATAAATTGTTTCCACATTAAAAGAGTAATGTTCAGAAAAGGGGTAACCATAATCATGGCAAGTTTTATAAATACAATCACTAATTTTATAGCATATGTATCATCACAATAATCATCATAACTAGGAGACATGCTATCATCATTATAAATTTGCATATCAAAACTTGGGAGACTAAAAATATGATCTTCATTAAACGTAGCATCCCCAAGCTTGGGACAAACATTAATTTCAGCAAATGTATTCGCAAATATGTCATCCTCATCAAACATAGCATCCCCAAGCTTGGGCCTTTTCGTATCATAAGCATAATCACTTTCATCATCAATAGTATGGATAGCACCAATAGTATAGCAATTATCATATTCTTCCAAGCATGTGCCAAAAAGATTTTCAAGATCATAAGAAGTATCACTATATTCCACAATTATATTTTCATGAGGCACAATAGTAATAGGAGCACCATTATTTGGGAGGGATACCTTTTTACCTCTCTTCCTTTTTCTTTTGTTCTTCTTCTTCACCACATCATGTGTGGGTTCAATCCTCTTTTTGGAGCTCCTTATTAATGAGACTGGTTGAATAGTAGGCTCCTCCTCGTTACGTTATTCATCACAAGAAATAATAGGAGGATATTGGGAAGTCTCTTCCCTTCCATTAGTATTCTCTTCATCTTCTATTTGTTTTCTTTTCTTTATGTAATTGGTAATATAAGGATTTTCAATGCAATTTACCGCACAATACATAAAAATTTCCTCTAGATCAAATCCAAGAAGTTTATAATGGGCAAATTCTGGAAGATAGTTAGTTATACGTTTCATTTCTTTGTTACCCATAAGCAAACTAAGTTCATTATGATGTGCAAGGGAAATCAAGTCATCACAATTTTTGGACATGATATGATCATGAAACAATTTGCATTGGGTACTGAAATGATCATGTTCATTGCAAAGCTCACAAGTATGGCCAAGATCATTTAAATTTTCAGCACATTCATCTAGCCTTTCTTGCAACAATTTAGTTTCTAAGTACTTATGCCTCTTGCAATATCTATCTTTCCTCTTTGGTGTGTACTTACAAACCCAATGTACTCCACAAAAATTGACATGTTTATAGGAGACATTTTCATCATAACTAGTGCAATCATCATTAGTATCATGGATATTCAAAGAATTCGTAGTAACAAAATTGCAATCATGCTCATCATTCAAATATTTAGTGCCAAACATTTTATAGATTCTTTCTTTTAGCACTTGAGCACAATTATCCTTTCCATCATACTCACGGAAGATATTAAAAAGGTGAAGCGTATGAGACAAACTCAATTCCATTTTTTTGTAATTTTCTTTTATAAACTAAACTAGTGATAAAACAAGAAACTAAAAGACTCGATTGCAAGATCTAAAGATATACCTTCAAGCGCTAACCTCCCCGGCAACGGCGCCAGAAAAGAGCTTGATGTCTACTACACAACCTTCTTCTTGTAGATGTTGTTGGGCCTCCAAGTGTAGAGGTTTGTAGGGCAGTAGCAAATTTCCCTCGAGTGGATGACCTAAGGTTTATCAATCCGTGGGAGGCGTAGGATGAAGATGGTCTCTCTCAAGCAACCCTGCAACCAAATAACAAAGAGTCTCTTGTGTCCCCAACACACCCAATACAATGGTAAATTGTATAGGTGCACTAGTTCGGTGAAGAGATGGTGATACAAGTGGTATATGGATAGTAGATATGGGTATTTGTAATATGAAAATATAAAAACAGCAAGGTAGCAAGTGATAAAAGTGAGCGTAAATGGTATTGCAATGCGTTGAAACAAGGCCTAGGGTTCATACTTTCGCTAGTGCAAGTTCCCTCAACAATACTAACATAATTGGATCACATAACTATCCATCAACATGCAACAAAGAGTCACTCCAAAGTCACTAATAGCGGAGAACGAACGAAGAGATTATGGTAGGGTACGAAACCACCTCAAAGTTATTCTTTCCAATCAATCCGTTGGGCTATTCCTATAAGTGTCACAAACAGCCCTAGAGTTCGTACTAGAATAACACCTTAAGACATAAATCAACTAAAACCTAATGTCACCTAGATACTCCAATGTCACCTCAAGTATCCGTGGGTATGATTATATGATATGCATCACACAATCTTAGATTCATCTATTCAACCAACACATAGAACCTCAAAGAGTGCCCCAAAGTTTCTATCGGAGAATCACGACGAAAACGTGTGCCAACCCCTATGCATAGGTTCATGGGCGGAACCCGCAAGTTGATCACCAAACAATACATCAAGTGAATCACGTGGTATCCCATTGTCACCACAGATACGCACGGCAAGACATACATCAAGTGTTCTCAAATCTTGAAAGACTCAATCCGATAAGATAACTTCAAAGGGGAAACTCAATCCATTACAAGAGAGTAGAGGGGGAGGGGAAACATAAGATCCAACTATAATAGCAAAGCTCGTGATACATCAAGATCGTATCACCTCAAGAACACGAGAGAGAGATCAAACACATAGCTACTGGTACATACCCTCAGCCCCGAGGGAGAACTACTCCCTCCTCATCATGGAGAGCACCGGGATGATGAAGATGGCCACCGTAGAGGGATTACCCCCTCCGGTAGGGTGCCGGAATGGGTCTAAATTGGCTTTCGGTGGCTACGGAGGCTTCTGGCGGCGGAACTCCCGATCTATTGTGCTCTTCGGAAGTTTTAGGGTATGTGGAGATATATAGGCGGAAGAAGTGCGTCAGGGGGGCCACGAGGGTGGAGGGCGCACCCTAGGGGGGTGGGCGCCCCCCTACCTCATGGCCTCCTTGAAGCTTCCCTTACGGGCACTTCAAGTCTTCTGGGCTTCTTTCCTTCCAAAAATGAGTTCCGTGAAGTTTCAGGTCAATTGGACTCCGTTTGATTTTCCTTTTCTTTGAAACCCTAAAACAAGGTAAAAACAAAAACTGGCACTGGGCTCTGGGTTAATAGGTTAGTCCCAAAAATGATATAAAAGTGTATAATAAAGCCCATAAACATCCAAAACAGTAGATAATATAGCATGGAGCAATCAAAAATTATAGATACGTTGGAGACGTATCATACTCGTCCATCGATCTACTTCTCCACAGCACCTTCACTCGCCGGCGGTGGTTTTTGAATGGAAGAGGAGAGGAGCAGCGCTGGTTTTGGTTTAGAACAGGAGAGGAGCGACGCTGGTTTTGGATTGGAACATGAGAGGAGGGGCGGTGGTTTTGAAATGGAAGAGGAGAGGAGCAGCACTGGATTTAGATTGGAACAGGAGAGGAGCGGTGGTGGTTTAAGAGGAGAAGAGCGGAAGAGCGGTGCTGGTCTTGGAAGTATTTTGTTTTGCTTTGCGTATTTTGTGTCAAAGTTTGACCACGTACTGTATTTGACAAGCAAAATGTGAATGGATGTCACCAAAAATTGTATCATTTGGTTCATATCTGAATTTAATTTCAAATTATATTATTTTTTGCAACGTATAACATATATTTTATTTGCGAAAATCATGGTCAATTATGACCCAGAATAAAAGGGACACTAGTTAATGTGGGGTCGCTTTCTTAATTGAAGGGTAAATTGATTTTGATTTTGATCCAGTCGCAGCGCGCCGGCCCTCTCGTCCAATCCTAAATCGCAGCTGCACGCTCCTCTCCCTCTTCTCCATTGCAAAACCACCTCCTCTCCTCCCCATCATCTCCATTCCAAAACCACCATCTCGCCTCTCCCTCTTCTCCATTGCAAAACCACCTCCTCTATCCTCGGACGAGGATCCCCTGAAGTAGCCCATCCTGCCATTGAGACACTGACACATGGGTCCCACCAAGCGCGGGGTCCACCTGTCAGCGACTGAAAGGCAGGGGAACCTCTCCTCTCCATCATCTCCATTCCAAAACCACCGTCTCGCCTCTCCCTCTTATCTATTGCAAGACCACCGTCTCTCCTCCCATCTTCCAAAGATAGCATCGGACCACTCAGAAGGACATCTATGGAGGGGATGCAGCAGCGAATCTGGCAGATCGCCGGCGGCGACAAGGCAAAGTTAGCCAGGTTGAAGGAGACCCTTACTTGGTTTGACAATGAGTGGAAGATTTCGAGGACGGTGAGGGCCATGTGGCAATGTATGCGAAAGAGCGAGACGACGGCGATGAGGGCGGCGATGTACTCCTCGGCGGCAGTCACACTGCAGTCCTTCGAGTTCATCGAGTATCTCCTCTGGGCGATGGAGCAGATAGATTTGCCCGAGGTGTAAGTTAGGCAGAGGTGGTGGGCGTACAGGTCAAAGGTCGAGAACCCAGAGGATAACGAATCGATCGAGTACGGTGTGCCATTCGTGAGGGTGCAGAGCCAGCCGGAGCCACAGGAGTATCCGTTCTCCCACCGCAAGAGGAGGTCAGATGGCGCGACGTCGCTTCCCCGCCGTTCTCCATGGTTCCCTCGACACTCGCCTCGTTTCAACGACGTTGGTAGGGTTTAAGGTAAGATTCACACTAACCTAATCTTCCATCTGCTCATGCTTACAATCAGTGTGACAACTAATAAAAATCATGCTTATAATCAGTCTCCGAGTACTACGCCAATCACCCTAAAATAGCTCTGGACCTTTGGGTCAAAGTTGTGACACTGTGTACAAATAAAGAAAAATAGATTGGTGCTTCTTTCAGAAAAGAGTACACCCCTAGAAGACTGCCAATATAAGCTACTAGTATTTTTTAAGTGTAAGCTACTAGTATTTGGTTAGAGGATTTGCTGCCGAGAAAGATCCGTCCACAGTGAGTGCCACACATCCCACTGATGGTGGTGGATGCCAATGCTTAGATGGAGTAGGGTTGGTGTCGGTAATTTTTACTTGGCACCTCGCACTCTGCATATATGCCGGTTCCATCCGTACATTTGTGCAGTTCCAC
The DNA here is from genome assembly GCF_002162155.2 of Triticum dicoccoides. Classification (NCBI taxonomy): domain Eukaryota; kingdom Viridiplantae; phylum Streptophyta; class Magnoliopsida; order Poales; family Poaceae; genus Triticum; species Triticum dicoccoides. The sequence continues at coordinate 433,347,587 of NC_041384.1, read as the reverse complement.
CAAAATGCAGCTGAATAACCCTGTTTGCACAGATAATGAAAAGGCGTGATTAGATTATAGTGGCACTAGTTGATGAAACATACACTAATAAATAGATGAATATATTACATCATACTGGAAATCGACCCAAGTCTCCCCGATACACCTTCTGCCAGTGATGAACATCAGTGTACAGCGGTAGTACAAGGAGGGGCCTTGAGACATTCAAATCTCTATTTTTGTGCAAATCAACTAAAATTAAGCACCCCAGTTTGCAGAAACGCTTAAACATTAACAATGGGACTAGTCGATGAAACATACATTAACAAAGAGAAGCACTTTCTTTATCTACATTGGAAATGAAATGATAGAGAGGACACTCGCTCTATTTTAACTGTATTATTACTTCATTTTATCAGTGACACTAGGGTCGAGCAGGTGGCAAATGAGGTGTACCATGCGTCGCAAGGATGAAGGCCAGGGTGCTTAGACTGGGTTGCTGAAGCTGGCTCTTTTAGTCCCTATCTTCCCCCTGATGTTTCTGTGGTAGCACTTGGGTTGTAATCCAAACTTGGTCGAGTTGGTGTTGCGTCCCCCTACCTTCCTAGCTTATGTGGCGAACTTTTCTCCTGCTAGTACTCAGTCCGTTCTAGTAGTAGTTGCATAACTGCTCGTTTACACTGAGATGTTGTCGGATAATGGTTCTCTATGGTTGGGGTTCTTTAATGAAATCGGAGGGAACCCCCTCTTTTGATATATAAAAAAACAGTGGCACTAGCGGTGCCAAAACATTGCCTCAAATTAATAGTGCCACTAGATTAAGGTGCAAAATAATAACATTACTGCTTTATCATGGCAGTGCCAAAACAGTAGCACAAGAGCGGGATCAACATGCGGGATCTTTGGCAAACGGTCATACCAAAAAGGAACATACCTCGTGATGGGAACCATATCTGCAGTCAACACCATCGTAGAAGGGATGACACCAGTCACCAACATGGATGATTCAATTCATGGGACCTTTTGGTGCAGTTCACCTAAAATGAAGCAATGTCCCATGAGCTAGCAACTTCTTCTTCTTTTAAGAAAAGGGCTCCAGCCCCGGTTCCATTTCCATCAGAAAACGAAACCCACAAAGCTTCTTTATTAGTTGCAATAAAATTGAGCAACATCAAGGTTGGTCGTGAAGCTCCTGGAGAGTAGGCGGACCAGGACAATTGCATCTCTAACAAAAAAGAAGCAACTTATCTTAATGAGAAATTTAGCAGGACATGAAGAAAGGGCAATTGATTCATATTACTGGAGGCATTACATTGAAAACAACATTGGTTTAACGTGTCCTTACTTTTAACAGTGCGACTGCTACATTTTACCAGTGGCATTACATAAGAGCGCCTCGGGGCAACAAACATCAGAAGAGGATATCTGGGTTGGTCCCATTTTTGTTCGGTATATAGCCACATTATACTGTGTGAGGCTAGCAAATCTAGTGCTGGACTTACTATGTTGACTTGTCCCCTAGTCCCCACTTTCTTTCCTTTTTCAACCAGTAGATCGGTTTTATATTGAGTTTGTACTGCGTTCCCTTTATTTCCCTATTAGACCTAGAGACCAGTTGGATAGCCAGTCTCTGCTACTTTTCGCCCCCATTATTTCCTCTTTCGACCAAGTCCTAGATTCAGGTAACAAATCTTCCCCCACCCCACCCCTTTCTTCCTTGTTTGAACCAAGTACTACTAGATTCGAGTGCATGAACTAGTTTTTACCTCTTAACAGTAAAAAATTAGGTGGTTTTTGAACAATCAATCGATCCTATCTACACGAGGGGGCCTAAGAAATAGTAAAAGATACAAATGCAGCGACGTCAGGAGCTCGGGAAGTAGAGAAAGGCCAGTTTTGAAGGAAGTTATACCTGAGGGTCACCGGGATGTCGCCAGATGGGCGGCGGGAGGCCGAATCTGCTCACACTATGGCAGCAGGGAAGAAGGGGTGGGAGGCCCTTCCTCGCCAGCGATACTTGGGAGAGAACGGCAAGGCACACTGATCGGGATGCACCGGCATTGGGTAAGAGCCGTCGTCGAGGACGACCGCGTGAATGTTGCACCTTCTCACCTTCCCCGACGGAGAGGATCCAGCTGGATCTGTGACCAGCGGTGAGTAGAGAGAGTGTGTGTGGCCACCGCTGTCCTGTTTAGATCTGGAGAGGACGAGACAGTGTGAAGAGAGCAACACTAGCAAGCAAGCGCGGAGGCTCCTGCCTATATAGTGGAGTACTAGTTTTCTTTTGTCTACCAGTCGGAGCCGGCTTGACCTCGGTAATGACTGTCGAGAAGTCTTCATGCACATGCCCCAGAGGCGCAGTTGTCGTCATTTTGATCTGAAGCACCGGATTATAACATATAACACGAAAAAATGCCACATGACAAGAAATCATAACCTCACTGCCCAAAGGAGACAAGATGAATCCCGACGGACAAACTAGACGAGGATCAAAGCTCAAATTAAAGATAAACTCGTAGAAAAGGGGTCTGTCAATAGATGTCCTAATTAACATAGTCGGCTTGACCTAGATGGCAGCCGAGTAGTCTTCGTGCATGTGCCCCCAGTGACTAGCCCAACTCAGTTGTCGCTGTTTAACCCTCGCAGTGATCCGAAGCACATGACACCTAATTTTGCGAGACGACAAGAAACCTTTTTTTTAGATTTCTCACCAGAACTACAGTGCTGTACAACACAGCCTGCACGATATGTAGACGATAGCCAACCCAGTCATGTCTGTTGGAGTCTGGTCACATGCATGGACGAACTGATCTTCCATGTCTTGCAGGGATCGTCCACGTACCAAGGTGGAGTATGTGCTTCTATTAACTCAGCTGATTTGCGGGGCCGAGGAGTGTGCCTATGGTCGGTTCTCAATTTCGGTCCCACATGTGTGTGCAAACGCAATATGACGCGCGTTCCATTCGGAGAGCGGTGTGCCAGACCGACCGACCGTATGGGGTGCGACGCGAACGCGACGGGCGTGCTGTATACTCCGTACATGTGTACCGCCGTTTTCTTGAGGCTTTGCTCTATGGCGCAATCCATGGATACAAAATTAGTATATTGTACTATTTAAAAGTCGAGGGTGGGGCTTTTCCCGCGCGGTAGGCGGGGCAGTTCCACCTAGTCGGTTTGATAGAGACACGAGAAGACGAGGGAGTAGGCTACTACAAACGTAGGACCGTGTGATTTTACAGTGAGTTACTGCTGCATAGGTGGGGCCCGGTGATTGGACTTGCCATTATCATTTTAACTGCGGCGCTACGACCGGCTTGAGTCTCCCGATTCCTGACCACCTCCATACAGGTGCCTCTCCCAATGCTCCACCATGTAGAGGCTGGCTCTTGCTTGAGAGCCCACTCCTCCACTTTTTCATTGCCTCTTTCCCCCACATATGCAAAAATGCCATGTAAAGCGGGCTTATAGCCCACTATTGTACTTGATCCTACAGGTGCTAAGCCTGCCACATAGGCATAAAGTCTGATGTGGCAAGTTAATTAAGAAGAGAGAGACTAGTTTGGTGACCCTAGGAAGAAACGGTGCTAAGCGCGTGTACCTGGATGAAGCAAACTTAGCAATAAAAAACTAAGCACCTATGCATTGGGGACTTGAGTTGCTAAGCCATTTAATGCCCATAGCACCTCATCTAATCACCATTTCATTGGAAGAGGTCACTCCTTGGCAAATGCAATAAATACTATGAAGAAAGAGATAGAGAGAAGTAAACAAAAAATACTCTTATGGCCAACCTTATAGCTAACCTTGTTGTATGAGTGACTAAGTGATGACTATGTATGACATGCCAACATTAGATAGCCTAACGTACCGTGTTAAATCTCCAAGGGCACGACCGCGCGAGCGAGGCGACGGTCATGGTAGGCGCGACCATGATACGGGTTGCTGGCAGCCCTTGGATCTGAGATCAAACGGTCGCATGCTAAGTTGCTAAAATTTGCAGAATAACCCTCCATGATAGGATATTCACCCATAGGTCTAGAATCATGCCATGCAACCGTTCGATCTCAGATCCAACGGCTCTCAGAAGCCCGTCTCATGGGAGAATGGAAAGCTTTGTATCACCTGTAACTTTCCTGACGCTTGACAAGACATCGAAAGCTATTTAATTGGGCATCAAGTAGACATGACATCTAATTGGGCCCCCATAGTACTGTGCATGAATCCATTTATCCACCAGGCAAGCCACTACCCTGCCATTCACACACGCCCCTCCACTTGACATTTTTACAATCGATAAACCGCTCCTAGTCGTCCCATCCTTTCACATTACAACAGTTCCACTAATCCTAACCCTCCTCCCAAATCCATGGCGTCCCAAATCTCCATGATCGGCGATGAGTACAAGGTTAGAACCATCACCAGCGATGAGTTCGACGTCATATACACCTGTTCTTCCGCAACGGTGAAAGAATGCCTTGCTCGCTTCAAACGCATGTTCGAAAACTCAAATGATGAGTGGGTCGCTGGGCTAGATGTTGAGTACGCCATAGTCCTGGGAAGCGAGAAGAAACTAAAGGAGGTAGAGAAGAAGAAGCCCGCCGTGATCCAGGTTTGCGTGCATGACTTATGCTTGGTCTACCACATATGCCATGCCGACGTTGAGTGCGAGGAATTTAAGAAGTTCCTCAAGGGCGGCCGAGTCAAATTCGTTACTGTAGACTTTAGGAACGACAAGGAAATCCTGGGTCGGATAGGCCTCGTTGTAGGCGACCCCTTCGACCTCCAGAAGGAAGGGTTGGTGCCCTGCCTTGATCAACCTTCAATGCTGACCCTGGCAGGAGCCATGGTTCATCCTTCGTATGGTAAACTAGAGAAACCTCCGTACACATTTCATCGTCATGCATGGTAGTGGAATGTACTAGATATGGACCACATCTACTATGCTGCAATGGATGGCTACCTTTGTTTGAATATCAACAAGGGTTGGATGAAGAACAAGAGCCAAGTGTGCGGTTCAAGCAAAGAAGTATCGCCCAAGAGGAAGAGGGACAAGGATGAAGTCGAGGACGTGGACGAGGACTCCGAGTAAGGTGGTAGTGTCATTGCTCATGGTGGTTCTAATGCAGTGTCTACCGGATTAGTTGCTTAGTTTAATTTCTGGTGTGCTTAGTTTTATTTGAGGGGTGTGTTGTGCTGAGCCCCCAGCAGAACTATGTTATGTTTCTTCTCGTTATATTTCGTACATTTCATCTTTTAGTTGGTATAGTACTACCACTCGTTTCTTGACATTATATATGTACAATATATATGGCCAACATCATATAGCCAGCATTGTCAAGGAATTTTAGGGTGCTTAGTTTTGTCAAAGAATTCCAGGGTGCTTAGTTTTATTTGAGGGGTGTGTTGTGTTGGACACCATTAACTTATCATTGTGAGAATCGGCTTATTTTTGTCATGTAACATGGTCAACGGGGTTTGACGTGAAAATAACAATGTCTAATGGCATTTCTAAGCAAACATCTAACTTAACAATGGCATTTTTAGATATCTAATTGCATTTTTGAGCAGGCATCTCACGGATCGATGGCATTTTCTGAGTAGTTGTAACTTCTAATGGCAAAACTGAGTAGTGATACACAACTAGTGGCATAAATAATAAGAACCCCAGAATTAAATAGGTCTAATTTCTTTATTTCTTTATACCTTTGTTTGCGAAACAATATACGCTGCCTACCGCCAGACTTTCTTTACAGAGGCAACATAGAACTATATGAGTGCCCTGTTAAATTTTGGAATTACTCCGGGTTTGTTTGGCCTTTCTTATACATTAATTGAGTTTCTGGTCATTTAATGTGCATATCAAATTTGAACTACAAGCACATGCTCCCGTGCACCAAAGTTGACTGAAAATCACATGTGTGTCCTCGAGTGAATTTCTAGGTCCCATGCAAGAAATGGGAATGAAATTCAAACATCTGGGCATCGTGGTTCGGCCGAGAACATTGAGAAGCTTGGTTTTAAAATTCTTGTAAATCCAAAACACGCCTGAAAATCATGAAACTTGGCATGGTGTCATGTCATGGTACTACCATGCTGTGATAAAAAATGCAGAATAGGAACAAGTTTTGGTATAAGTTTCTTGCAAACCGGAGCTTCTCTCAAGAAGGCTCGTGGTTCTGGGAGGGAACGTGTCACCTTTGTGTGCATAATTCAAATTTTAAATAAAAGAACATGCTCCAGTGCACCAAAGCTGGTTGAAAAATCACATATGTGTCCTCGGGTAAATTTCTAGGTCCCATGCCAGAAATGGGAATGAAATTCAAACATCTGGGCATCGTGGTTCGGCCGAGAACATTGAGAAGCTTGGTTTTAAAATTCTTGTAAATCCAAAACACGCCTGAAAATCATGAAACTTGGCATGGTGTCATGTCATGGTACTACCATGCTGTGGTAAAAAATGCAGAATAGGAACAAGTTTTGGTATAAGTTTCTTGCAAATCGGAGCTTCTCTCAAGAAGGCTCGTGGTTCTGAGAGGGAACGTGTCACCTTTGTGTGCATAATTCAAAATTTTAAATACAAGAACATGCTCCAGTGCACCAAAGCTGGTTGAGAAATCACATGTGTGTCCTTGGGTAAATTTCTAGGTCCCGTGCCAGAAATGAGAATGAAATTCAAACATCTGGGCGTCATGGCTCGGCTGGAAACGTTGAGAAACTTGGTTTTTTAATTCCTGTAAATCCGAAACACGCATGAAAATCATGAAACTTGGCTTGGTGCCATGACATGGCACGAACATGTTGTGGTAATTTTGCTGTCCAATTTGCGAAGGCGCACACATTAACAATCAGCAAAGTCATTTTGGAACAAGTGTTATCACGTTACAATCGGAAACACAAGTATTATTGAAACCATGGGCGTTCTATTTACCATTTATGTGCCGCCACGCGTCCCCTTCTTTATTAGCTAGGAGGCATTGTGCAGGGTAGCTATTTGAGTATGGGAGGCGTGCGATCAGACCCGTGTGCGTGCTTATCGGGAGGAGAGCCCTTTGACCTCCATCTGCCGCCCACCTCTCTCCCAAGGTACCATTAATGGCACCCGAGCCTTTGTTTAATGGCGTGGCAATGTCTCACTCGACTGAGATTTAAGAGAGAAAAAGGAAAATCTGAAAAGAAAATTTTGCATGGATCTTGATGTAAGATCCGACGGACCTATATAACATCTACTGCGACTTATAGCAAGACTGATGAATATATATAAGGACGACAAGAGTGGATAATAATTGTCTTACATAATTAGGAAGATAATTAAAAAAGCCACATGCGGCTACACTCGAAATACACAAGGGCAAAAGAAGAAGGAAGACACATACAACGATCTGGCTCGCTGATCTCTACTTTCTTTATGCGCTGCAGGTCACGGAGACTAGTTCTCACGGCGGGCGATGATCTCTTTCATCAGTTTCATGTCCTTAATACGCTGCTTAGCAGAATCCATGGATTCCTCCACCAGCCTGTTGCGATCGATGCGGAGCATGGCATTCTCGTCCATAAGTTTCTTGATGATGACGCCCGTCCTCTGCAACACGACAGCAGTCTCCTCCTCCTGCTTCGCCCTTCCGGCGATCTTCGCCCTTAGCAGGTCACGCTCACCCCGGAGCTTCGCATTGCCCTCCCCAAGTTGCCGGATGACGCCGGTAGCCTCGTCCTGCATCCTCGCCCAGCCTGGGATCATAATCCATCTAGCTATGGACTATCGCATGCATGCGCCTGTCAGAGTCCTCGCCTGCCCGCGAGAAATTTTCCCAGGCCGCCGCGGCGCGGCGGGGCCTCCCTGCTGCTTCGGCGGCGTGGCAGGACATCTCTGCTGCTTCCGCGGCGTGGTCGGACCAGTCTGCTACATCGACGGTGCGGCAGGACCTCCGTGCTGCTTCGGTGGTGCGGCGGGACCTCTGTGCTGCTACTGCTACGCAGCTGGACATGTCGGCTGCTTTCACGGCGAGGCGGGACATCTCTCATGCTTCCTCTTCCATGCTCACCTCTCCTTGGTGGAAATCTCTCGACCCAGAACTCACGCTGGCTATGGCTTGATTGTTTCTTATGGATGAGGAGTTGAGGAGGAATGTGCAGTCATATTAGCATAGTAGTATTTATAACCGAGTACTACTAATACGCTCCTAAGTGGGAAACCGTTTAGGTTGTGATCGGTGTGAACAGGTTTGCAATTAAATATAGCGTGGTGGTAGTAGTAATTTGGAATGTGACGAGACGCGCTCAAGATTTATTGACGGTTCTAGTTTCGAAGTGCGGCACTATTCCTGGATGGCATAACATCGGCATGTTTTCTCGGCCGTGGTGTAGCATATGCCATGGTACTACTAGTTCTTTTTCTACTGCTGTGTACGTGCAAAAACTGGCACCGTCGGATACATATCTTACGCTTGGCGTTCGACAGGAATAGCCTCGTGGCGAGCTATAGATTAGTCTTTTTTTCAGACGCATTACAGCTATCTCCTGGGACTTCTCGCACGCACCATCAGTGCTCCCTAGGCCGATGCCACCCACATACAGTTGTACTTTGAGAAGAGGTGCACGCACGCACTCATCCTCTCTCACACACGCATATGTAGCTATGAATTGTAGTGTTCTCAACCATCTGATTGGCTCTATCATAGGTTTCACGTTGCTCCTTGGCCTTGACATTGAGATGTTTTAAACGTGGAGGCTAAGATGGAGGCGCGAGGTTTTGGTTAATGTGCGGGCCGCACACAGCAGCAACACGACACGAGCTTCGTCTGCCTGGTGCGCATGCAAGCGGGTGAGTTGTCCAAGTATAGACACAACCAGGTCCTCGTTGGTATCCGTGCCTCGACTTTGGCTGGCCATAGTGGAGAGTAACATAGACCGGTTACTAGTCTATGTTACTAGTACCTTCATAGTGGGTAGTGTTATATAGTATATGCATAGTTTTGCTCCATGGCGCAATCCATCGATACTACTACTGTACAAATGTATACATTTTTTAAAAGGCTAGAGGGCGGGGCAGTCTAGCTTGGTACTTTTCATGAGAGGCGAGGGCCTTTGTGATTTGATGGCTCATTACTGCTGGAAGGAGGGGCCTTGTGATTTGACCGCTCGTATAAATGTGTCGACAACCTGAGGAGGAGCAAAGAACCGTGCGGTATACTCAAGTTTTCCACTGGATTAGTACGACGGAGGAGCACAAAACACGGCAGCCCAGTGCCATATCCTCTACTCTCTGCTCTTATTATATATTACTAGCAAGAGGCATTGTTCTATTGGCGATAAAGAATGATATAATTTGCTGGTCATCTCATTTTTAGCATTGTTCTATTCATGCCTCGTAGAGAAGGTGACACGTGCGGTGGAACACCTGGAGCAAAATAAGAAACACAGGAGCAAAAGAAGAAGGAGAAATGGGAATGAAATTCAAACATCTGGGCGTCATGGCTCGGCTGGAAACATTGAGAAACTTGGTTTTTTAATTCCTGTAAATCCGAAACACGCATGAAAATCATGAAACTTGGCTTGGTGCCATGACATGGCACCAACATGCTGTATTAATTGACCATCAATGAAGTGAAGGACTTTACACGCGTCAAATTATCACATGGGGTGGATCTTGGTACAAAATTGCGTCCGCCCGTGTACCCGCGTGTGCGTGTGAGGGAATGAGTGCGTGCGTGGTGTGCGTGCACATCTTCGCTTCGTGCAAGTACCGCCAGTGCGGCTCAGGGAGGACGAGTACATTCTTCTGGAACCAGCAGCACATCACGGTGATCAATCCACACAAGGATGTCGCAACAATGCCTCCACATGTGCCACGTGCCCACGTGGCTTCATGCACTGTAAGAGAGACACTGTGTACCGTGCCATTGTGTTTTGCACATACTCGAAGTACTAGTAAGGTACACATGCATTGCACGCATCATATTTTGCAACCAAATTACGAATAAATACCACACTGTAGCATGTAAGCTCTGAGTCATATATGCCTGATGTAGACCTTTGTTTAATTCTTATAGTTCATCTCATTCAAAATCAATTAGTTTTTATAAAAAACCTAGGGCCTCTTTGATTCGTAGGATTTCCAAAACGCGGGAATAGGAAGAACATGGGATTAGAATGGAATGTTGTCTTGAATCCTACAGGATGGTACGAGTGTTTGATTGTGCATAGAAAAAACGCAGAATTCTTTCAAAGAAGTTTGAGTGGATGGGATGTTTACTATGAAACCTAGTGTAAATGAATCATATGGAAAAATTCCTATGGTTTACAATCCTACAAATCAAACAACCAAGATAGGAAAATTTCCTAAGGATTACAATCCTCCAAAATTCCTTCGAGAATCCTTTGAATCAAAGAAGCCCTTAATCTATTTTATGATTCATGGAATTGTGCGTTGTAAAGCATAAAGTACAAACAAAGAATGGCAATTCAACTAGAAAAAAAGTTTGGGCAGTTACAATACGAAAGATTATAGAACAAAGGAGAACCACTGTTGTTTTGATATTTGTGCATTATGCATAAGTTCAACCATGGAGCCTGCTAGATTGTACATGTGCAAAATCTGGTGGGGGCTAGAAGATGGTGTGAGGGGCCGAGTGGAGGGAGACTATGAAGGAGTGCACAACTGCGAGATCGATATTTAGAGAGAGGGGGCGAGAACGTGCGCTGTTGCGCGCAGTGGCGGAGCCATGAAAAATGTCCCATGAGTTAGGGGGCCAAGCATTGCTAATCCTTTATGAGGAGGGCCAATTCATCAACTTAAACCATTTTTACCAGCAGTTGTCTAACGATCACATTCATATTAGCCTCGATATATAGTGATGTTAGGGGGGCAGGGCCCTTGCTGCCCCCTGTCTTGGCCATTGTGCGCGCGTCTGAGAGATGAAGCAGAAGGCATGGATGATGAGAGGGGGGCGTTGGATATATAATTTATGTGGGTGTATTAGCTATATATGTAATCCTATATAGAGAGGTATAGATTGATCGATGTGGACGTGGGAAAGAGGGTGAGACCTCACTAGATATATAGATTGATCGGTTTATGTGGAAAACCATGAAAGACCTAGCTATACACGCGCACACACACACACATAGAGGAACATCGATCATTGCGCATGCACGTCAGAGATAAAGAATGCCCGATATGATGGAGAGGGGGATGTGTGTGTGCCTTCATGGAAGACCAACCTGAAGAAAAAGATTGCATGTGTGCGATGGATAATGTCGACTGGTAGTGTGTGTGCATGCATGCACGAGAGAAAGTTAGTGGTACAATTATAAAGAGAAGACCAATGTGTGATTGTAAAAGACTAGGTGAGGTCATAATCAATGTATAGTTGAATTCAAATATTTGAATAAGAGATAATGATGTTTGAAACCCATGCATGCATGAATATAACGGAGATCTGCGCGGTGTGGTTTGGAAACGAGCATGTTGCAATGTATACACATTGAACAAGGTCAGATTGATTTGAATTTGAGGTACCGATGGCAGACATCGTTTGGCCACATTGCATCCGTGCATGGACAAACTATTCTAATTGGAGATGATGGGTGACTTTCGCATCACATATCTATATCTATACCCCTATATATATATATATTATTTTATATATAGTGTGCGGATAACTTTAACTTTGAAAGACAGTCGTTGGATGAGGCCAATCTGATGGTGCAGAGCTGGAAAATTTGAGCACTACTGGTCGTTGGATATCATCTAGATTCCACCAGATTTTGCCACATGTACAATCTAGAAGACTCTATGGTTGAACTTAAGCATAATGCACAAACCTCAAAACACAAGCACTTCATCTTTGTTCTAGAATCTTCCGTATCATAATTGCCCAAATGTTTTTCTATATGAATTGTTTTTACTTTATGCCTTACAACGCACAATTCCATGAATCTTAAAATAGATTAGCTTTCTTATAAAAACTAGATGATTTTGAATGAAATGAACTATAAGAATTAAACGAACATCTACATCATGCATATATGACGCAAGGCTAACATGCTATAATGTGGTATTTATTCATAATTTGGTTGCCAAATCTCATGCGTGCAATGCACGCGTACCTTACTAGTCTAAATGGTGTCTGTGTGTGTGTTGTGGGTGTTAAACACATTGTACGTAGTATATCATACTAGTCTAAATTGTCTTTTTTGGGTACATATTAAGCTTGTGCTCCCGAAATTTTAAGTCGCGCCTTGTTATGCCGAAATTTCAAGCTAGCGTCTCTGTCTATCGTGCTGGGAAACTCCCGCCTCTTCAACCCGCGCCTTGTTAGCCCGAAATATTTAAGATATATCTTTATCTCGCTGTGCTCCGACAACTCCCTCCATCTCAACCCGCACCTTGCTATTCCAAAATTACAACGCACGTGAAAACTCCCACCTCCTGTGAAATCCCGACACGCGAAATGCCCATGATACCCCTGAACCGAAAGAACCGCCTCAAATCGGTGGGGGTACTTTTGTAACTTACCCCACATTTCGGACAAGCGTGTCCATGAGCCATGGTTCCCCACTCCCATCCCATCTACCCACCCATTCGTACAGCGAGGCCGGCAAAACCCGTGAAGCCCCACACCTTCCTCCGCTCGCCACCCAGCGGGAGCCTCTTCCCCGACGACATCGTCCATAGCAACACCTCGATGTCCCTCATCCACCGTATCGGATAAGGATCCGTCGTCAATCTGGTCGTCCCGCCGGTTCAGCCACCCCGTCCTCCACCTCCAAGGAGCTGCCCCGATGTTCCCCTCGTCTTTCGCGCCACCTCCATTCCCACACCGCCGTCTTCACCTGCACCACCGGAAGAGCATCATCATCACTGTTTCCTCGGATGAAGCTGCGGCCTAATCGGCGCCACCAAAGAGGTTGTACACTAATCGCCGCATTTTCTTCTTGATTCGATCTCACGGTGCTGCCGGCGCTTGGTCCCGAGCCAACACGATGCGGCTCCATCCACGCTGGCGTCGCCGACCACTTCCTCCATGGTGTCGCTCCCTCGGCAACGACGTCCACATCAGTAGGAGCTGCTGCTGCTTTAGCTCTCGCTCGCGCTGCTGTTGTGCTCTTGCTCTCGGTCCCCTGCCTGGTCTGCTCTTTCTCTCGCTCTTGCTCACGCTGCTGCTCTCGCTCTTGCTCTTGCTCTCGCTCTTGCTATCGCTCTTTCTCTTGCTTGCGATGCTGCTCCGATTTAGCTACACTTCAGTCGATTGAATCGACTTTTGGGTCAGTTGATTTTCAGGGGGTGGGGGGCTCGCCGGAGTTAAGTAAGAACCAGCCGCAGCGGGGAGGAGGGCTCGCCGAAGAGGTACCCCACTACCTATATTAGGGTTCAGGGTGGGGGCGGTGGTCGCCAGTGGTGGTGGGACGGTGGTGTGGGGATCGCCGAAGAAAAAGCTCGGCACGGGGGGCCTACAGGGATGGCCGGGGTGGCGGCGGACCGGTGGTGGGGAGTGTTTTCGAGGCGGGCAGGGTGGCGCACCACCTCCCGCGGGTGGCGGGGGGCGGCTGTTTGGCCGGTGGTGGCTGGCGGCCCAGGGAGGTGGAGGTTGAAGATGAAAGGGAGGCCCTTGATTTCGTATCCAACGGCTGCAAAATTGAGTGACCAGAGATGAAAAAGTCGGTCGACTGACTTGTAGCCTCACCTCTAGTGCATTCAGTTTCGACAGTAAAATTCAGTTTCGACAGCAAAATTCAGTTTCGACAGTTAAGTTCAGTTTCGACAGTTAAATTCAGTTTAGACAGTTAAGTTTAGAGATGAGCGGCTGATGTATACATGTAGCACTTTGTGGTTATGTATTTTACATCATCTATTGGAGATGCTATTAGAATTCCACTCAGGTTACCATTGTCTCTCTTGTCCTGCTTCAGCATCAGCGTCGTACAACTCACCGGAGCTGCTCCAACGACGAAACCCTCCATCATAGCGGAGCAGTACCTCGGGCTCCATCTCCAGACGCCTAAGATCTTCTTCCCCTCCTCCGACAGCCAAGTCAGCCGGAGCATCCTCACAGGCCAACCCAATCACGCTGAGATCGACATGGCTTCGCCAAAGAGGTTGTACACTTCTTGTGGTTTGACTTAATCTCAACATGCTTCTTTGCATCATGTGATCTTCCAATTCTTGTGAACCAAACACCCAGATTGGCAGAAATCCTATGTTTTCAAATTCTCTGTTTTGCACGTGCATTCCTATCCTATTCCTGTCTATTTCCTATCCCTGCATTGTTAGAATCCTCAAATTCAAACAAGCCCTTACACAATTACTTTTGTTATAGATATGTGTCAAAGAAAACCTTGTGTGGTTTGTCCTGCTCCTGCGGTGTTGTGTTCCACCCCAGCTCAGCTGCTCCAACGACGGAAGGGTTCACCAGAGCAGGGATCCGCTCTCCAGACTGTCTTTTTCCGCTTCAGATCTTCTTCCCCGCCACCGGCAGCCACGACAACTGCATTACCATCATCAACTGAGTAGATGACCTTGAGGACTACACGGGTCCGCAAGAGAGGTCGCACTCTCCCGTGTCTGCTTACGTTATGCATCGGTTAATATGATGACATGCTACTTTATCATTGTGTTCACCTATTAGACTCCGACTCAGGTCGAAACTTATGTTGAAACTTGAGTTTTTAAATGGTTGTGGGGTACATATTGGGGCAGCAATCAGTACTATATGTCTACCATCTGGTTAATCTCGGGTGTCTACTATGAGTTTCATGTTGGGTGCAAACAAACATTAAAGGAGCCATTATCTGTATTTTTTAACTAAAGCTATTATCTGCCTGCTATCATTTGTTTTGGGTCTATCCATAGTTTGCTACCATCACTCTGGATTTGTGCATGCACTCCTTACATAATCTCACTATGTTTTATTCCTATGCATGTCAGTTATTGTACACAATGGAACTGAACATGTAGAGCAAAAGAGACGAGCCTTGCGTGGCAATAAAATTTCATGCAGACGTCGCTCCATGATGGGCCTAAAGGCAGCCCCCCTCCACCCATTTCGGATCGTAATCAAGATGAAGATAACTGTTCTGAGGGGGATTCAGAAGCAGAAGACCACTCGTATTTACCCCATGAGGTCTTCGCTCTAACTTGGCATGCTGATGTTGGTAATATCATGCATATGGTGCCTTGCATTGCTTATTGTATACATCAAAGATGTCATATGCTTAGTTTAGACATGCTTTGTGTCAATGCCATCTGTTTAGTTTCTTTATCGTATATGTGAATCATGCAATGCCATCTTATTTAGCCAGGCATCATATATGTGAATTTTGCAATGCCACCCTGGTTAGCCACTCATCTTATATGTGAATTATATCATGACATCATTTTTTATACGTGTTAAATTTGTCAACAATTTTAGTACATTCAATTACTCTTCCTATGCATCAGCCATCCGACACGGTCATGGAAAAATCTGGAGTCGAAACAAGCTCATCAGAGCAGACAATGCTATCTGACGAAGCGCATGTCTTGCTGGTTATAAATAGCTCCTCAAAGGAGGATTCGGACACAGATGACCGGTCCTATCCCCCCCTCCCGAGGTGCATGCTCTAACTTGGCAGGGTTATGATGCTCATAACATGCGTATGGTATCTTGCATTGCTATTGTAACACCAACGATGCGGCTATATCTCCCACGTGTCAGAGCACGACTTAGAGGCATAGTGGCATGGTAGGTTTATCGCAAGAGGGGTAATCTTCACACAATCCCATGTACTGAATAAGAAAGGGATAAAGAGTTGGCTTACAATCGCCACTTCACACAAATACAAGTTAAACATACATCATCCAGAGTACAATCGAGGTCCGACTATGGAACCAAAATAAGAAAGACAACCCCAAATGCTAGATCCCCGATCGTCCCAACTGGGCTCCACTACTGATCAACAGGAAACGAAACAACACAACGATCAAGGACTTCATCGAGCTCCCATCTGAGCTGGGCCGCGTCACCTGCACTTGTATCATCGGCACCTGCAACTATTTGGAAGTATCTGTGAGTCACGAGGACTCAGCAATCCCACACCCGCGAGATCAAGACTATTTAAGCTTATGGGTATGAAAAGGTAGTGAGGTGGAGCTGTAAAGCACTAAGCATATATGGTGGCTAACTTACGCAAATAAGAGCGAGAAGAGAAGCAATGCAATGATCGTGAACTAGAACTGATCAAGAAGTGATCCTGAAAGTACTTACGTTCAAGCATAACACAAGAGCCGTGTTCACTTCCCAGACTCTGTCGGAAAGAGACCATCACGGCTACACACGCGGTTGATTCATTTTAATTAAGTTAAGTGTCAAGTTCTCTACAACCGGATATTAACAAATTCCCATCTGCCCATAACCACGGGCACGGCTTTCGAAAGTTCAAAACCCTGCAGGGGTGTCCCAACTTAGCCCATCACAAGCTCTCACGGTCAACGAAGGATATTCCTTCTCCCAGGAAGACCCGATCAAACTCAGAATCCCGGTTACAAGACATTTCGACAATGGTAAAACAAGACCAGCAAAGCCGCCCATGTGCCGACATCCTGATAGGAGCTGCACATATCTCATTCTCAGGGCAACACCGGATTGTCCAAGATTCCGGTAGGCCAGCCCAGAGTTGCCCCTGGTGGCCACCGGCGACTGACAGGTTCGGACCAACACTTAGACAAGCACTGGCCCGAGGTGTTAAAATAAAAAATGACCCTTGAGTCTGCAGAACCCAAGGGAAAAAGGCTAGGTGGCAAATGGTAAAACCAAGATTGGGCCTTGCTGGAGGAGTTTTATTCAAAACAAACTGTCAAGGGGTTCCCATAACACCCAACCGCGTAAGGAACACAAAATCAAGGAATATAACACTGGTATGACGAAAATTAGGGCGGCAAGAGTGGAACAAAACACCAGGCATAAGGCCAAGCCTTCCACCCTTTACCAAGTGTATAGATGCATTAAAATAAACAAGATATAATAATGATATCCCAACAATATCCATGTTCCAACATGGAACAAACTCTATCTTCACCTGCAACTAGCAACGCTATAAGAGGGGCTGAGCAAAGCGGTAACATAGCCAAACAACGGTTTGCTAGGAAAGGTGGGTTAGAGGCTTGACATGGCAATATTTGAGGCATGATATAGCAAGTGGTAGGTATCTCGGCATTGCAACAGAGCGAACAACTAGCAAGCAAAGATAGAAGTGATTTCGAGGGTATGGTCATCTTGCCTGAGATCCCGCAAGGAAGAATAACGAGTCCATGAAGAAGACAAACGGCGTAGTCGAACGGATCCTCACAAACGCGACATAAGCAACACCGGAAAGAAGCAAACAACATAGTAAACAACCGTCGCATGAACATGGCATTATGCAGAACCAAGTATGATGCATGTTCGGTTTAATGATACATGGCATGGCAAAATGCACGAACAATACTACAAATTAAGTGGATCTCAATATGCAACGAGTTGCATATTGACGGAACACCACATGAATTATTTAGTTCTCTCCCGTTTATGTACTCAACAATATTAAATGTTGGTTAGCATGGCAAGAAGTGAAACATGAGTAAAATACACAACTAGGCATTTTAAATGAGGCCGGAAACATCAAACAACAATTCCGATAAATCCTCATGTGCATTTAGCAATTTAATGCAAACAACAATTTTAACCATTTTAAATGTTGTTATCATGATGCGAATGGCATTTGCAAGTTTAAGCAATTTTAAGAAAATATTGGCATGAGCATGTTATGAAGCATTTGTCATCGTGGCGGAAACGAAAGGGCTGCCACGACAACGACAACGGAAATGGTGCCACGGCAACATTCAGGTTCCGGTACTTGATTGAGATGCCGGTGCAAAGGAAGTGTGACGGGAGCGTGTCATGCAAGATGATGGGGTGATCCCGGTTGCCGGGTTCCCACGGGTGGACGACATGGTAACAAGGAGAAACATGCAAGCGACAATTTCAGACACGGTGCAAACACGGGGTTCAACTCATTCAACACACATGCATTCGGTCCACGAACGGTTGTCTCGATGGTTATACCTTTCGAAGCGTGCATTATTGGAATGGATCAAGTTCGTGGAGGGAAGTAGGCATTCTCGCGACGGCGGTAGTGGAAGTAGTCGTTCTCGCTTCATAGATGTTCACACTCCGTTGGTGTTCGGGGTCAAAACAAGGAACTTGACGTCCATGGGTCTTCGAGGGTCGACGGTATATGTTCTGTAGACGTTCAGGCGGCGGTAGTGGTACACGGTTCATAGTCGTTCATAGTCATGGCGAGGAACTTGACGTCCACGGGGTCAACGGTAGAGGTACTCATTTTGAAGGTGAACTTGACGAATACAAATTCCTTCGGGGTTGTCGTGGTACTAAAGGTCTTCGGACTTGACGGATCCAATGCCTCGGGGCGTAGTGGTACATGTTCGTTTTCGGAGAGGTACCTGGCGTTCTTCGTCTCGCAGTGTAGTCAAACTTGACGTATCCGAAGGCTCCGGGCATCGTGGTACTTGTCGAAATCCACATTGAATATAGTTGAACATCTTTCAACGGAACTTGGCGCGCCCTAGGGTCACCGAGTACTGGTTTTGATGGAGTTCGGGTCTTCAGTGTCGTGGTACTTGGTGTCCCTGTAGTCGACCTTGCCGGTCTTGCCGTCCAACACAAAACAACACAAGGGGCCTCGGGATGTCAACAACAAGGAGGCGATGGTGGTAGCTGCGAGCTCCTGTGCAGGGGAAAAGAGAGGGCGGCCTCGAGGTCGTGCTGGTTGCTGACAAGGGCGACTCCAAGGAGCAGCAGCCCGAGGAGGGCCATGGCGGGCGTCGGGGTTGAAGACCGGAGGTGGTTGCGGCCAGAGCAGCAGCTGGTCCTGGTGGCCGGCATCGCCGGATCTCGCGGAGGGGAGGCTGGTGCCTCGGGAGCTCGCAGGAGAAGGCGGGTCGGGGAGGTCCTGCGGCAGCGAGGGAGTCCTGGCCTGGCAGAGTCGGCCATCCATGGCGGGCCAAGGTCACCGGCGTGACAGAGGTGGTGGAACGACGCGAGGCAGGGGGCGCGGGAGTTGACCTCCAGGCCGGAGCTTGATGGCAGCGGCGAATGGATGCAGCAGCAGCAAGGCACGGTGGGAGGCGATGGCAGCGCTACTGGCTGTTGAGGAAGAGGGGGATGTCACGGAAAGGAGCAGTGGGGCGGCAGGGGCAACACCTCCAGTGGCCGGCCGGCATGACGCAGCTCGAGGCGCCATGGCGTGTGCGGGGAGGATCGGGTGCAGCGCGGCGCTGGAGGGAGGACGAGGGGAATCGGGCACGTCCTGTGTGTGGGAGCGCTCGGGAGGAGGACAAGGGGAATCGAGGGGATCGGCACCGGCGGCGCAAGCGAATAGAGAGGAGGGGGTGCAGGGGATCGGGCTAGGGAGCGCTAGGGTTAGAGCTAGGTGGGCCGGTGGAACGGGCCGGCCCAGTGGAGAGGGAGACTGCGGGGAAGGATGAGCCGGCCTGGCTGACTGCTTTATCTCTCCCTCATCTTTCTTTTTAAAATAAAAGAATTAGAGAGAAGAAAAGAAAAGGAGGGTTAGGGAAAGGATTTGTACAAGGGGGCTATTTTCCCGGACCCATAAAAATGTGTGGAATTTGAAAAAAATGGCCTGAGGATTTTTAGAGGAAGTAACATCCACACGCGTTGGATTTAACTCGGCAAGTTTGAATTTCGAAACCCATTCAAATGAACTCCAAATGGGTTGAAATTATAGGAGATGACCCTACACCATAGATGTGATTTATGGGCAGATTTGGAACATTAATGGAGAAAGTAAAATTGCAACCCAATTTGCAATTTAACTTGAAAGGTCGAAAAGGAAGGATAGGAGGTTGAGTCGGGTAAGGGAAGAGTTGAAGAGTAGTGCAATTGTGTTATGGGTGATCCCAAGTTAATGGAATATTTTATAATAGCTCCCTAAATATTAGGAGGATATGTTATAAAAAGAACTCACCATGTGAATTCCCTCGATTTAAACGGATCAAAGATCCATGCCATTTATTTAGTTGAGTTAAAAAAATGACATGATGGCATGATGACATAATGCATTGCACAAATGCAAAGATGATTGCAACAGACAAAACAAATTACCCAACAAAACTCGGAAAACCAAGGAAGGCATCTGAAGCTCCGGTCCTGGGGCGTTACAGCTATGTCATTTGTTTAGTTTAGACATGCTTTGTGTGAATGCCACATGTTTCTTGTTGCAAGACATTATATATGTGAATTATGCAATGATATCTTGTTGCAAGGCATTATATATGTGAATTATGCAATGCCATGCTGTTTAGCCAAGCGTCATATATGTGAATTATATCATGCCGTCCTTTTTTGTATTTCTCATTGCTTTTGTTGACAATGTTGGTATATTCAACTACTCTTCCAGTGCATCAGCCATTTGAATTGGTGATGGAGAAATCTGGAGTGAAAACAAGGTCTTCAGAGCAGACAATGCTACCTGGTGAAGCAGATATCTTGTTGGTTACAGATAGCTCTTCAGAGGAGGATTCAGAGGCAGATGACCAGTCATATTATCCCCCTGAGGTGTATGCTCATACTTGGGAGGGTTATATTACTCATATCATGCATATGTTGTATTGCAATGCTTAGTTTTTACATCATATACATGATATTGAATGTCATCTCCTTAGTTGACACATCATATATGCGATTGCCCTCTGCTCACTTCCTTAGTATATAAATCATATATTTGAATTATATCATGCCATGATGTTTACATAGACAGCATGTATCTGAATTATGGCATGCCAACCCATTTTCTAAAGACATAATATAGTTATATCATCTCATCCTGTTCACATAGTCATCATATTTTGAATTATGTCATTCTATCCGTGAATTATATCATGCCATCATGTTTCCATCGTTGGCATGTTTGTGATTTATGGCATGCCAACCACTTTAATAGACACATCGTATAGTTACATCATGTCATCATGTTTACATACTCATCATATTTTGAAGTATGTCATTCTATCCTGTTTAGTTAGCCATCAAACATGTGAAATTGTGTCATGCTATCCTGTTTAATTAGCCATCATATATGTGAAATTATGTCCTGCTATTATGTTTGGTTAGACAACATAAATGTGAATTATTTCATGCCATGCTTTCTTCCCTACTATCCATTGCACCTGTCTATCTTACAATGTCTGTACATTCAATTACTTTTCTTATTTATCAGCCATTTCAATTGGAGGGGTGATGGTAGTATCTGTGGGAGTAAAAACTCGGTCTTCAGAAAAGATCGTGGTACCTGTCGATGGAGATAGAACCACAGTTCTACTTGCCCAAGAACCAGCCCCACCACACATAACCCAGACTCACGCAGATTGTACACCTACCCAGTTGGACAGAGAACCAACTATACCCCTTCTAACCCCAACCCTAGCAGATAGTAACCCAGTTCCCGTTGACACAGCATCGTCTCCACCACAGAGCACCCAAACACGAGTAGATAGTAAGGCAACTGCAGTGCCCAAAGCACGAGGACCACCACTCCGAACCCCAAGTCAACGCTTAAAGCAGAAGAAGAATTGCTCTCAGGTCAGGTTCTGTAGCTATGGTTCATACTACTTCACTCTTGCATCATTGTATTTACTCATACCAACTAATTTCAAATTTGAAGGATGCAATTGAAACTCCAATGGCGCAATAGGTATGTTTTAAACCTGTTTCTTTAATGTGTTTGCTGTTGTAACTTGCTCTATGTTGATTTCAGTTTCAATTGAATAAACAATTATATTCTCATGCCATGCACCTTACAAGTGTTGTTATTGCTATGTAGTTTCCCACACTTATATTCTGTCTAAGCTGCTTTGTCTTAAAAAGATATGATTCGAACTGTATCTATCTTGATTTGGCAACATAAACTAGAATGGTATAGACCATACAGTGACCATACTACATAGATATATGTTTGTTTCATGTTGTTATCATGTCCACCTTACTACTGAACTGGTTTACCAAAACAAGTTTCATATACTACATTGTAAACCTGTGATGTGTTTGTTTGTTTCTCTTTTAGAATGCGGATAATATATTGGAGAAGAGTACCCCGTTATGCAATGGTACAAGAAGTAATGCAGATAAGGTTCAAGATAGTGAGACATCCCTGTTGGTCTCCAAGAAAGCTGATAAAAACTATATTGAAGACACTGAGACAACCCAAAGTCTTGTCTTGATGTAGTGTTCGAGTTACTGGCTACTACTGCTGGCACCAGCTCTTCAAACTCGCTGCCTGAATCAGTTTGGCTTATTGAGTCTCAACTTCAAGTTGAAAGACATCGATCAGATGTTATGCGATAGGAAGCCGAAGGACTGAGGAAGTCTCTGCAGAATTCAGATGCATACTTTCTGGTGCAACAGAAAGTGCTGGAGAATTTAAGCGCCAAACAAGAGAAAGTTAATAAGCTTGCTAAGCTTGCTAAGCATCTTGCCAGCATTATGGGTACCCAGGATATTGTTTCTTGAGCTCTTATGAAGTGGTTTCAGTTCTAGACTTGTTTTGCTGCGGCGTTTATATGCTGCTTTGTTCCCTATATTTGCACTGGTGGTGAACTTTGATGCCTAGTGGATGTAATATGTGTAATAGCCGTGATAGCCAAGCGTAAGTTGCTTGCCTATTTATTTCCTTATTGTCTTGTTTATTTGTTTTCTTGTAGTCAGTGCAGTTCTTTTTTCGCAGTTTGCTAGTGGCCGCAATACCCTATTTTTTAAAACTAGGCCACATTAACCATGGGCTACATATTTACTGTAGTTAACATGAGCCTCCTAAGGGCCGTAGAAACAATGGGCCTTCTAAGGGCCGTAGAAACAATGGGCCTTCTACGGGGCGTAGAAACAATGGGTCTTATATGGGCCGTAGACACAATGGGCCTTCTATGGGTCGTATCATCAATGGGCCTTCTACGGGCCATAAGATCGGTTGGCTAAACATGGGCCAATAACAGACCACATTATGGCCGTAAATGGGCTAGAGTTGAAATCGTCCGTTCATGGGCCAACCATAACGGGCCGTCGTTAATCGGCCGTATCTGATGACGCTATGAAAATGGCCCAACGTATTAACGGGCCACAAACAGGCCGACTGTAACCACGGGCTGAAATTGGCCCACAAGCAGAAAATGACAGTAATGGGCCGAAAGTAAACGAATGCTGGAAATGAGCCCAAGAATAAATGGGCCCTGAGAAGGCCGAAAGATAACATGGGCTGGAAACGGCCCAACGGTATAATGGGTCGTAAATGGGTATAAAGTGATACACTCTTCATTACGGGCCAGTGATACGTCTCCAACGTATCTATAATTTTTGATTGCTCCATGCTATATTATCTACTGTTTTGGACTATATTGGGCTTTATTTCCACTTTTATATTATTTTTGGGACTAACCTATTAACCGGAGGCCCATCCCAGAATTGCTGTTTTTTGCCTATTTCAGTGTTTCGGAGAAACAGAATATCAAACGGAGTCCAAACGGAATGAAACCTTCGGAAACGTGATTTTCTCATCAGATAAGATCCAGGAGACTTGGACCCTCCGACAAGAAAGCCACGAGGCGGTCACGAGGGTGGAGGGCGCCCCCCCTAGGGCAGGCATGCCCTGCCTCGTCCCCCCCTCGAGGCTCCACCGACGTACTCCTTCCTCCTATATATACCTACGTACCCCCAAACGATTGGGGACGGAGCCAAAAACCTAATTCCACCGCCGCAACTTTCTGTATCCACGAGATCCCATCTTGGGGCCTGTTCCGGAGCTCCGCCGGAGGGGGCATCGATCACGGAGGGCTTCTACATCATCATCCAAGCCCCTCCGATGTAGTGTGAGTAGTTTACTTCAGACCTACGGGTCCATAGGTAGTAGCTAGATGTCTTCTTCTCTCTTTTTGGATCTCAATACAATGTTCTCCCCCCTCTCTTGTGGATATCTATTCTATGTAATCTTCTTTTTGCGGTGTGTTTGTTGAGACCGATGAATTGTGGGTTTATGATCAAGTCTATCTATGAATAATATTTGAATCTTCTCTGCATTCTTTTATGTATGATTGGTTATCTTTGCAAGTCTTCGAATTATCAGTTTGGTTTGGCCTACTAGATTGGTTGTTCTTGCCATGGGAGAAGTGCTTAGCTTTGGGTTCGATCTTGCGGTGTCCTTTCCCAGTGACAAAAGGGGCAGCAAGGCACGTATTGTATTATTGCCATCGAGGATAACAAGATGGGGTTTTTATCATATTGCATGAAACTATCCCTCTACATCATGTCATCTTGCTTAAGGCGTTACTCTGTTTTTAACTTAATACTCTAGATGCATGCTGGATAGCGGTCGATGAGTGGAGTAATAGTAGTAGATGCAGGCAGGAGTCGGTCTACTTGTCTCGGACGTGATGCCTATATACATGATCATACCTAGATATTCTCATAACTATGCTCAATTCTGTCAATTGCTCAACAATAATTTGTTCACCCACCATAGAATACTTATGCTCTTGAGAGAAGCCACTAGTGAAACCTATGGCCCCCGGGTCTCTTTCTCATCATATCAATCTCCATCACTTTATTATTGCTTTGATTTTACTTTGCTTTTACTTTTTACTTTGCATCTTTATACCAAAAATACAAAAAATATTATTTATCATCTCTATCAGATCTCATTTTCGTAAGTGACCGTGAAGGGATTGACAACCCCTAAGTGTGTTGGTTGCGTTGAGCTATTGTTTTTGTGTAGGTACGAGGGACTCGCGCGTAGCCTCCTACTGGATTGATACCTTGGTTCTCAAAAACTGAGGGAAATACTTACACTACTTTGCTGCATCATCCTCTCCTCTTCGGGGAAATCCAATGCAGTGCTCAAGAGGTAGCAAGAAGAATTTCTGGCGCCATTGCCGGGGAGTCTGCGCAAAAGCCAACATACCAAGTACCCATCACAATCCCTATCTCCCGCATTACATTATTTGCCATTTGCCTCTCGTTTTCCTCTCCCCCACTTCACCCTTGCCGTTTTATGCGCCCTCTCTCTCTATCCTCCCTCTCTATTTGCCTCTTTTTTCCCGTTTGCTTTTTGTTTGTTCGTGTGTTGGATTGCTTGTTTGTCGCGATGGCTCAAGATAATACTAAATTGTGTGACTTCACCAATACCAACAATAATGATTTCCTTAGTACTCTGATTGCTCCTCTTACCGATGCTGAATCTTGTGAAATTAATGCTGCTTTGCTGAATCTTGTCATGAAAGATCCCTTTTCCGGCCTTCCTAGTGAATATGCTGCTACCCATCTTAATAGCTTCGTTGATTTGTGTGACATGCAAAAGAAGAAAGATGTCAATAATGATATTGTTAAATTGAAGCTATTTCCTTTTTCGCTTAGAGATCGTGCTAAAGCTTGGTTTTCATCTTTGCCTAAAAATAGTATTGATTCATGGAACAAGTACAAAGATGCTTTTTATCTCTAAGTATTTTCCTCCCGCTAAGATCATCTCTCTTAGAAACGATATTATGAAATTTAAGCAACTTGATCATGAACATGTTGCACAAGCTTGGGAGAGAATGAAATTAATGATACGTAATTGCCCTACTCATCGTTTGAATTTGTGGATGATTATACAAAAATTTTATGCCGGATTGAATTTTGCTTCTAGAAATCTTTTAGATTCGGCCGCGGGAGGCACTTTTATGGAAATCACTTTAGGAGATGCTACTAAACTCCTAGTAATCCCTCTAATAATTATGGTAATTCCTACAACAATTCTTATGGAAATTATAATAATATGCCCTCTGATTTTGAATCTAATATCAAAGAATTTATTTCTTTGCAAAAGAATTTTAATGCTATGATTGAAGAAAAAATTGCTTAAGATTGATAATTTGGCTAGGAACATTGATATAATTTCTCTTGATGTTGATTCTTTAAAGCTCAGATCTATTCCTCCTAAGCATGATATCAATGAGTCTCTCAAAGACATGAGAATTTCCATTGATGAGTGCAAGGAAAGAACCGCTAGGACGCGTGCTATGAAAGATGCCTTTATTAAAGCGTGTTCTTCTAATTCCTATGAAAATAATGATGAAGATCTAAGAGTTATTGATGTGTACCCTATTAAATATTTGTTTTGCAATATTAATCTTGATAATGATGGGACTGAATATGATCCACCTTTACCTAGAAGGCGTTGTAAAAATTCGGAGTATTTAGATCTTGACGATGAAATGGATAAAAGTGGGATTAAAAGAAATAAAATCCTAGATGATGCTAAACCCACTATATTGGATTTCAAGGAATTTCATTATGAAAATTTCTCTTTATTTGATTGTATTTCCTTGTTGCAATCCTTGCTAAAATCTCCTCATGCTTATAGTCAAAATAAAGCCTTTACCGAACATATCGTTGATGCCTTGATGCAATCTTATGAAGAAAAACTTGAGTTGAAAGTTTCTATCCCTAGAAAACTTTATGATGAGTGGGAACCTACTATTGAAATTGAAATTAAAGATTATGAGTTTTATGCTTTGTGTGATTTGGGTGCTAGTGTCTCTACTATTCCCAAAACTTTGTGTGATTTGCTAGATTTCCATGATTTTGATGATTGCTCTCTAAACTTGCATCTTGCGGATTCCACTATTAAGAAACCTATGGGAAGAATTAGTGATGTTCTTATTGTTTCAAATAGGAATTATGTGCCCGTAGATTTTATCATTCTTGATATAGAGTGCAATCCTTCTTGCCCTACTATTCTCGGTAGACCTTTCCTTAGAACGGTTGGTGCAATTATTGATATGAAGGAAGGGAATATTAGATTTAAATTTCCATTAAAAAGGGAATGGAACACTTCCCTAGAAAGAAAATAAAATTACCATACGAATCTATCATGAGAGACACTTATGGATTGCCTACCAAAGATGGCAATACCTAGATCTATTCTTGCTTGTCATGCCTAGCTAGGGGCGTTAAACGATAGCGCTTGTTGGGAGGCAACCCAATTTTATTTTTATTCCTTGCTTTTTGCTCCTGTTTAGTAATAAATAATTTATCTATCCTCTGTTTTGGTTGTGTGTTGTTTGTGTTTAATTAGTGTTTGTGCCAAGTAGAACCGTTGGGAAAACTTGGGGAAAGTCTTGTTGAACTTGCTGTAAAAAACAGAAACTTTAGCACTCACGAGAACTGCTGTCATTTTTATTTGGAAAGTGATATTTAGTTAATTCTTTTTGAATATGATTAATAGATAAATTCCTCACGTCCAGAAATTTATTTTAGAATTTTTGGGGTTCCAGATCTTGCGCTAGCTACAGATTACTACAGACTGTTCTGTTTTTGACAGATTCTGTTTTTCGTGTGTTGTTTGCTTATTTTGATGAATCTATGGCTAGTAAAATAGTTTATAATCCATATAGAAGTTGTAATAAAGTAGGTTTAACACCAATATAAATAAAGAATGAGTTCATTACAGTACCTTTAAGTGGACTTTTGTTTTCTTTCGCTAACGGAGCTCACGAGATTTTCTACTTTAAGTTTTGTGTTGTGAAATTTTCAAGTTTTGGGTAAAGATTTGATGGATTATGGAACAAGGGGTGGCAAGGGACTAAGCTTGGGGATTCCCATGGCACCCCCAAGATAATCTAAGGACACCTAAAAGCCAAAGCTTGGGGATGCCCCGGAAGGCATCCCCTCTTTCGTCTACTTCTATCGGTAACTTTACTTGGAGCTATATTTTTATTCACCACATGATATGTGTTTTGCTTGGAGCGTCTTTTATGATTTGATTCTTTGCTTGTTGGTCTACCACAATCATCCTTGCTGTACACACCTTTTGAGAGAGCCATACATGATTTGGAATTTGATAGAATACTCTATGTGCTTCACTTATATCTTTTGAGCTTTATAGTTTTGGTCTAGTGCTTCACTTATATCTTTTAGAGCACGGTGGTGGATTTGTTTTATAGAAACGATTGATCTCTCATGCTTCACTTAATATTATTTTGAGAGTCT
Organism: Triticum dicoccoides; assembly: GCF_002162155.2. Classification (NCBI taxonomy): domain Eukaryota; kingdom Viridiplantae; phylum Streptophyta; class Magnoliopsida; order Poales; family Poaceae; genus Triticum; species Triticum dicoccoides. Next base: position 433,319,544 of record NC_041384.1, on the reverse strand, counting down.
TAATAGCATGGTAATTTGCTTAAAATCCTAATATGCTTGGTATGCAAGATTAATAATAAAACTTTCTTATGAGTGTGTTGAATACTAAGAAAAGTTTGATGCTTGATGATTGTTTTGAGATATGGAGGTAATAATATCAAAGTCATGCTAGTTGAGTAGTTGTGAAATTGAGAAATACTTGTGTTGAAGTTTGCAAGTCCCATATCATGCACGTATGGTAAACGTTATGCAACAAATTTGAAACATGAGGTGTTATTTGATTGTCCTCCTTATGAGTGGCGGTCGGGGACGAGCGATGGTCTTTTCCTACCAATCTATCCCCCTAGGAGCATGCGCTTAGTGCCGAGGTTTTTGATGACTTGTAGATTTTTGCAATAAGTATGTGAGTTCTTTATGACTAATGTTGAGTCCATGGATTATACGCACTCTCACCCTTCCATCCTTGCTAGCCTCTTTGGTACCGTGCATTGCCCTTTCTCACATGGAGAGTTGGCGCAAACTTCGCCGGTGCATCCAAACCCCGTGATATGATACGCTCTTTCACACATAAACCTCCTTATATCTTCCTCAAAAAAGCCACCATACCTACCAATTATGGCATTTCCATAGCCATTTCGAGATATATTGCCATGCAACTTTCCATCATTCTGTTCATCATGACACATTCATCATTGTCATATTGCTTAGCATGATCATGTAGTTGACATAGTATTTGTGGCAAAGCCACCGTTCATAATTCTTTCATACATGTCACTCTTGGTTCATTGCATATCCCGGTACACCGCCGGAGGCATTCATATAGAGTCATCTTTGTTCTAGTATCGAGTTGTAATCATTGAGTTGTAAATAAATAGAAGTGTGATGATCATCATTATTAGAGCATTGTCCCAAGTGAGGAATAAAAAAAAGGAAGAAATGCCATAAAAAAGAGAAGGCCCAAAAAAAGAGAAAGGCCATAAAAAAAGGCCCAAAAATGAGAGAAAAAGAGAGAAGGGACAATGTTACTATCCTTTTACCACACTTGTGCTTCAAAGTAGCACCATGATCTTCATAGTAGAGAGTCTCTCATGTTATCAGTTTCATATACTAGTGGGAATTTTTCATTATAGAACTTGGCTAGTATATTCCAACAATGGGCCTCCTCGAGTGCCCTAGGTCTTCATGAGCAAGCAAGTTGGACGCACACCCACTAGTTTCTTTTGTTGAGATTTCATACATTTATAGCTCTAGTGCATCCGTTGCATGGCAATCCCTACTCCTTGCATTAACATCAATCGGTGGGCATCTCCATAGCCCATTGATTAGCCTCGTTGATGTGAGACTTTCTCCTTTTTTGTCTTCTCCACATAACCCCCTCGTTATATTCTATTCCACCCATAGTGCTATGTCCATGGCTCGCGCTCATATATTGCGTGAAAGTTTATAGGTTTGAGATTACTAAAGTACGAAACAATTGCTTGGCTTGTCATCGGGGTTGTGCATGATGAGAGCATTCTTGTGTGACAAAAATGAAACATGACTAAACTATATGATTTTGTAGGGATGAACTTTCTTTGGCCATGTTATTTTGAGAAGACATAATTGCTTAGTTAGTATGCTTGAAGTATTATCATTTTTATGTCAATATGAACTTTTTTCTTGAATGTTTCGAATCTGAATATTCATACCACAATTAAGAAGAATTACATTAAAATTATGCCAAGTAGCACTCCGCATCAAAAATTCTCTTTTTATCATTTACCTACTCGAGGACGAGCATGAATTAAGCTTGGGGATGCTTGATACGTCTCCAACGTATCTATAATTTTTGATTGCTCCATGCTATATTATCTACTGTTTTGGACTATATTGGGCTTTATTTTCCACTTTTATATTATTTTTGGGACTAACCTATTAACCGGAGGCCTAGCCCAGAATTGCTGTTTTTTGCCTATTTCAGTGTTTCGGAGAAACAGAATATCAAACGGAGTCCAAACGGAATGAAACCTTCGGAAACGTGATTTTCTCATCAGATAGGATCCAGGAGACTTGGACCCTCCGTCAAGAAGGCCACGAGGCGGTCACGAGGGTGGA
>NC_041384.1:433299934-433317177 GCF_002162155.2 Triticum dicoccoides | reverse complement strand
CCCTACCTCGTGGGCCCCTCGAAGCTCCACCGACGTACTCCTTCCTCCTATATATACCTACGTACCCACAAACGATCGAGTACAGAGCCGAAAACCTAATTCCACCGCGCAACTTTCTGTATCCATGAGATCCCATCTTGGGGCCTGTTTCGGAGCTCCGCCGGAGGGGCATCGATCACGGAGGGCTTCTACATCATCATCCAAGCCCCTCCGATGAAGTGTGAGTAGTTTGCTTCAGACCTACGGGTCCATAGTTAGTAGCTAGATGGCTTCTTCTCTCTTTTTGGATCTCAATACAATGTTCTCCCACTCTCTTGTGGAGATCTATTCGATATAATCTTCTTTTTGCGGTGTGTTTGTTGAGACTAATGAATTGTGGGTTTATGGTCAAGTCTATCTATGAATAATATTTGAATCTTCTCTGAATTCTTTTATGTATGATTGGTTATCTTTGCAAGTATTTTTGAATTATCAGTTTGGTTTGGCCTACTAGATTGGTTGTCCTTTCCATGGGAGAAGTGCTTAGCTTTGGGTTCGATCTTGCGGTGTCCTTTCCCAGTGACAGAAGGGGCAGCAAGGCATGTATTGTATTGTTGCCATCGAGGATAACAAGATAGTTTTTTTTATCATATTGCATGAAACTATCCCTCTACATCATGTCATCTTGCTTAAGGCGTTACTCTGTTTTTAACTTAATACTCTAGATGCATGCTGGATAGTGGTCGATGAGTGGAGTAATAGTAGTAGATGCAGGTAGGAGTCGGTCTACTTGTCTCGGACGTGATGCCTATATACATGATCATACCTAGATATTCTCATAACTATGCTCAATTCTGTCAATTGCTCAATAGTAATTTGTTCACCCACCGTAGAATACTTATGCTCTTGAGAGAAGCCACTAGTGAAACTTATGGCCCCCGAATCTCTTTCTCATCATATCAATCTCCATCACTTTATTATTGCTTTGCTTTTACTTTGATTTTACTTTTTACTTTGCATCTCTATACCAAAAATATTATTTATCATCTCTATCAGATCTCACTTTCGTAAGTGACCGTGAAGGGATTGACAACCCCTAAGCGCGTTGGTTGCATTGAGCTATTGTTTTTGTGTAGGTACGAGGGACTCGCGCGTAGCCTCCTACTGGATTGATACCTTGGTTCTCAAAAATTGAGGGAAATACTTACACTACTTTGCTGCATCATCCTCTCCTCTTCGGGGAAATCCAACGCAGTGCTCAAGAGGTAGCAGCTAGTTTTACCATGGGCCGTTAATGGGCCGAGGGTTACTAAGGGCCTCATATGGGCCGAAAGACGTCATGGGCCATACATGGGCCGAAAGTTAAAACGGGCTGGAATTATATCGGACGGCCCAAATGATGCTACTGGGCCTAATTCGGATAGGCCGTAAATGGGCCCTTGGTTAGCGGGTTGTAAATGGTCTATATGCGAATAGCCCATTAACAGGCTTGCCGTGGGCCGGCCCGCCACCTTTTGACCAAGTCAAACGGGCCGACCTTTACACAGGAATGGGCCACTGTTGGGCCGTGCCACGTGTAGATGTATCAATGGTGCTTTGGGTCCAATGAGTGCAAGACATCTGTCCCAGCGGCGAGCCGACACGTGTTCCCTCCAGCCAATGTTGATTTTACGCGTGGAAAATCCCCATTGGTCGGAGCTGTTAACGGGTTATCGGATCCAAAACCGGACCCGATAGCTTAACGGTGTTCCGTTACGGTGGATGCCACATGTCGGTCACTCTTGACGAAAGCACTTCTGCGACGCGCGATTTATCGTCATGGAAGTGGACACTTCCTTGATTATAATTTTGGTAATGTCATGGAACACTTCTACGATAACACAGGTATGACTATCTTGATTCATAAATTTATCATGGATGTACATGCATGACAGAAAACGTGACCTACTATGACAAACATGTATCATCACGGAAGTGTACTTTTTTGTAGTGCATGTCTACATAGTTCTCGAACCCATAGGGTCCGCACGCTTAACATTCGGTGACGATCGGTATTATGACTTTATGTGTTTTGATGTACCAAAGGTAGTTCGGAGTCCCGGATATGATCACGGACATGACGAGGAGTCTCGAAATGGTCAAGGCATAAAGATCGATATATTGGAAGGCTATGTTTGGACATCGGAATGGTTCCGCATGAGTTCGGGCATTTACTGGAGTACCGGGGAGTTACCGGAACCCCCCGGGGTGTCAATGGGCCTTATTGGGCCTTAGTGCGAGAGAGGAGGAGCCAGCCAAGGTGGAGGGCGCCCCCAAGCCCAATCCGAATTGGGTGGGGGAGGCCCCCCTTTCCTTCCCTCTCTCTACCCCTTCCTTCCTCTCCTACTCCAACTAGGGAAGGGGGAATCCTACTCCCACCGAGATTAGGACTCCCCCCTTGGGCGAGCCATGAGAGGGCCAGCCCTCCCCTCCTCCACTCCTTTATATCCGGGGGAGGGGGCACCCCATAGACACACAAGTTCATTGTTTAGCCGTGTGTGGTGCCCCCCTCCGAAGAATTCCACCTCGGTCATATCGTTGTAGTGCTTAGGCGAAGCCCTGTGTCGGTAACTTCATCATCACCGTCATCATGCCGTCATGCTGACGAAACTCTCCCTCGGCCTCAACTAGATCAAGAGTACGAGGGACGTCACCGAGCTGAATGTGTGCAGATCATGGAGATGTCATGCGTTCAGTACATGATCAGTTGGATCGCGGAGACATTCGACTACATCAACCGTGTTTCATAACACTTCCACTTTCGGTCTACGAGGATACGTAGACATACTCTCCCCTCTCGTTCCTATGCATCTCCTAGATAGTTCTTGCATGATCGTAGGAAACTTTTTTAAATACTGCGTTCTCCAACAGTGGCATCCGAGCCAGGTCTATGCGTAGATGTTATATGCATGAGTAGAACATAAAGGAGTTGTGGGCGTGGGTATATACATATTGATTGCTGTCACTAGTTGATTCTTGATTCGGTGGTATTGTTGGATGAAGCGGCTCAGACCGATATTACGCGTACGCTTACGCGAGACTGGTTCTACCGACGTGCTTCGCACATAGGTGGCTAGTGGGTGTATGTTTCTCCAACATTAGTTGAATAGGATTCAATGAACAGGGTTCTTTCTGAAGATCAAAAAGCAATCACTATACCGCGTTGTGGTTTTTGATGCGTAGGTAAGAACGGTTCTTCCTAAGCCCGTAGCAGCCACGTAAAACTTGCAACAACAAAGTAGAGGACGTCTAACTTTTTTTGGAGGGCATGTTGTGATGTGATATGGTCAAGACGTGATTATATAGATTGTTGTAGAGATGATCATGTTTTGTTAAAGTTATCGGCAACTGGCAGGAGCCTTATGGTTGTCTCTTTATTGCATAAGATGCAAGCGCGATATAATTGCTTTTCTTTATCGCTATGCGATAGCAATAGTTGCAAAAGCAATAGTTGGTGAGACGACCATGTGATGACACGTTGATAAAGATCAAGATGATGGAGATCATGGTGTCATGCCGGTGACGATAGAGATCATGACGGTACTTTGGAGATGGAGATCAAAGGCACAAGATGATTATGGCCATATCATGTCACATATTTTGATTGCATGTGATGTTTATCTTTTATGCATCTTATTTTGCTTAGTACGATGGTAGCATTATGAGATGATCCCTTACTACAATTTCAAGGTATAAGTGTTCTCCCTAAGTATGCACCGTTGTGATAGTTCTTAGTGCTGAGACACCACGTGATGATCGGGTGTGATAAGCTCTACGTTCACATACAACGGGTGCCAGCCAGTTTTGCACATGCAGAATACTCAGGTTAAACTTGACGAGCCTAGCATATGTAGATATGGCCTCGGAACACTGAGACCGAAAGGTCGAACGTGAATCATATAGTAGATATGATCAACATAGTGATGTTCACCATCGAAAGCTACTCCATCTCATGTGATGATCGGACATGGTTTAGTTGATATGGATCACCTGATCATTTAGATGACTAGAGGGATGTCTATCTAAGTGGGAATTCTTAAGTAATATGATTAATTGAACTATAATATGTCATGAACTTAGTCCTGATAGTATTTGCATATCTATGTTGTAGATCAATTGCTCGCGTATAGCTTCCCCTGTTTTATTTTTGATCTATTCCTAGAGAAAAATAAGTTGAAAGATGATAGTAGCAATGATGCGAACTGGGTCCGTGATCTGAGTATTATCCTCATTGCTGCATAGAAGAATTATGTCCTTGATGCACCGCTAGGTGACGGACCTATTGTAGGAGCAGATGCAGACGTTATGAACGTTTGGCAAGCTCGGTATGATAACTACTTGATAGTTTAGTGCACCATGCTTTACGGCTTAGAACCGAGACTTCAAAAACCATTTTGAACGCCACACAGCATATAAGATGTTCCAAGATCTGAAATTGGTATTTCAGACTCATGCCCGGGTCGAGAGGTATGCGACCTCTGACAAGTACTTTGCCTACAAGATGGAGGAGAATAGCTCAACCAGTGAGCATGTGCTCAGAATGTCTGAGTACTACAATCGCTTGAATCAAGTGGCAGTTAATCTTTCCAGATAAGATAGTGATTGACAGAGTTCTCTAGTCACTATCACCAAGTTACAGGAACTACGTGATGAACTATAATATGCAAGGGATGACGAAAACGATTCCTAAGCTCTTCGTGATGCTGAAATCAATGAAGGTAGAATTCAGGAAAGAGCATCAAGTGTTGATGGTTAATAAGACCACTAGTTTCAAGTAAAAGGGGTAAAGGGAAAGAAAGGGAACTTCAAGAAGAATGGCAAGCAAGTTGCCACTCCAATGAAGAAGCCCAAAGCTAGACCAAAGCCTGAAACTGAGTGCTTCTACTACAAAGGAAATGGTCACTGGAAGTGGAACTGCCCTAGATACTTGGCGGATAAGAAGTACGGCAAAGTGAACAAAGGTATATTTGATATACATGTTATTAATGTGTACTTTACTAGTGTTTATAGCAACCACCCAGTATTTGATACTGGTTCAGTTACTAAGAGTAGTAACTCGAAAGGGGAGTTACAAAATAAACAGAGACTAGTTAAGGGCAAGGTGATGATGTGAGTTGGAAGTGATTCCAAGGTTGATAAGATCACCATCGCACACTCCCTTTACCTTTGGGATTAGTGTTGAACCTAAAATAAATGTTATTTGGTGTTTGCATTGAGCATAAATATGATTGGATCATGTTTATTGCAATACGATTATTTATTTAAGTCAAAGAATAATTGTTGTTCTATTTACATGAATAAAATCTTCTATGGTCATACACTCAATATAAATGGTTTATTGAATCTTCATAGTGATACACATATTCATAACATTGGTGTAAAGCCAAAAGATGCAAAGTTAATAATGATAGTGCAACTTATATGTGGCACTGCCGTTTAGGTCATATTGGCGTAAAGCGCATGAAGAAACTCTATGCTGATGGACTTTTGGAATCACTTGATGCTTGCGAACCATGCCTCATGGGTAAGATGACTAAGATTCCGTTCTTCGGAACAATGGAGTGAGCAACAGACTTGTTGGAAATAATACATACTGATGTGTGCGGTCCAATGAGTGTTGAGGCTCGCGGTGGGTATCGTTATTTTCTGACCTTCACAGATGATTTGAGCAGATATGGGTATATCTACTTGATGAAACATAAGTCTAAAACATTTGAAAAGTTCAAAGAATTTCAGAGTGAACTGGAAAATCATCGTAACAAGAAAATAAAGTTTCTACGATCTGATCGTGGAAACAAATATTTGAGTTACGAGTTTGGTCTTCATTTGAAACAATGTGGAATAGTTTCGCAACTCACGCCACCTAGAACACCATAGCGTAATGGTGGGTCTGGATGTCATAATCGTAATTTATTAGATATGGTACGATCTATGATGTCTCTTACCGATTTACCACTATCGTTTTGGGTTATACATTAGGGACAACTGCATTCACGTTAAATAGGGCACCATCTAAATCCGTTGAGACGACACCGTATGAACTATGGTTTGGCAAGAAACCTAAGTTATCGTTTCTTAAAAGTTTGGGGTTGCGATGCTTATGTGAATAAGTTTCAACCTGATAAGCTCAAACCCAAATCGGAGAAGTGCATCTTCATAGGATACCCAAAAGAAATTGTTGGGTACACCTTCTATCACAGATCCGAAGGCAAGATCTTTGTTGCTAAGAGTGGATCCTTTCTAGAGAAGGAGTTTCTCTCAAAATAAGTGAGTGGGAGGGAAGTAGAACATGATGAGGTAATTGTACCTGCTCCCTTATTGGAAAGTAGTTCATCACAGAAATCAGTTCCAGTGATTCCTACACCAATTAGTGAGGAAGCTAATGATGATGGTCATGAAAACTTCTTATCAAGTTCTAGAGGTCATGTTACTTGACCATGATGAACCTATGAACTATGAGGAAGCGATGATGAGCCCAGATTCCGCAAAATGGCTTGAGGCCATGAAATCTGAGATAGAATACATGTATACAAAGTGTGGACTTTGATGGACTTGCCCATTGATTGGAAAGCCATTGAGAATAAATGGATCTTCAACAGGAAGACGAACGCTGATAGTAGTGTTACTATCTACAAAGCTCGACTTGTCGAAAAGGGTTTTTGACAAATTCAAGATGTTGACTACGATGAGATTTTCTCACTCGTATCGATGCTTAAAGTCTTTCTGAATCATGTTAGCAATTGCCACATTTTATGAAATATGGCAAATGGATGTCAAAACTACATTCCTTAATGGATTTCTTATTAAAAAAGTTGTATATGATGCAACAAGAAGGTTGTCAATCTTAAGGTGCTAATAATGTGTGCAAGCTCTAGCAATCCATCTACGGACTAGTGCAAGCATCTCGGAGCTAGAATATATGCCTTGATAAAGTGATCAAAGCATATGGTTTTATACAGACTTGCGGTGAAGCATGTATTTACAAGAAAGTAAGTGGGAGCACTACATCATTTCTGATAAGTATATGTGAATGACATATTGTTGATCGGAAATAATGTAGAATTTTCTGGAAAGCATAAAGGAGTGTTTGAAAGGAGTTTTTCAAAGAAAGACCTCGGTGAAGCTGCTTACATATTGAGCATCAAGGTCTTTAGAGATAGATCAAGACGCTTGATATATTTTCAATGAGTACATACCTTGACAAGTTTTTGCAGTAGTTCAAAATGGAACAGTCAAAGAAGGAGTTCTTGCCTGTGTTGCAAGGTGTGAAGTTGAGTAAAGACTCAAAACCCGACCACGGCAGAAAATAGGAAGAGAATGAAAAGTCATTCCATATGTCTCAGTCATAGGTTCTATAAAGTATGCTATGCTGTGTACCAGACCTATTGTGTACCTCACCATGAGTTTGGCAAGAGGGTACAATAGTGATCCAGGAGTGGATCACTGAACAACGGTCAAAATTATCCTTCGTGGAATAAGGACATGTTTCTCAGTTATGGAGGTGACAAAGAGTTCGTTGTAAAGAGTTACGTCGATGCAAGCTTTGACACCGATCTAGATGACTCTAAGTCTCGATCTAGATACATATTGAAAGTGGGAGTGATTAGCTAGAGTAGCTCTGTGCAGAGCATTGTACACATAGTAAATTTGCAAAATACATACGGCTCTAAATGTGGCAGACCCGTTGACTAAACTTCTCTCGCAAGCAAAACATGATCACTCTTTGGGTGTTAATCACATAGCAATGTGAACTAGATTATTGACTCTAGTAAACCCTTTGGGTATTAGTCACATGGAGATGTGAACTAATCACATAAAGATGTAAACTATTGGTGTTAAATCACATGACAATGTGAACTAGATTATTGACTCTAGTGCAAGTGGGAGACTGAAGAAAATATGCCCTAGAGGCAATAATAAAGTTGTTATTTATATTTCCTTATATCATGATAAATGTTTGTTATTCATGCTAAAATTGTATTAACCGGAAACTTAGTACATGTGTGAATACATAGACAAAACAGAGTGTCCCTAGTATGCGTCCACTTGACTAGCTCGCTAATCAAAGATGGTTAAGTTTCCTGACCATAGACATGTGTTGTCATTTGATGAACGAGATCACATCATTAGAGAATGATGTGATGGAAAAGACCCATCCCTTAGCTTAGCATAAATGATCGTTTAGTTTTATTGCTATTGCTTTCATCATGACTTATACATGTTCCTCTGACTATGAGATTATGCAACTCCCGAATATCGGAGGAACACCTTGTGTGCTATCAAACGTCACAACGTAACTTGGTGATTATAAAGATGCTCTACAGGTGTCTCCGATGGTGTTTGTTGAGTTGGCATAGATCGAGATTAGGATTTGTCACTCCGTGTATCAGAGAGGTATCTCTGGGCCCTCTTGGTAATGCACATCACTATGAGCCTTGCAAGAAATGTGACTAATGAGTTAGTTGCAGGATGATGCATTACGGAACGAGTAAAGAGACTTTCTGATAACAAGATTGAACTGGGTATTGAGATACCAACGATCGAACCTCGGGCAAGTAACATACCGATGACAAAGGGAACAACGTATGTTGTTATGCAGTTTGACCGATAAAGATCTTCATAGAATATGTAGGAACCAACATGAGCATCCAGGTTCCGCTATTGGTTATTGACCAGAAGTGAGTCTCAGTCATGTCTACATAGTTCTCGAACCCATAGGGTCCGCACGCTTAACATTCGGTGACAATCGGTATTATGATTTTATATGTTATGATGTACTGAAGGTAGTTTGGAGTCCCGGATATGATCACGGACATGACGAGGAGTCTCGAAATGGTCGAGACATAAAGATCGATATATTGGAAGGCTATGTTTGGACATCGGAATGGTTCCAGGTGAGTTCGGGCATTTACCGGAGTACCGGGGACTTATTGGAACCCCCCGGGGAGTCAATGGGCCTTATTGGGCCTTAGTGGGAGAGAGGAGGAGGCAACCAAGGTGGAGGGCGCGCCCCCCAAGCCCAATCCGAATTGGGTGCCCCCCCGTCCCCTTCCTTCCCTCTTTCTCCCCCTTCCTTCCTCTCCTACTCCAACTAGGGAAGGGGGAATCCTACTCCCACCAGGAGTAGGACTTCCCCCTTGGGCGCGCCATGAGAGTCCCGACCCTCCTCTCCTCCACTGCTTTATATACGGGGGAGGGGGGCATCCCATAGACACAGAAGTTGATTGTTTAGCCATGTGCGGTGCCCTCCTCCACAGAATTCCACCTCGGTCATATCGTTGTAGTGCTTAGGCGAAGCCCTGCCTCGGTAACTTCATCATCACCGTCATCACGCCGTCGTGCTGATGAAACTCTCCCTCGGCCTCAACTGGATCAAGAGTACGAGGGACGTCACTCAGTTGAACGCGTGCAGATCGTGGAGGTGTCGTGCGTTTGGTACTTGATCGGTTGGATCGCAAAGACGTTCGACTACATCAACCACGTTTCATAACACGTTTGCTTCCCATCTACGAGGGTACGTAGACATACTCACCCCATCTCGTTGCTATGCATCTCCTAGATAGATCTTGCGTGATCATAGGAATTTTTTTGAAATACTGCGTTCTCCAACACCATTTATTATCTATGGCTTGCCAATCATTGGGCAAGTCAACCAAAGTCCATACTTTGTTCTCATACATGGATCCCATCTCAGATTTAATGGCCTCAAGCCATTTTGTGGAATCTGGGTTCATCATCACTTCCTCATAGTTTGTAGGTTCGTCATGGTCAAGTAACATGACTTCCAGAACATTATTACCGTACCACTCTGGTGCGGATCTTACTTTGGTTGACCTAGGAGGTTCGGTAGTAACTTGATCAGAAGTTTCATGACCATCATCATTAGCTTCCTCACTAATTGGTGTAGGAATCACTAGAACTGATTTCTGTAATGAACTACTTTCCAATAAGGGAGTAGGTACAACTACCTCATCAAGTTCTACTTTCCTCCCACTCACTTCTTTCGAGAGAAACTCCTTCTCTAGAAAGGATCCGTTCTTAGCAACGAATATCTTGTCTACGGATCTGTGATAGAAGGTATACCCAACAATATCTTTTGGGTATCCTATGAAGACACATTTCTCCGATTTGGGTTCGAGCTTATCAGGTTGAAGCTTTTTCACATAAGCATCGCAGCCCCAAACTTTAAGAAACGACAACTTGGGTTTCTTGCCAAACCACAGTTCATAAGGTGTCATCTCAACGGATTTTGATGGTGCCCTATTTAACGTGAATGCATCCGCTTCTAAAGTATAACTCCAAAACGATAGCGGTAAATTAGTAAGAGACATCATAGATGGCACCTTATCTAATAAAGTGCGGTTATGATGTTCAGACACACCATTACGCTGTGGTATTCCAGGTGGCGTGAGTTGCGAAACTATTCCGCATTGTTTCAAATGAAGACCAAACTTGTAACCAAAATATTCTCCTCCACGATCAGATTGTAGAAACATTATTTTCTTGTTACGATGATTTTCCACTTCACTCTGAAATTCTTTGAACTTTTCAAATGTTTCAGATTTATGTTTCATCAAGTAGATATACCCATATCTGCTCAAATCATCTGTGAAGGTCAGAAAATAACGATACCGGCCACAAGCATCAACACTCATCGGACCGCATACATTAGTATGTATTATTTCCAATAAGTCTGTTGCTCATTCCATTATTCCGGAGAACGGAGTCCTAGTCAGCTTTCCCATGAGGCATGCTTCACAAGCACCAAGTGATTCATAATCAAGTGATTCCAAAAGTCCATCTGCATGGAGTTTCTTCATGCGCTTTACACCAATATGACCCAAACGGCAGTGCTACAAATAAGTTGCACTATCATTATTAAACTTATATCTTTTGGCTTCAATACTATGAATATGTGCATCACTACTATCAAGATTTAGTAAAAATAGACCACTCGTCAAGGGTGCGTGACCATAAAAGATATTACTCATATAAATAGAACAACCATTATTCTCTGATTTAAATGAATAACCTCTCGCATCAAACAAGATCCAGATATAATGTTCATGCTTAACGCTGGCACCAAATAACAATTATTCATGTCTAAAACTAATCCCGAAGGTAGATGTAGAGGTAGCGTGCTGACAGCGATCACATCGACTTTGGAACCATTTCCCACGCGCATCGCCACCTCGTCCTTAGCCAATCTTCGCTTAATCCGTAGCCCCTATTTTGAGTTGCAAATATTAGCAACAGAACCAGTATCAAATACCCAGGCGCTACTGCGAGCATTAGTAAGGTACACATCAATAACATGTATATCAAACATACCTTTCACTTTGCCATCCTTCTTATCCGCCAAATACTTGGGGTAGTTCCGCTTCCAGTGACCAGTCCCTTTGCAGTAGAAGCACTCAGTCTCAGGCTTAGGTCCAAACTTGGGCTTCTTCACTTGAGCAACACCTTGCTTGCTGTTCTTCTTGAAGTTCCCCTTCTTCCCTTTGCCCTTCTTCTTGAAACTGGTGGTCTTGTTGACCATCAACACTTGATGCTCCTTCCTGATTTCTACCTCCGCAGCCTTTAGCATTATGAAGAGCTCGGGAATTATCATATCCATCCCTTGCATATTATAGTTCATCACGAAGCTCTTGTAGCTTGGTGGCAGTGATTGAAGAACTCTGTCAATGACACTATCAGCAAGAAGATTAACTCCCAGCTGAGTCAAGTGGTTGTGGTACCCACACATTCTGGGTATATGTTCACTGACAGAACTATTCTTCTCCATTTTGCAGTTGTAGAACTTATTGAAGACTTCATATCTCTCAATCCGGGCATTTTCTTGAAATATTAACTTCAACTCCTGGAACATCTCATATGCTCCATGACGTTCAAAAAGTCGTTTAAGTCCCGGTTCTAAGCTGTAAAGCATGGCACACTGAACTATCGAGTAGTCATCAGCTTTGCTTTTCTAGATGTTCTTAACGTCATTAGCAGCACCTGCAGCAGGCTTGTCACCCAGCGGTGCTTCCAGGACGTAATTATTTTGTGCAGCAATGAGGATAATCCTCAAGTTACGGACCCAGTCTGTGTAATTGCTACCATCATCTTTCAACTTAGCTTTCTCTAGGAACACATTAAAATTCAACAGAACAATAGCACGAGCCATTTATATACAATAACATAGACATGCAAAATACTATCAGATACTAAGTTCATGATAAATTAAAGTTCAATTTAATCGTATTACTTAAGAACTCCCACTTAGATAGACATCCCTCTAATCATCTAAGTGATCACGTGATCCATATCAACTAAACCATGTCTGATCATCACGTGAGATGTAGTAGCTTTCAATGGTGAACATCACTATGTTGATCATATCTACTATATGATTCACGCTCGACCTTTAGGTCTTAGTGTTCCGAGGCCATATCTGCATATGCTAGGCTCATCAAGTTTAACCCGAGTATTCTGCTTTTGCAAAACTGGCTTGCACCCGTTGTATGTGAACGTAGAGCTTATCACACCCGATCATCACGTGGTGTCTTGGCACGATGAACTGTAGCAACGGTGCATACTCAGGGAGAACACTTGTACCTTGAAATTTAGTGAGAGATCATCTTATAATGCTACCGCCATACTAAGCAAAATAAGATGCATAAAGGGTAAACATCACATGCAATCAAAATATGTGACATGATATGGCCATCATCATCTTATGCCTTTTGATCTCCATCTTCAAAGTACCGTCATGATCACCATCATCACCGGCTTGACACCTTGATCTCCATCGAACATCATTGTCGTCTCGCCAACTATTGCTTCTACGACTATCGCTACCGCTTAGTGATAAAGTAAAGCAATTACATGGCGATTGCATTTCATACAATAGAGCGACAACCATATGGTTCCTTCCAGTTGCCGATAACAGTGTTATAAAACATGATCATATCATACAACAATTTATATAATCACATCTTGACCATATCACATCACAACATGCCGTCCAAACACAAGTTACACGTCATCTACTTTGTTGTTGCAAGTTTTACGTGGCTGCTACGGGCTTCTAGCAGGAACCGTTCTTACCTACGCATCAAAACCACAACATAGTATAGTGATTACTTTTTGATCTTCAGAAAGAACCCCCTTCATTGAAACCGATTGAACTAAAGTTGGAGAAACAGACACCCACTAGCCACCTGTGTGTGAAGCACGTCGGTAGAACCAGTCTCGCATAAGTATACGCGTAATGTCGGTCTGAGCCGCTTCATCCAACAATACCGCTGAATCAAGAATCAACTAGTGACGGCAAGCAATATGTATATACCTATGCCCAGAACTCCTTTGTGTTCTACCCGTGCATACAACATCTATGCATAGACCTGGCTCGTATGCCACTATTGGGGAACGTAGTATTTCAAAAAAATTCCTACGTTCACGCAAGATCTATCTAGGATATGCATAGCAACGAGAGGGGAGAGTGTGTCCACGTACCCTCGTAGACCGAAAGCGGAAGCGTTAAGTAACGCGTCTGATATCGTCGAACGTCTTCGTGATCCAACTGATCAAGTACCGAACGCACAGCACCTCCATGATCTGCACACGTTTAGCTTGGTGACGTCCCTCGTACTCTTGATCCAGCTCAGGCCGAGGGAGAGTTTCGTCAGCACGACGGCGTGATGACGGTGATGATGAAGTTACCGACGCAGGGCTTCGCCTAAGCACTACATCGATATGACCGAGGTGGAAATCTGTGGAGGGGGCACCGCACACGGCTAAGACAACTGTCAACTTGTGTGTCTATGTAACGCCCTCGATGCGGCTATATCTCCCACGTGTCGAAGCACGACTTAGAGGCATAACCACATTGAAAGCAATGTCGCAAGTGAGGTAATCTTCACACAACCCATGTAATACATAAGGGAAAGAGATACATAGTTGGCTTACAATCACCACTTCACACAGTACATGACTAAAGCATTACATCAACCAGATACAATCAAGGTCTGACTACGGAACCAAAATAAAAGAAGACTACCCCAAATGCTACACAAATCCCCGATCGTCCCAACTGGGCTCCACTACTGATCAACTGAAACGAAACAACACAATGAACGGGATCTTCATCGAGGTCCTCCTTGAGCTTGGTTGCGTCACCTGCTCGGTAACTTCGGCACGTGCAAACTGGTTTTGGAAGTATCTGTGAGTCACGGGGACTCAGCAATCTTGCACCCTCACGATCAAGACTATTTAAGCTTATAGGAAGGGTAAAAGGTATGAGGTGGAGCTGCAGCAAGCGACTAGCATATATGGTGGCTAACATAGCAAAAGAGAGCGAGAAGGGAAGGCAAAGCACGGTCGAGAAACTATGATCAAGAAGTGATCCTAGAACAACCTACGTCAATCATAACTCCAACACCGTGTTTACTTCCCGGACTCCGCCGAGAAGAGACCATCACGGTTACACACGCGGTTGATGTATTTTAATTAAGATCATCTTCAGGTTTTCTACAACCGGATATTAACAAATTCCCATCTGCCCATAACCGCAGGCACGGCTTTCGAAAGTTCAAATCCCTGCAAGGGTGTCCCAACTTAGCCCATCACAAGCTCTCACGGTCAACGAAGGATATTCCTTCTCCCAAGACAATCTGATCAGACTCGGCATCCCGATTACAAGACATCCTCGACAATTGTAAAACAAGTCCAGCAAGACCGCCCGAGGCGCCGACATCCTGATAGGAGCTGCACATATCTCGTTCTCAGGGCAACACCGGATAACCAATCCATACAACTAAAACCAGCCCTCGAGTTTCCCCGAGGTGGCGCTGCAAGGGGCTCTAGTTTGGACCAACACTTAGACAAGCACTGGCCCGGGGGGTTAAAATAAAGATGACCCTTGGGCTGGCCTAACCCAAGGGAAAAATAGGCTAGGTGGCGAATGGTAAAACCAAGGTTGGGCCTTGCTGGAGGAGTTTTATTCAAAGCAAACTGTCAAGGGGTTCCCATTATAACCCAACCGTGCAAGGAATGCAAAATCCGGGAACATAACATCGATATGAGGGAAACTAGGGCGGCAAGAGTGGAACCAAACACCAGGCATAAGGCTGAGCCTTCCACCCTTTACCAAGTATATAGATGCATTAATTAAACAAGAGATATTGTAATATCCCAACAAAATATCCATGTTCCAAACATGGAACAAGCTCCAATCTTTACCTGCAACTAACAACGCTATAAGAGGGGCTAAGCAAAGCGGTAACATAGCCAAACAATGGTTTGCTAGGACAAGGTGGGTCAGAGGCTTGGCTTAACAATATGGGAGGCATGATAAGCAAGTGTTAGGTATCGCAGCATAGGCATAGCAAAAGAGCGAGCAACTAGCAAGCAAAGATAGAAGTAATTTCGAGGGTATGGTCATCTTGCCTGAAATCTCGCAAGAAAGAAGAACGAGTCCATGAAGAAGACAAACGGACGTAGTCGAACGGGTCCTCACAATCACGACGTTACCGGAACCAACCCGAAGAAGCAACACCGGAAAGAAGCACACATCATAGTAAACAACCAACACATGAACATGGCATGACATGCGGGATGCAGTATGCGGTTCATATGCATGATTTGGAAAGGAATGATTGAACCTAGCCTCAACTTAGAAATACAAGAATGCCACTGGAAAGGTGAGGTGATTTCGATTGAAATCGATATAAAGATCACCGGAATCGGATGCACGGTTTGGAAATGGCAAGCAAAACAAATATGGCACCGGTCTGTGATTAACAGCAAGTAGCCATCTAAATGAATCAACATAAATATGCTACAGCACTCAAACATAGCAACAAAATACATGGCAGGGATCCACTCATGATGCTTGACAAAAGATGAACACTGAGCTACGGCTAATTCACTCAATAGCAAGTTCAAACAAGCATGGCAAAAGAGTAAAAGATAACAGGTTTCAGACTTGGTGAAATAACATGACAGGAATTTATCATCAGGAAGCAATCTTTAGAGCATGAAAACTACATGCTACAGGAACATATCATGGCAAAGCAAGGCATGGCAGGAAGCTACTCAAAGCACTTAACAAAAGTCCCTTAGTGACCTTGAGCCAAAATGGATCAGAAAATACAATTGCAAGCATGTGAACATAGCAAAAACATAAACAGATTCCGACTTAGTGAAAAACTGGAGCATGCGAAACAGTTAACGAGTAGGCATGTTTACGAGCTCGATGCACTCACTACAAAGCATGGCATGACAATCTAAGCATACACCCAGCAAGAAGACATGGCATAGAAGCTAGACATGGCAAGAACAACAACATAGCATGCATGGATCAACAACAACAAGCTCGGCAAAATTGCTAAACATGTTAACAATCTGCCAGGAACATTTTATAGCAAAAGTAAGCTCGATTGACTCAAGCTAGGGTACTCCATTATTGCAAACAAATACATGGATGGATAGAGCACCACAATATTAACAAAACATCCTTACTGATCATCCTCAAAAGAGGCACGGATCACTAGGAAACCACATGAACATATGGCATAACAACAAAATCAGGACAAGGACTTAGAGAAATTCTAAGTCCCTGAAATCAGCATCAACGATTACGCTACTTTGCATGCTTGTGCTAGTCACCACATAGATCACAAAAATACATGGCATACACCCCTGTAAAGATGGCATGGAATTCTAAAAAACACATGTAGAGCTCAGGATCATAGCATGCACACAATAATCATGGCAAAAATGACAAAAGGCCATTTGCTGAAACAGACCTGACATAATCATCACATAGGCCTCTTCCAACAGCATTTCGGGCATCAAGATGAGCTCAAATGAAAATGATGCAATGAGATGAAATGATGTACTCGCCGAGACGAACATTTTGATATGCTACATGTGCGAATCGAAGCTTCGATGAGGGAGTTATGATGCGATGAATATGCTCAAAAATACTGAAATCTGGGGGACTTGGTGAAATTTGGACCTCTCCGGGAAAAGTCAACCCAGGACGAAGCGGTGCGGGATGGAGGGATCCGGAGGCCGTTTGGTTGAAGGAGTGGTGGATCTGATCCATCTTCCACGAATCTGGCCGGAGACGGGTTCCGGCGAGCCCGCGGCGAGTCGACGACGGCCGACGGTGAGGTGCGGGCGCGGCGGCGCAAGGCAACAGGAACGAGGCGCGGCGACCACACGGTTGCGGGCGGCGG
>NC_041384.1:433279708-433299642 GCF_002162155.2 Triticum dicoccoides | reverse complement strand
GGCGACGAGGGGCGGCGGGATGGGCGGCGTAGCGCCGGTGAGACGTGGCGGCACCGGAGATGACCGGCGAGAGGAGCTGCGGGCTCGGGCGGTGCGGGCACTCTCAGGCGGCGGGGCAGGTGCGCGGGGCGCTCGGCGGCGGCGGCCCGATCTGGCCCGGGGCGGGCCCGATATAGGCTCCCTCGGGCCCGGTGGCGGGGAGGAGAGAGAGGAGCGGCCGCGCTGACTTGTCGCGCCCGGATTCGTCCGGTGCGGCGGCTGGACATGTCCGGTGTGGAAGAAAGTGTCTGGTGGCGCGAGGTAGGAGGAGCTAGGGTTTGGACTGCGCGAAAAATCGGGGAGAGCTACATATATATAGGTAGAGGGAGCTAGGAGAGTACAAATGAGGTGCGGTTTTTGGCTACGCGGTCGTGATCGAACGACCAAGAGGATGGAGGGGGTTTAGGTGGGTTTTGGGCCACTTTGGAGGGGGTGTTGGGCTGCAACACACACGAGGCCTTTACGGTCCCTCGATTAACCGTTGGAGTATCAAACGAAGTCCAAATGGCACGAAACTTGACAAGCGATCTACCGGTAGTAAACCAAGGCCGCATGGCAAGTCTTGGTCCAATCCGAAAACGTTTAACACCCGCACACGAAAAGAGGTAGAAAGGGACACCGGGTGACATAGGAGCGCCGGATTGCAAAACGGACAACGGGTAAAATGCTCGGATGCATGAGACGAACATGTATGCAAATGAAATGCACATGATGACATGATATGCAATGCATGACATGCAAGCAATGACAAGGCAACAACAGCAAATAACTGGAGGACACCTGGCACATCGTTCTTGGGGCGTCACAGTCTATGGGCCCCCTTCCCCGTATATAAAGGAGTAGAGGAGGGGAGGGCCGGCCCTCTCTATGGCGTGCCCCAAGGGGGATTCCTACTCCTAGTAGGAGTAGGTTTTCCCCCCTTACTTTGGAATTTTCAGCTTCCATGATCACAACACAACAATACTTGCCAAAGACAACCACCATATCAAGATCACAAAGCATTGAGACAGACATGAGGTTGAACCCTAAGGACTCAACAAGCATGACTTTGTCCATGTGTCGATCCTTTGAGATTGCAACCTTACCTAGACCCAATACCTTGCTTTTGCCTTTGTTAGTGTAGGTGATGTGCTTCAGATGTGATGGAGATAAAGTAGTGTCCATCAATAAGCTCTTGTCACTAGTCATGTGATTTGTACATCCACTATCAAGGACCCACTCGGTTGCTTTGGGTTGATCATCCTGCAGATGAATTAGTGCAACTTACAAACTCATATACTTCATCAGTGAAGAATATAACATCAATTTCATCAGAAAATATAACAGATAAAACAGTATGAGGACGTGAGAAATGAAAATTCATTTCTTCATGATTAGCTTGCATCCTTTCAAGCATATTCAGGTCTCGAGCAAATTCATCAGACGTTTAAGTTCGTCTGGAGACCTGACCCTGCATAAGAGGTTAGTTCTTTTTCTTCACCACCCACATCTGAAGGGGTGGCAAAGAGTTCATCATTCTGCGAGCTCCATAAGAGAAAGGTGGCATAGATGCCAATCCACTTCGTTGCACATAAGAGTGGTTAGGGTAAGCATAAGAGTAAGCAGAGAAATTCTTCGAGGACTTATGAACATAATGATTTGAAGAATAATGCACATATCCATAATCCTTGGATCTTCCATGTGAAATAGACGGGTTAGCACGATGATGTTCATATGAGGACTTTGATCCTTTTGAGGAATTTGATCCATGTGAGGAGTTTGGTCCGTATGAGGACTTGGATCCATATGAAGAATTTGGTCCATATGAAGAATTTGATCTGGGGTTCCTATTCTTCACAGGTGATGTCATGATGACATTCACCTGAAGATTTTCAAGGCATCTTTTGGGAACCCAGATTTTCTTCATAGGAGGACTGTTCCTGCAGTTAGTGCCAACATATCTATCAAATACTTCACCATTCTGATTTTTGAACAGTTTATAATTGGAGTCTAATGACTCATCAGAAGAATATGAAGATTCACATGTAAAGACAGATAAGGTAGATGGATCCACTGAAGGTCCCTTTGCAGCAACCCATGAGGTTTTGGGATACTGCTCTGGTTTCCAGTAGGTCCCATCAGCATTGATTTTCCTCTCAAAGGCAATACCCTCTTTCCTAGGGTTTCTGTTGAGGATCTTCTTTTTGAGCACATCACAAAGAGCCTGATGCCCTTTGAGGATTTTGTACATGCCTTTCATATACAATTCCTTCAGCCCTGCATCATCAGTAATACTAGCAATGTCCTCAGATGAGGGATTAGTGATAGCAGAGGCCGTTGAAGAATTTGCAGCAATGGAAGTATTTGAGCATTCAGGTGAAGAATTAGCAGTTTCACGTTCAATGCACTTCAAACATGGAGGAACAAATTTATCCTGAGTAGCGCTGATCTGTTGAGCGAGTAATGAATCATGCTCCTTCTGAAGATCTTCATAACTCACTCTTAACTGCTCAAGATCTTGCTTTCTTTGAAGAAATTCATAAGAAAGCTTCTCATGATCAGATAGGAGAGTGTTATGATGACCTTGAAGATTGTCAAACTTGGACTAGAGTCCCTGAAGACTTTCAGCCAAAGCCTTGGAGCGATCCATTTCTTCACCCAACATATCGTCGCTCTCATTTAGCATATTCTGAACTTTTTCCAAAGCTCTTTGTTGTTTAGTGGCAAGGGAAGCAAGTTTGACATAATTGGGTCCAAATTCATCACCAGATTCATCATCACTGGACTCAGATAAGTAGCATTCAGTTACCTTGGCACCTTTTGCCATAAGGCATGGTGCAGAGGTTGATGATTCTGGATTGAAAGTCATAGCCTTGCGCGATTCCATTAGGTCCTCGAACCAGGGTTCATGGCGAGATCGATGACTTTCATAGACCTCAGAGAGTCGGTCCCAGATGAGTTTCGCATGGCTGAGATGCATAACGTTCCTGAACTAGTTTTGTGACAAGCTGGAGCAGATGATGTCCTTCGCCGTGAGGTTGAGTAGCATGTACTTGCGAATATCATCAGCCTCTGCCATCTTGCATTGGTCAGTAAGACCAATTTCGATGACGGTCTAGAGTTCGTTGTTCATCGCCATGAGGCGCTTCTTCATCATGGCCTTCCACTTGGGATAATCATGACCGTCAAAGATGGGACATGTCACAGTCTTCATTCCTGCGGTCGACATAACTAAACCTCCAGGCGGTTAAACCAAAATCACACAGAACAAGGGAGTACCTTGCTCCAATACCAATTGAAAGTGCGTTATATCGACTAGAGGGGGGTGAATAGGCGATTTTCAGGAATTCTTCATTGAGGAATTTTAGGGTGAGGAAATTCCTTAGCTAAGAACTACTTGCAGCGGAATAAGTACTCAAAAGTAAACATAACAGAACACAAGCATGGTCATCATGATGAAATGAAGACAAGCACAGAGTACGGAAAGCGTAAACACAGGATGACACAGGATGAAGACAAACAGACTGAAGAAATTGAACTGAGGAAAATGAGAAAGTGTTTAGTCAAAGTCTTCAAATAGATATGAACAAGCACTCAACACATAAATGAGGAAATGGAAGGGTTGAGGAAATGGAACCAGGTAGCTTGGTGAAGACAATGATTTGGTAGACCAGTTCCAACTGATGTGACAGTTGTATGTCTGGTTAGGGCGGCTAGGTATTTAAACCTGAGGACACACAGTCCCAGACACCCTGTCCTGAACACGCAGTTCAGAACACTCAGTCCTCACCATATTCCCCTTGAGCTAAGGTCACATAGACCACACCCAATCACTCGTGGTAAGTCTTCAGGTGACTTCCGAACCTTCACAAACTCGGTCACTTGGCGATCCACAATTCCTCTTGGATGCTCTAGACCATGATGCCTAACCGTCTGGAAGATGCAGAGTCTTCAAAGGTAACAAGCATCGGATCCACGCAGGATCAATCTCTTCAGTGATGCTCAATCACCTTGGGTTTGTAGGTGTTTGGGTTTGGGTTTCCTCACTTGATGATTTTCACTCAAAGTCCTCGGAGGATGGGATGCTCTCAAATGACAAGTGTCAGTTTCTCTCGGAGCAGCCAACCAGCTAGTGGTTGTAGGGGGCGGCTATTTATAGCTTAGGGAGCAGCCCGACATGATAAGACATAAATGCCCTTCAATGATATGACCGTTAGGTGGGTAGATATCTTGGGACAGCTGGCACAAGGCATAGCAACGATCGAAAATTTGAGTATCAAATTCCTCAGGGCTATCATGTTCCTCACTATGTAGGCAATCCTCACTGGCGAATTCCTAACTCCTCAGTCAGAACAAATTCCTCAGAGACCAGAAGAACTTCGTCTCTGTTACTGAAGAATATGACTGAACTGTATGAGATTTGCAATGGCTTCACTCAAAGGGATTGGAAGGTGTAGGATTTTGAGTTGAGCATCACGTGGAAATTTTTCCTTAGTATTTCCTCGACCCCCTTTAACAGTACGGTGTTACCTATGACTCAAGAAAGAGAAAATGAAACTACGAAAACAAAAGTCTTCACGCTTCATGTTCCTTGAGTGAATACCAAGTCTTCAAGGTCACACCAATTTCTTCACTTTCAAAGTCTTCAGAAAGTCTTCAGAAATCCAAAGTCTTTAGTCGAAGAACTTCATTTTTAGGGGTCTACTTTCTCTGTAAATATCAAACTCCTCATAGTCTTATAGACCTGTGTACACTCATAAACACATTAGTCCCTTAACCTATAAGTCTTCAATACACCAAAATCACGAAGGGGCACTAGAGGAACTTACAATCTCCCCCTTTTTGGTGATTGATGACAATATAGGTTAAGTTTTCAACGAGGATAAACATATGAAGTGTAAATACTGATATTGAGGAATTTGATTGGAAGATATAGAAGAACTCCCCCTGAAGATGTGCATAGTGAGGAATTTGCTTTTGAAGCATTGCACACTTTGAAGAATAGAATCATGGAGATCTCCCCCTATATCTTGTAATTCATACATGCATTTGACATAATATGAAGAATTTGAAATGCATGATGAAATATGGTGACTGAGTAATTCAGCATGCGTGCATTAACATATATGAGGAATAAGCATGTAGAAAAACGCATCAAAAGTATCAGAGTACCATCGGGTTTAAGTTTACAACTCGATCCAATAAAGTTTCAGAAGAACAAGAGTTGTAACTTAGCAAAAAAAGCGCCCATATAAGATAGACCCGCTTGAAGACTAACTCAAATTTCTCCCCCTTTGTCATCAAATGACCAAAAGGATCGAAAATGAGGACTAACGCCCCTGAAGAATATCAAGTTGATGAAGGAGCGCCAGTGTTGTTGGGGTCGTTTGTTGATGTAGGGTCTGCCGCAGTATCATCCAAGTCTTCATGCTCATCGGTGTCGCGCGATGAAGAATAAGAGCTGGCCACCAAGGAAGGGACCTTGACCTTCTTGAATTTCTTCGGTGGAGGTGCAGACCAGTCAAAATCTTCCTTCAGACCCATTTTCTTCAGATCTTCTTCACTATAGACACGGGACAGAATAGCCCAGGTGCGGCCGAAAACGTCATGGAGGTAGTAGTGGTTTTTCTTCACTGCATTGTGTGTAGCGGTCATGTTGTGAAGAAATGAACCAAACTGACGCTTAACCCATTTATGGTTTCGATCCACCTTCTGGTGAAGACTAAGCAGAAGCTAACGGTCAGTCATCACACGAGGAGCAGTGGCTTGAGGATTTGGCTTGGAGGCATGGGCAGCGGAATCATGAGTGGCAGAGTTATCATTGGTTGAATAAGATGCAGCTTTGCGAAACTGACCATCCAATGGACTAATACCTTCATCAATGACAGCAGCAGCATTGCCTTTTTCATCAGTTGAAGTAAAAGTCTGCTTGAGGACTTCAATCGGGGGCAAGTAGCTGAGGTGATTCTGAAAATCAGCCTTGAAGTTGAGTGAAGACCTTGTCCTGAGGAATCTCATAATCCAGGGTGCATAAGGCTTTAGCTCAAACGGAGAAAGTGCAACATTTGCCAGAGTCCTCATGAAGAAATCGTGATAGTTGATAGGAATGCTATGAATGATGTTGAATAGCAAATTCTTCATGATGCCAACTATTTCCTCGTCAGATGAGTCATGGCCTTTGATGGGACTCATGGTCCTCGTCAGAATGCGATAGACGGTTCTGGGCACATAGAGTAAATCCTTTACGAGGAATTTGGTCCTTGGGGCTCGATCGGGCTTTAGAGGCTTCAGTAACACTTGCATGTAATGAGCAGTGAGTTCAGGTTCTTGGTACAGGCAGCGAGCTCCTTCACTGGGTGGACTGATGGGTAGGGCGTGAAGCAATTTAGAGGCTGGTGCCTTATAGTGAGTGTTATCGGTCATCCAGTCCAAGACCCAGGTGTTGATATCTTCAGGATCACTTGTGATATGCAGTGTAGCGTAGAACTGAAGAATGAGCTCTTCATTCCAATCAACAATGTCAGTGCAAAAGTTGAGGAGGCCTGCATCATGAAGCACACTGAGCACATGAGTGAAACAAGGCAGTGATTCCATGTCCACATGAGGAATATGCTCATGGTAGAAGATTTTGTCCTTGTTGAAAAACAGTGAAGAATAGAAGTTGGCATGGCTGGCAGTCCAGAAGCGCTTCCTTCTAAGACGAGCAGAATCATAAGGGTTGTAGTCAGTGAAGAACATGTGCTCACCGAAGAAATCATCAGCCTTGAATGTATGCTTCTTTGAGAATGGATCCTTTGGCTTAGGGTGAGGAGTGTCAGTCAATTGCATCACAACCTCCGGGATCTTGATCTCAGGTTCCACAGGCTGAGGAATTTCAGGTGCTTCTTCAGTGGCTGCCTGGGACTTCAATTCTTCATTTACATGATCTTCAGCACTAGTGGCTAGAATTTCTTCATGGACAGATGGTGTGGCATGTGGTTCATCAGATCCCATTTGTACAGTAGTTACTGGGAACTGAGGAATTTGTTGCAATGGTGTGAAGTGTGGAGAGTTCGGGTGCTGACTTTCCCAAAAGTCATCACTTAGCATGCATGTGGTACAGCCAATGTCCACATCTTCATCTTCCATTTATTCAACGCCGTCCTCTTCAGCAGTAACCTGAGGCATAGGCGAGGAGACAACTGGTGTTGAAGGGATTGTATCTACTTCAATTTCTTCATCCATCTGCTCTGACGAAGCGGCAGAGGGATTCTCTTCATCGGATTCACTTGGAATCACATATTCTTCATCAAAAGGAACAAGGTCCTTTGATGGCATGGTTGAGATAGGAACAACATCAATTGGATTTGCAAACGAGCTTGTCAGTGGCTTCATTTTCTTCTGAGCTGAAGAATCCGATGCAGTTGATGCCTTCCTTTTCTTCACTGTTCCATGCTCTGTAGCCTTAGTCTTCTTCACATCGGATGCAGATGGAAGGATCGGAGTTGGGGTAGGTGCAGGAGGAGCAGAGGAATTTGGTTGAGTTTCTCCAGGCACAACTGATGTAGTTGTCCTGACTTCTTCATTTTCTTCAGGCGCACCACTAGTGGATGCATTGGCAATTTCTTCAGTGGTTGGTATGCAGTCATCAATACTGGAATTAGCATTTTCTTCAGTAGCCTGATTGTCATCAGTGGTGCTGTCATTTTCTTCAGTCGGCTGAGCGGATGCTTCAGCCTGAGGAATTTCATGTTGCGTTGGGGCTGCAACAGTGGAAGTGAACTTTTCAGTCAATTTCACATACCTAACTTTGGCTCCAAGCCAGTCAGTGTGGTATGCGTCAAATTCATCATTGAGTTTCTTGATCTCTGATTGAATTGTGACAAGCTCTTCAGTTGTCATAGAGACAACGTTCTTCTTCAGGAAACGCTCCTTTTTGTACTGCGCCTTCTTGATCTGCCTGGCCTTCTCAAACTTCCATTTCTCTTCTTGTATGAAGTGAGTCAACATATGACTTTGGCCAGGAGTCAGCTTGAAATTAGGCATAGGAATATTTGGGTCCTTGTGCCATAGGTCAATGTACTCAAGGATCAACTTTGGATCCAAAAGCAGAGGCACACTTGTGCCCTTGGCTCTAGCGGCCCTGACTTGCCTGTCTCTGATGATTTCGGCAAGTTCCTCATCATCAACTTCGTCTTCATCAGACGGCACTTGGAAGGCGACTTGCTTCTTCTGAGGACTTGGTTGAGAGCCTCGTCCAACAGTTGCCTTGGTCTTCAACAGAGTGGGACCAGTTAAAGAATGTAGTGGTGCTGAGGAACTAGCAGATGCTCCTAAGGCATTAGAAATGCCCTTTGTCCTTTGGCACGTGGCGAGATGCGCAGGTGCTGAGGATGTTGTCGGAGCAGTTGAGGACTTGAGCGGAGGAGCTGAGGATTTTAAAGGAGCAGGAGCAGCATGAGGAATTTGCCGTGAGGGCTTTAAGGAATCTGGTCGTGAGGGCATAGCTGAGAAACTTGGCCGTGGGGGCATTGAGGGAGAAGCACTTGGCTTGTGAGCAGGCTTCTTTGGCATGGCCTTCTTTGGCTTGCTTGCAGAGGCCTCAGTAGTGGCAGCAGCAGAGTCTTCGTTGAATTTCCTCACTGCTTCTCTTGCATGTCTGGCCAACTTGGCCTGGCGCTTGGCCCATTCATCAGGATAATCCTCACCACGTTTGAGGCTGGTGGGATCTGCTTCTTGGCCAGGTGCCAACGGAGGTCTTGGGCATGGAGGATTTAGAGCGAATTTCTTCATGTATTTTGGAGTAACATATATGTACTCCCTCCACTCTCTTGCCCATCTCCTCTCAATCTTTTGAATGCGCACCTTGCGCTGATTTTTATCTTCCTCAAGGGGTGTACACTACCCAGCATAGATATCCTCATGGATTTCAAAGGCAGTGTTGTCCTCAGGCCTCTTTCCTCCTTTATGTGGCTTCTTACCATCAGCCATTTTCTTCAGTTGAGAAATTTGAACAATGGAATTCTCTGAAGATGTATGCAACTTTTCTTCAAGGAATGCTGCAAATGAGTTAAGTTGATGAGAACCTAGTGATTCAGCAGCTGACATGAGTACCTATGAATAGAGTATAGTTGCAAGGAATTTGGAGAGGTCATATGCGTTCTCAGAGGTTTTTCAAAAAGAACAAGTTTGAGGAATTTGACCAGATGAGTCTTGAAGAATTTCATTGAGCGTTCTTTGTCTTAGGTTCCAGAGATGTATAGATCGAAAATCCACACATTTGAGGAATCTTGAAGAAAAACATAGCTTAGAGAAATGAATCAAGAACAGATGACATGTGAGGTGTTTTAGCGTGTGAAGATATGAAGAAAAACACCTTTGAGGATTTTGTAGAAAACATTTGAATCAAAGAGGGCAGTAAAGGTAACTTTTAATTACCCTGTACAAAGAACACGACGAACTGGGAAGTGGAGATGTGAAGTTCGTCAGTGCAGATCTTCCACGCCCTAACTTGGTAGAGGAAGGCAGCTACGGCGGCGGCGGAGTGAAGAAATCCGCGGCCGGCGCGAGTACAACAGCGACGAGGTCGAGGCAGTGAAGCTCTTCCTCACCGGCGACGATGAAGTAGCGGCGGCGCTAGAGTTTGAGAAGATCGAGCTAGAGTGAGCTCAAGCGGAGTAAAAGAGAAGTGAGGAAGGGGAGGGGGTATTTATAGCCACGGTGAAAAAATGTTCGCCCGAAGAATTTGGACGAACATGCCCCTGACCCTTCTCATTCGCTTGACATGTGTCACCCACATACTGAGAAGTGAAGATCATGTGAGATCATGGGTGAATGGATAAGTGTTGTCGTAGGATATGGAATGGTTTGAGCGGCAAAGCCAAAATTTTAGATAAGATAGGTTTTAAAGTTCCGTTCGCAATTTCTTCACCTGACAAGGACACAGTGAAGATTTTGAACAAGTTTCAAATAGAACGCACATGAAGAATTTGTGAATAGAATGGGTTGCGTTTAGCATAGAGGGGGTAGGGTCCGATCACATTCACTTAGCAGAAAAAACAACTTGAAGAAGTAGCCATAAGTGAATGTTGTAGAGGACATAAACTCATATATATAGCGAATGAATAAAAACGACGGAAACAGTGAAGACAATGCAAAGTTGAAAAACTGCTGAGGAATTTCAAACAACTGAGGAAAAACTCAAATTGAAGATTTTCAAGATTTTGTGGTGGCGTGACCCACCGTATAAGAATGATGATTTCAGACACTGCGTGCAATTGTCGTAGGGTTTTGAGAATCAGATTCTTCATTAATTTCTTCACACTTAGAGTGTTAGTCTTCATTGATTGAAAAAAAACGTTTCTTCATGTGTTGCACATCTAAGTCATCAATTTTGCATAAGTGTTAGGATGGGTGTCCTTTTCAAAGAATACTCGAAGATTCTAAGATATTTAGCTCACACCACAACTTGCTAAATCTCTTCTCATCCAAGGGCTTTGTGAAGATATCAGCTAGCTGTTCTTCAGTCTTCACATGCTCAACAGAAATGTCGCCCTTCAACACAACGAATCTGAATGTGCTTTGTCTTCGAGTGCTGAACTGGGTTGTGAGCAATCTTGATGGCACTCTCATTGTCACAGAAGAGAGGCACATTCTTCATGTTGACGTTGTAGTCCTTGAGAGGTTGCTTCATCCACAGCAATTGAGCACAACAAGAACCAGCAGCAATGTACTCAGCTTCAGCAGTAGACAGAGATACGCAGTTCTATTTCTTCAAGGACAAAGAGACCAAAGATCGTCCGAGGAAATGACATGTACCATATGTTGACTTGCGGTCCACATGATCACCAGCATAGTCAGAGTCAGAATATCCAATGAGATCAAAAGCCAGGCCCTTGGGGTACCATAATCCAAGTGTTGGTGTGTGAGCTAGATATCGAAGACTATGTTTCACGGCCTTATGGTGTGATTCCTTCGGTGTAGCTTGAAATCAGGCACACATGCAAACAGTAAGCATTATATCTGGCCTAGATGCACATAAGTACAATAAAGAACCAATCATGGAGCGATATACCTTTTGATCGAAGTCAATACCATTTTCATCAGTGCATAGATGGCCATTTGTGGGCATAGGAATTTTGACGCCTTTGCAATCTTGCATGCCAAATTTCCTCAGTACATCCTTGAGGTATTTCTCCTGAGATATGAATATGCCATTGCGTTGTTGACGAATTTGAAGACCTAAGAAGAATTTCAATTCTCCCATCATAGACATTTCATATTCCTCCCTCATCATATAACCAAATTCATCAGTATAATGTTGGTCAGTACAGCCAAAGATAATATCATCAACATATATTTGGCACACAAATAGTTCACCATCATAAGATTTAGTGAAAAGAGTAGGGTCGAGTGAACCGGGTTTGAAGCCTTTCTTCACGAGGAATTCCTTCAAAGTATCATTCCACGCCCGTGGGACCTGCTTGAGGCCATAGAGGGCATTATTGAGTCTTAAGACTTTGTTAGGATGCTTTGGATCTTCAAAACCTTGGGGTTGAGCAACATATACTTCTTCCTCAAGCTTACCATCGAGGAATGCACTTTTCACATCCATTTTGATATAAAGTGATATCATGATGGTTAGCATAAGCAAGTAATATGCGAATAGCCTCAAGTCTAGCAACAGGTGCAAAAGTTTCATCAAAGTCAATTCCTTCAACCTGTGTGTAGCCTTGAGCTACAAGCCGTGCTTTATTCCTCACCACTAGGCCATTTTCATCTTGCTTGTTGTGG
The DNA here is from genome assembly GCF_002162155.2 of Triticum dicoccoides. Taxonomy (NCBI): domain Eukaryota; kingdom Viridiplantae; phylum Streptophyta; class Magnoliopsida; order Poales; family Poaceae; genus Triticum; species Triticum dicoccoides. Next base: position 433,287,852 of record NC_041384.1, on the reverse strand, counting down.
TAGATCCACTTTGTGCTGATGATATTGTGCTTGCGAGGATCTGGACGTTTGACTAGTTCCCAGACGTTGTTGAGCTCGAACTGATGTAATTCTTCTTGCATGGCCTGAATCCACTCAGGCTCCAGAAATGCTTCATCTACCTTAGTGGGCTCTGTGATAGAGACGAAAGCAAAGTGCCCACAAAATTTAGATAAATGTGAAGCTCTTGAGCATGTGAGAGGACCTGGAATGTTGATGTCGCTGATGATTTTCTCAATTTGCACTTCATTTGCGGCGTGAGGATGAGCGGGTTGACGCTAAGGAATTTGATCAGCATTTTCTTCAGCACCATTTTCCTCAGGTGCACTAGCATGACATTCTTCATGTTCTGGAATAATTTCTTTAGCAGATTCTTCAGTAGGAATGACATCCTCTGTAGCCTTGAGCTTAATAGATTCCTCAGGAGGTGTTTCATCTGTCACAGGAGGTAGGTGCTCTCTTTGCGAGACATTAGTCTCATCGAACCACACATCTACAGTTTTAACAACCTTGTGATGACAGGTGTTGAAGACTCTATAGGTGTGCGAGTCCTTACCATAGCCGAGCATAAAACCTTCATGTGCTTTCGGTGCAAATTTTGAACTGTGATGAGGATCTCTAATCCAACATTTAGCACCAAAGACTTTGAAATAACTCAGTGAGGAGTTCATAGGCAGTCTTCTTGAAGAATTTGTGAAGATATACTTTGTTGATGATGTGGCACGCAGTATCAATTGCCTCAGGACAGAAGCGAGGAGGCGTCTTGTACTCATCAAGCATAGTGCGAGCCATCTCAACAAGAGTCTTGTTCTTGCGCTCCACGATGCCATTTTGCTGAGGAGTATAAGGAGCAGATAACTCATGAGTAATAACAAGTTCATCAAGATAGTCATCAAAACCAGTGTTCTTGAACTCAGTTCCATTATCACTCCTAATGTGCTTGATCTTCACACCAAAGTTGGTTGAAGCCCCCGAGGAAAATCGTTTCAAGACTTCCTACACTTCAGGTTTGTAAGTGATAATATGGACCCATGTATATCGAGAGTAATCATCAACAATGACAAAGCCATATAAGGATGCAACATTGGTAAATGTGGCATAGTGAGTACGGCCAAAGAGATCCATGTGAAGCAATTCAAATGGTCGAGTAGTAGTCATGATAGTCTTCGCTGGATGCTTGGCCTTGGTCATCTTTCTAGCTTCACAAGCTCCGCATAAGTGATCCTTGAGTAATTTGACATTTTCAATGCCAATGACATGCTTCTTCTTCGCGAGCGTGTGCAGATTCCTCATGCCAGCATGACCAAGTCGTCGATGCCATAGCCAGCCTTCTGAAGCTTTTGCATGTAGACATGTAGCGGGTTGTGGTCCTATAGAGAAATCAACAATATACAAATCTCCTCTCCTAAAGCCTTCGAAGACTTTGGAATTGTCAGCTTCCATGATCACAACACAATGATACTTGCCAAAGACAACCACCATATCAAGATCACAAAGCATTGAGACAGACATGAGGTTGAACCCTAAGGACTCAACAAGCATGACTTTGTCCATGTGTCGATCCTTTGAGATTGCAACCTTACCTAGACACAATACCTTGCTTTTGCCTTTGTCAGCATAGGTGATGTGTTTCAGATGTGATGGAGATAAAGTAGTGCCCATCAATAAGATCCTATCACCAGTCATGTGATTTGTACATCCACTATTGAGGACCCACTCAGTGGCTTTGGGTTGATCATCCTGCAGATGAATTAGTGCAACTTACAAACTCATATACTTCATCGGTTAAAAATATGACATCAATTTCATCAGAAAATAGAACAGATAAAACAGTATGAGGATGTGAGAAATGAAAATTCATTTCTTCATGATTAGCTTGCGTCCTTTCAAGCATATTCAGGTCTCCAGCAAATTCATCAGACGTTTAAGTTCGTTTGGAGACCTGACCCTGGATAAGAGGTTAGTTCTTTTTCTTCACCACCCACATCTGAAGGGGTGGCAAAGAGTTCACCATTTTGCGAGCTCCATAAGAGAAAGGTGGCATAGATGCCAATCCACTTCGTTGCACATAAGAGTGGTTAGGGTAAGCATAAGAGTGAGCAGAGAAATTCTTCGAGGACTTATGAACATAATGATTTGAAGAATAATGCACATAGCCATAATCCTTGGATCTTCCCTGCGAAACAGATGGGTTAGCATGATGATGTTCATATGAGGACTTTGATCCTTTCGAGGAATTTGATCCATGTGAGGAGTTTGGTCCATATGAGGACTAGGATCCATATGAAGAATTTGGTCCATGTGAAGAATTTGATCTGGGGTTCCTATTCTTCACAGGTGACGTCATGATGACATTCACCTGAAGATTTTCAAGGCATCTTTTCGGAACCCAGATTTTCTTCATAGGAGGACCGTTCCTGTAGTTAGTGCCAACATATATAGCAAATACTTCACCATTTTGATTTTTGAACAGTTTATAATTGGAGTTTAATGACTCATCGGAAGAATATGAAGATTCACACGTTCAATGCACTTCAAACATGGCGGAACAAATTTATCCTGAGTAGCGCTGATCTGTTGAGCGAGTAATGAATCACGCTCCTTCTGAAGATCTTCATAACTCACTCTTAACTGCTCAAGATCTTGCTTTCTTTCAAGAAATTCATAAGAAAGCTTCTCATGATCAGATAGGAGAGTGTCATGATGACCTTGAAGATTGTCAAACTTGGACTGGAGTCCCTGAAGACTTTCAGCCAAAGCCTTGGAGCGATCCATTTCTTCACCCAACATATCGTCACTCTCATTTAGCATATTCTGAACTTTTTCCAAAGCTCTTTGTTGTTTAGTGGCAAGGGAAGCAAGTTTGACATAACTGGGTCCAAATTCATCACCATATTCATCATCACTGGACTCAGATAAGTAGCATTCAGTTACCTTGGCACCTTTTGCCATAAGGCATGGTGCAGAGGATGATGATTCTGGATTGAAAGTCATAGCCTTGCGCGATTCCATTAGGTCCTCGAACCAGGGTTCATGGCGAGATCGATGACTTTCATAGACCTCAGAGAGTCGGTCCAAGATGAGTTTCGCATGGCTGAGATGCATAACATTCCTGAACTGGTTTTGTGACAAGCTAGAGAAGATGATGTCCTTCGCCGTGAGGTTGAGTAGCATGTACTTGCGAATACCATCAGCCTCCTCCATCTTGCATAGGTCAGTAAGACCAATTTCGGTGACGGTCCAGAGTTCGCTGTTCATCGCCATGAGGCACTTCTTTATCATGGCCCTCCACTTGGGATAATCATGACTGTCAAAGATGGGGCATGTCACAGTCTTCATTCCTGCGGTCGACATAACTAAAACTCTAGGCGGTTAAACCAAAATCACATAGAACAAGGGAGTACCTTGCTCTGATACCAATTGAAAGTGCGTTATATCGACTAGAGGGGGGGTGAATAGGCGATTTTTAGGAATTCTACATTGAGAAATTTCAGGGTGAGGAAATTCCTTAGCTAAGAACTACTTGCAGCAGAATAAGTACTCAGAAGTAAACATAACAGAACACAAGCATGGTCATCATGATGAAATGAAGACAAGCACAGAGTACGGAAAGCATAAACACAGGATGACACGGGATGAAGACAAACATACTGAAGAAATTGAACTGGGGAAAATGAGAAAGTCTTCAGTCAAAGTCTTCAAACAGATACGAACAAGCACTCAAGACATAAATGAGGAAATGGAAGGGTTGAGGAAATGGAACCAGGTAGCTTGGTGAAGACAATGATTTGGTAGACCAGTTCCAACTGCTGTGACAGTTGTACGTCTGGTTAGGGCAGCTAGGTATTTAAACCTGAGGACACACAGTCCCGGACACCCTGTCCTAAACACGCAGTTTAGAACACTCAGTCCTCACCGTATTCCCCTTGAGCTAAGGTCACACAGACCACACCCAATCACTTGTGGTAAGTCTTTAGGTGACTTCCGAACCTTCACAAACTCGGTCAGTCGGCGATCCACAATTCCTCTTGGATGCTCTAGACCATGACGCCTAACCGTCTGGAAGATGCACAGTCTTCAAAGGTAACAAGCGTCGGATCCACACAGGATCAATCTCTTCAGTGATGCTCAATCACTTTGGGTTTGTAGGTGTTTGGGTTTGGGTTTCCTCACTTGATGATTTTCACTCAAAGTCCTCGGAGGATGGGATGCTCTCAAATGGCAAGTGTCAGTTTCTCTCGGAGCAACCAACTAGCTAGTGGTTGTAGGGGTGGCTATTTATAGCCTAGGGAGCAGCCCGACATGATAAGACGTAAATGCCCTTCAATGATATGACCGTTAGGTGGGTAGATATTTTGGGACAGCTGGCACAAGGCACAGCAACAGTCGGAAATTTGAGTATCAAATTCCTCAAGGATATCATGTTCCTCACTATGTAGACAATCCGCACTGGCGAATTCCTAACTGCCCAGTCAAAACAAATTCCTCAGAGACCAGAAGAACTTCGTCTCTGTTACTGAATAATATGACTGAACTGTATGCGATTTCCAATGGCTTCACTCGAAGGGATTGGTAGGTGTAGGATTTTGAGTTGAGCATCACATGGAAATTTTTCCTTAGTATTTCCTCGACCCCCTTTAACAGTACGGTGTTTCCTATGACTCTAGAAATAGAAAATAAAACTACGAAAACAAAAGTCTTCACGCTTCATGTTCCTCGAGTAAATACCAAGTCTTCAAGGTCACACCAATTTCTTCACTTTCAAAGTCTTCAGAAAGTCTTCAGAAATCCAAAGTCTTCAGTCGAAGGACTTCATTTTTAGGGGTCAACTTTCTCTGTAAATATCAAACTCCTCATAGTCTTATAGACCTGTGTACACTCATAAACACATTAGTCCCTTAACCTATAAGTCTTCAATACACCAAAATCACTAAGGGGCACTAGATGCACTTACAATAGGCTTCCAATATATCAATATTTATGTCTCGACCATTTCGAGACTCCTCGTCGTGTCTGTGATCATATCCCGGACTCCAAACTACCTTCGGTACATCAAAACACATAAACTCATAATACCCATCATCATCGAACGTTAAGCGTGCGGACCCTACGGGTTCGAGAACTATGTAGACATGACCGAGACTCACTTCCGGTCAATAACCAATAGCGGAACCTGGATGCTCATATTGGTTCCTACATATTCTACGAAGATCTTTATTGGTCAAACCGCATAACAACATACATTGTTCCCTTTGTCATCGGTATGTTACTTGCTCGAGATTTGATCGTCGGTATTTCAATACCTAGTTCAAACTCGTTCCGGCAAGTCTCTTTACTCGTTCCGTAATGCAACATCCTGTAACTAACTCATTAGTCACATTGCTTGCAAGGATTATAGTGATGTGCATTACCGAGAGGGCCTAGAGATACCTCTGTGATACACGGAGTAACAAATCCTAATCTCGATCTATGCCAACTCAACAAACACCATTGGAGACACCTGTAGAGCATCTTTATAGTCACATAGTTACATTGTGACGTTTGATAGCACTCTAAGTGTTCCTCCGGTATTCGGGAGTTGCATAATCTAATAGTCATAGGAACATGTATAAGTCATGAAGAAAGCAATAGCAATAAACTAAACGATCATAGTGCTAAGCTAATGGATGGGTCAAGTCAATCACATCATTCTCTAATGATGTGATCCCGTTCATCAAATCACAACTCATGTCTATGGTTAGGAAACTTAACCATCTTTTGATTAATGAGCTAGTCAAGTAGAGGCATACTAGTGACACTCTGTTTGTATATGTATTCACACATGTACTAAGTTTCCGGTTAATACAATTCTAGCATGAATAATAAACATTTATCATGATTTAAGGAAATATAAATAACAACTTTATTATTGCCTCTAGGGCATATTTCCTTCAAATAACACCAAAGAAAATTCAGATTCATAATATTCAATCCAACACAAAGAACTCAAAGAGTGCTCCAAGATTTCTACCGGAGAAACAAAGACAAGAACGTGTATCAACCCCTATGCATAGATTACCCCAATGTCACATCGGGAATCTGCGAGTTGAGTGCCAAAACATATATCAAGTGAATCAATACGATACCCCATTGTCACCACGAGCATTCAATTGCAAGACATATATCAAGTGTTCTCAAATCCATAAAAGTATTCAATCCGATAATAACGAAATCTCAAAGGGAAAAACTCAATTCATCACAACAAGATAGAGAGGGGAAAACACCATACAATCCGACTATATTAACAAAGCCCGTGATACATCAAGATCGTGACATCTCAAGAACATGAGAGAGAGAGAGAGAGATTAAACACATAGCTACTGGTACAAACCCTCAGCCCCGAGGGTGGACTACTCCCTCCTCATCGTGGTGGCCGCCGGGATGATGAAGATGGCCACCGGAGATGATTCTCCCCTCCGGCGGGGTGCCCAAATGGGTCTAGATTGGTTTTCGGTGGCTACAGAGCCTTGCGGCGACGGAACTTTTGGGAATTTATAGGGTAAAGAGGGGGTGTGGGAGGCCACCGAGCTGGGCACAACCCACCTGGGCGCGCCTGGGCCCCCAGGCGCGCCCTGGTGGGTTGTGCCCCCTCGGGGCACCCTCCAGGTGCTACTCTGGCCCATCCTGGGTGTTTTGGTCCATAAAAACTCTCCAAAAAGTTCCGCGGTGTTTGGACTCCGTTTGATATCGATTTCCTATGATGTAGAAAACAAGCAAAAAAAAGCAGCAACTGGCACTAGGCACTGGGTCAATAGGTTAGTCCCAAAAAATGATATAAAATGACTATAATATGATTATAAAACATCCAAGAATGATAATATAACAAGATGGAAAAATCAAAAATTATAGATACATAGGAGACGTATCACCTACTTGTTGCCATCCAACGTCCGGCACCGCCGAGGTCGGGGACTGCTCCGAGGATGAGTAGGGCATGGGAGGCGGCAGGGCATGGTGTGCCAACTGGTCGGTCCGTCTCCCATGTTCTACTCTTCCTCGCCGAAGACCGCACCTTCACTTCACGGGTCTTGAACCCCGCCCCCGTACATGGAGATCGCAGATGGAGGACGTCGGTCGCCACCGTAGAATAGGTTTAGTGTCGGGTTTCTTTTATTTTTCTGTCCTATAAAAGTTCGAAATGTAATGAAAATCTGTCGTGTTTGTATTAATCTCGGCCGATGTATATGAACTTTCACAATAATGTAGTATATTGTAGGATTACTTGCCAGATGCCCATGCGTTGCACGGAACATCAAGATCTTGTGGCAGAAAAGGATGAACGAGGGAAGGCCTTATCTGCAAATGTGGAGAGGAGTGCGGGTAAATTGTCATAGTTTCCTTCCTATGCATAGATATAGATCGGACGGCCTATATTGCAGGATGGAAGGCACACCATCATCACCAACTCTGATTTTTATAAGAGTAGATAGAGATAGATATGGAATGATGATTCGTTTTTGCGTGTATGAACTTAGAAGGTTTGAACCGAGACAAAGCTAACATGCGAAGTAAATAAACAAATAGGGTCTACATACACAATTTATCTTAGGCACTCCAATAGTACGTCCACTACACATTCACGCATTTCACATATTTCTACATCTACGGGAACCTACGAAAGGGTTATCGTAAATTGCCTCTCTCTCTCCTCCCTGATTTTCATGGTGGTGGGCCCCTCCCTCCCCCAATCTACAATCAACAGCTCACACGTTTCACATTACGTTAATTACATAACTGGGATTACGTAGGTGTAGCATTACTCGTCCTAAAAACCCAACTAAGCCAACCTCCCAGCATATCGCGCGGGACCTGGCTGCGCCGTTTTAGTCGGGATTACCGGATTACTAGAAGTAGTATCGATGGATCACGCGAAGCACCAAGTTTTTTTAGGGGGAGAAGCACCAAGTTTAAAAGGAAAAAAGGTGGTATACTCAGAGCACCCCTGTCGCGGTCGCATTCCACCCCATGCACGTTCGGTCCTGCACACGGCTCACGTAAACAGAACGCGCTTCGGCTTGCCTCTTCATTGACACGTGGGACTACACTTGGAGAAACCGACCATGCGCCAAACTCCCCCCCGGCCCACC
>NC_041384.1:433277505-433279178 GCF_002162155.2 Triticum dicoccoides | reverse complement strand
CCGCCCTCCCCGCCTCGCCGATACGTCGGCGCCGCGGTTCATCGAGGGGACGCACAGTGATCCTCTCGCTCCCATAGTACGCTCTCGTAGACTGCCATCCTCCAGCCGTGTCGCCACCGCTGGTGACGTTCTTGTCAAGACGCACGACGGTCAGCGCCGCCACCACTGGCGACGTTCGTGTTGAGACGTACGATGCTCAGCTTCTCCCATGGTACGCGCATTCTAGACTGAGGCCCCGTGCATGTTGGTGTAGCGCTGAATGTTAGCTGATAAACGCTGTTAATCTCACTGTTTTCCAAAGTAGTTTATAGTCAATATGCTCTGCTTAAGAAGCTTCCTTGCCCTGTTCTTCACTCAATCTGCTTAGTTGAGATGGCATGCCAAGCCCGATTAGTTGCTAAAATATCCTGCCATATATTTATTGTGACGTAGATTGCCATAGTCTAGTAGCCAATCTGTTAGGTGAAATAGCTCTACACCGTTTTATACTCGATCTTTGTTGCTGAGATGACCTTGATAGTTCGATGGCTGTGTGCTCGGCCTCATTGACTGCTGAAACATATGCCATAATTTAGCACTCAAATATGTTTGCTGAATTAGTTTTACATATATTTCGTTACTTAGATATGCTCATCCAAATATCTTGCCATAGCTTTAGACATCGACCTAGGTATTTTTTTGGACTTCATAAAAAAGCATATATGTTTTTCCTGTAATATCTAGTAGAAGAACTAATTTGTATGTCTAACAGATGGACATGACTTGGATAACTTCTGCTCGAAGACTCTCCGCTACATATGTCGAGGGGATTGAAAACTTCATGAACTTTATCAGAGCTGAGTACAATGGTCCGAAATCAGATGTGCTATGTGTTGGAACACGCGATACATTACGCTAGCGCCAAATAAAATTTTCTACCACGCACCCAAGATCATGCTACTGGAAATAGATTACGAGATCGGGTTTACCACTAGACGCGCAGTCACCGCTGTGGAAGTAGAGTTGGTGATGCGTGTAGCCGATCTCCCAGGCCGTCTCCTCCTCGTGTTGCCGATCTCCCTCTAACAGCGAACACCCATGAACCGTGATCTACCATGAACAGCACCACACGGTTCCCTTGAATGGTTCGTCCAAGCACCGCAGATGCGATGCCTCTAAGGTATCCACACATGCGGGGAGCAGCGTCGAGCGGCGGACTGCTAGGTCTGGCCGCACAGCATGGGCGTGGGGAGTGGCGGTGGCTAACCAGAGTCAGATTAGATCAACCCTAAGTGGTGCGCCCACTCCCCTTTCTATAGACCTCCGAGGTGGGCTCAACACTTGAGCCCACCAGGAGTCCACATCCATTTTCCACTTGGATCCAATCCGAATGGGCTGGAACCCCTTAAGGCCTCGTTTTTTTCACGTGGTTCAGAGGGGTTTCCAGGGGATTAACCCCGTGAGGCCCAGAATCCTCGCAAAACCCCGTCGGCCCGTTTGGTACGCGAGGTTGCGTGGGCTGAACCCCCTCAATTCCCCTTCGATCGACTTCTCCCCACGCGGTTCAGAACCCTCGAGCCCCCCCCCTTGTGGATTTGGCCGCCCGACTCGTCAAGACGCCACCGCCCGACTCCTTCCCCAAGAAGCCGCCGCCGATTCCTCCCCAAGACGTCGTCGCGGCCCAATGCCTCGAC
>NC_041384.1:433197484-433277116 GCF_002162155.2 Triticum dicoccoides | reverse complement strand
TCTCCTCCGGCATATTGGACTTCTCCCCGGTGGTTAGTCATCGCAGCCCCTCCCCTCCCCCCCTCTCCATGGTTGCCACCTCCCGCACGCCCTCTGTCCGCCTCGTCCTCGCCGGCGAGCATGCCAAGAACGACGTCTCCTACCCCAGGGCCACATGGACCCTAACCCTACCCAGCTAGCTTGCCAAGAAGGCCGTCCTCTTCTAGCTCCTCTTCTACCCTAATCCTAGCCATCGAGATTGCCATGAATTTGTGTGTTAAGGATAAATTTGCAGATTGTAAACCAACTTTTTTATTCTTGATTGTAATGGCAGTGTGAGCACAACAAGGTTTCTTTCTTCTTTTTTACTCCACTCCACCACTCATCATTAGAGTGACTGTTTTCTGTATGTATGTATGTATGTATGTATTTATGTATGTATGTATGTATGTATGTATGTATGTATGTAACCACCCAGATCTACTACTCTCTAGTCCAGTCCAGTGTGACCACTGTCAATCAAATCAAATCTAAATCATCTCAACCAACCACTGCTAGCTGCTTTTCTTTTTCAGCTGCCTTTACCTTTAATCCAGAGCCTTGTTCTGTATGTATGCCTTGTTCTGTGTCCTTTTATTACTAGTATGTATGCCTTGTTCTGTATCCACAAGGCATCAACCACTAGATTGTGTACTACACTAGTATAATGTACTAGTTTGCACCTTCAGAATGTGTACTAGATTATGTTCCAACCTACATAATGATGCTGTTGCTTATCCCTATCATATCCTTATTGTGAATAAACTACTAGTGCTAAACACAAAACAATAAGATCTGTGCCATCTGATGCTTGTTTTTCATTGTTTGTGAGCCTGTTATTGAATGTGATTCCTCAACTGGTACATTTTTGCAGAGTTTATAAATCTAATGTAGAATAATTATGATTCAACAAGCATAAAACTGTTACTTCCCTTGCCAATGAATTGACCTGATGAAATGAATGTAGTTTATAAATATACCTGATTGTTGTTGTTTATTCACGGGAAAAGTCTCTTTGATTTTGATCTTGATTCTAATTGTCCATCTTCTGCATGCATTTGAACAAACCATCCTGCGATGTTTCTATTCAAATGTGTGTGTCATCAGATTAGAAATAATGATGAAATTCTGCTACTTATAATACTTATGATGAAATGTGTGTGACTCTTATTTTCACAGCCTGCCGCTTGGAACCTTGTTGGGGTGGACGAGTTACCTCCTTCTTGGGAACCTATTTCCACGCCAAACTTCGGTAAGCTACATAAGCTTCTTGGCCTCTTGAGCTTGTTTCTTTTCCGAAGAAATATATCATACTTCATAGCCTTATACTCGAAGTAGTATATAAAATTCTAGATCATTACATATGTCTTATGAATATAGTTCTTATTTGTTGCTTCCTAATTCTAGTTTTAGTGATGTGATGAACTCCGATATTACCGATCGAATTAGGAAGAGGAGAAGCTGATGTGTTTCTTCTGAGCGAAATGGCAGAGTTGCCTCAACGTATCTAAGGTAACAATCTTCTGCATCCCCTTCTTCTTTGTGCTACCTGTCAAGATTTAGAGCATGATGTTGTTATGGGGGAATCAATCTTCTGCATGCTGCTGTTGTGCTCTTGATAGTAGTAATAATGTACAATAAGATTGTAGGTCGATGATCCATTTCATATAATTCCTTGAAATATACCTGATCGTTGTTGTGCTCTTAATATTATTTACTTGAAATATACATGATTGCTTGAGATTGTGTTTACTAAATATGCTTCAACCAGATTCTGCTTTGTTACTAAATATGCTTGAACCAGATTCATCTCTTGTTAATATGCTTAAACCAGATTTTGCACCGTTCATTTTGGAAATTATTTTTACTGAATATATGCTTGAACCAGATTGCCTAAAGCTAATCTGAGTGACACTATACTCTGCCTCTAGTACCATTTAATGATGATCCTTGTGTACTGCTGCTAATTGTATTCAGTCGAGACAAAAAATGTTTTAACTGCTGACTGGGATTGTCAAGGTGACCTTTACAAAAAAATCTCATGTGAGACATGCATATGATGTAAGCTATACAACATTATGTTTCTGTCCTTGTTGGATCAGGACTTGTTTCCTTGTTCAAACGTCGTGAGGTGCATGAACGGTTTAAATTTAAAAATGTTATGAGCTGCAGGATGGACTGTTAGGCACAGGGGTCACAGGAACATGTAGTATACTGAATACATGCTAGTTTAGTACTATACTGAACTAGCTAGCTTCCTGAACTTTGCATATAGTTTTCTTTCATACAATTTTCTAGTCAAATGTTTAGTGTAGGTATTGTAAGTTCAGAACCAGTAACTTTTAGTGGCATACTGCGAATTGGGCTAAATTCTATATGGTTTATTCATGATTTCATGGTTTTTTTTGTTTCATCTGTTTTAGGTGTGCCGTGGTTGCTAAGTGATGGAGGGAGGGCCTTTTTGAAGGAAATATGCCCTAGAGGTAATAATAAAGTTATTATTTATTTCCTTATATCATGATAAATGTTTATTATTCATGCTAGAATTGTATTAACCGGAAACATAATACTTGTGTGAATACATAGACAAACAAAGTGTCACTAGTATGCCTCTACTTGACTAGCTCGTTAATCGAAGATGGTTATGTTTCCTAACCATAAACAAAAGAGTTGTTATTTGATTAACGGGATCACATCATTAGGAGAATGATGTGATTGACATGACCCATTCCATTATCTTAGCACCCGATCGTTTAGTATGTTGCTATTGCTTTCTTCATGACTTATACATGTTCCTATGACTATGAGATTATGCAACTCCCGTTTGCCGGAGGAACACTTTGTGTGCTACCAAACGTCACAATGTAACTGGGTGATTATAAAGGAGCTCTACAGGTGTCTCCAAAGGTACATGTTGGGTTGGCGTATTTTGAGATTAAGATTTGTCACTCCGATTGTCGGAGAGGTATCTCTGGGCCCTCTCGGTAATGCACATCACATAAGCCTTGCAAGCATTGCAACTAATGAGTTAGTTATGAGATTATGTATTACGGAACGAGTAAAGAGACTTGCCGGTAACGAGATTGAACTAGGTATTAAGATACCGACGATCGAATCTCGGGCAAGTAACATACCGATGACAAAGGGAACAACGTATGTTGTTATGCGGTCTGACCGATAAAGATCTTCGTAGAATATGTAGGAGCCAATATGGGCATCCAGGTCCCGCTATTGGTTATTGACCGGAGACGTGTCTCGGTCATGTCTACATTGTTCTCGAACCGTAGGGTCCGCACGCTTAAGGTTTCGATGACAGTTATATTATGAGTTTATGAGTTTTGATGTACCGAAGGAGTTCGGAGTCCCGGATGAGATCGGGGACATGACGAGGAGTCTCGAAATGGTCGAGACATAAAGATCGATATATTGGACGACTATATTCGGACATCGGAAAGGTTCCGAGTGATTCGGGTATTTTTCGGAGTACCGAGTAGTTACGGGAGAAGCAATGGGCCTTGATGCGCTTTAGTGGAAAGAGGAGAAAGGGCCAAGGGGCTGCTGCGCCCCCCCTCCCCTCTAGTCCGAATTGGACTAGGGAAAAGGGGGCCGGCCACCTTTCCTTCTCCTCCACTTCCTTCTCCCTTCCTCCCCTCTTGGTGGACTCCTACTAGGACTTGGAGTCCTAGTAGGACTCCACATCCTGGCTGCACCAATTGCCTTGGGCGGCCTCCTCCTCCTCCATCCTTTATATGCTGAGGCAAGGGGCACCCCATGAACACAAGTTGATCTTCGTGATCGTTCCTTAGTCGTGTGCGGTGCCCCCCTCCACCATATTCCACCTCGATCATATTGTAGCGGTGCTTAGGCGAAGCCCTGCGACGATAGAACATCAAGATCGTCACCACGCCGTCGTGCTGACGGAACTCCTCCTCGACGCTCTGCTGGATCGGAGCTCGGGGATCGTCATCGAGCTGAACGTGTGCCAAGAACTCGGAGGTGTCGGAGTAACGATGCTTGGATCGGTCGGATCGTGAAGACGTACGACTACATCAACCGCGTTGTGCTAACGCTTCCACTGTCGGTCTACAAGGGTACGTAGATCACACTCTCCCCTCTCGTTGCTATGCATGACCATGATCTTGCGTGTGCGTAGGAAATTTTTTGAAATTACTACGTTCCCCAACACTTTTGCTGCGTTATGGCAGTTTAGAGGACATTTTATTTTTGTCATGAAATGTGTTATCATATCGTCACCCTATGTTTGATTCATGCTAATTGTGTAATACTCACACTCTGCTCTAATTTCAATTTGATAGGAAGATGCCCTACAAACAAAATGTTCAATTTGGTTGCAACTCATGTTCTGTAGCAAGTGAACGATTGGAATTTTAACTGTTTTGCACCATGTCATCTCTATATGGCAAACCCTTTCAACCAAATGCATTTTTTATACAAAGGGGATTTTGGCTGGAGGGGGATTGGGGAATCAAGGGGATTGGGTGGAAGGGAGGGATTCACCAAATCCTCCCAAATCCCCTCCTCCAAAAACCTCTCAAATACCTCTCTACCAAACAAAGCCTAAGTGTGCGACCCTTTAGGTTCACGTACGCATGGACACGACCAACTCAATAGTTGGTAGCGGCTCCTAGCAGAACATGCCAACTCCCATGTGTGCGTAAAGTCGTTTGACGAACCTCGACATTGTGTCATATGCAACATTCCTTTTGCACTGGTACACGTCGGTGCTATACAAACGGATTTTAACCACTTTCTGCGATGGTGTTCGGAACCATCGCCTAGTGAGTGTGGGTGATAGGGGGGGTCCTTCCCACACGACCCAGAAACCGTCAGGGATATGTCCTCCTGGCACACATGCTCGGCAAAATGAGGTCGTGTGCGACCGGTGAGCACTCAAATACAGAAATGCGTACAGTAGTGCTAAAAAAATACAATTATACATGCAAAATCATTTCCGGTCGTAAGTACATCCCACACAGTCAGTCACCGCTAAACGTTTCTGTTCGTATATACATCCCACATAGTCACTCCAAGGAAAACGTTTGCGCAAGGTGGCATAACTCGAACAGTTTTCAAGAGAATGTTGTGTGTGATTGTTCATTGATCCAACACGGTTTATTCCTAGAAACTGTGTGCGTTGCCTGAGGCCATCGCCCATGGTGTTTTCTCAATAACTGTTTGCAATAGGAAACCCCAATTAGCAAGCTAATTGGCCAATTAGCGGGCTAATTGCCCTATTATTAATAATCCATTTACTAATCTAATTGACATTGATATTAAGCACATAATATATTCCATTTCCATATTAAGGAAGCGGGATTTCACAATTGAAATACATCGGAGTACAACATGATATAGCTTCAGCACTCAGCTACCCCATTACAAATCTGCACCAGTAGCAAGTTTCACATGCAACATCTAGAACCTTTCGAAATTAGCATCATAGACGGTACATAGAGAGATGCATCTCATCTGGAAAAATGCTGAAGCGGAAGGCGAATATTGAACCTTCATTCATGTTGAAGGTCTTTGCAACTTTAGGCCAGTGTCTGTGGATGATTGACCGTCCATCCTTCGACCTCTTCAGGAACACTTCAATATTGAACTGTGGGTGTTGTATGAAAACTTTCCTCGCCTCCTGACCAAAGAGGTGGTTTGTGAGGTAATCATCAGTGAACCCTGAAAACAAGGATGTGCATAAATATCTTCTCTATATTGGAAATGGGACAAAGGAATAAAAAAGGCAAGGTATAATAGTTAGTACCATCTTGTAAACCTCAGTGCTTCCCATTGTTTCCCTGCAACACATATAAGGTAGTTAGTCCTTAGGTTAAGTAAGGGTTCGCATGCTATCAGTAAAATATGTTGATGAAAAATAAGCAAATTGCAGGTTCATCAGATTAATTCAAACCACATGGAAAACCCATTTATCCAAACCAAGCATGATTAAGAACTAGGAAATATAGCACTTGTATATGTTTCTCATGTATTAAGTGTAGCCAAATTCGGTTTATTCCTCACATGGTATACAATAACAGAATGCAGTCGCAGTAATTGAACATCGCATTGCAGAATTGAACCAAGCAGTTAACTAAACACCACAACAAATGAACCAAATGTTAATTGAGCACCACATTGCACAATATAACATACTCCTAATAGAAGATCAGACAGTTAACCAAACCAAGCATGCTTAACAACTTGGAAATGTAGCAATTGTATTTGTTTCTCATGTATTTAGTACAGCCAAATTTGATTTATTTCTCACATGGTATACAATCTACAACAATTCAAAATCGCATTGTAGAATTGAACCAAGCAGTTAACTAAACACCACAACAAATGAACCAAACGTTAACTGAGCACCACATTGCACAATATAACATACTCGTAATAGAAGATCGGACAGTTAACCAAACCAAGCATGGTTAACAACTTGGAAATATTGCACCCTGAAGAATTGAACATCACATTTGCATAATTGAACCAAGCAGTTAACTGAACACCACATTGCATGACATATAGAACATATACACTATAGCAGAAGATTGCATGGTAAAAGTAGATAGCACAATTCACTAGAATTTGTTAAGGAAAGGCAGTAGCTAGCAAACTGAACATGGGTCCTTATAGTGAGCTAATAAGACAATCTACTCCTCATTGTCGGAGATATCGATGATGATCGGCTCCTTGGACATGGAAGAGGGCGAGGCCTCCGCATCATGGGTGCCCTCGTTGTAGTGGTGTGTTGCCTGAGCCGCTCCGGGCACCAACCTGCTGGCTCTCGAGATGAGGTAAGCACGTGCATGCCGAGAAAACACCTCGTAGTCTTCATCGAAGGCACCAATGGTAGCCTCGAGAAAACGCCACGATCTTTCGTTTAAAGCAACCAACTGCGTCGAGGCGTCGACGCGCCAGGCGTCAACGGTGGCCTCGATGGCGAGGTGCTCCTCCAAGATCTAGGCGTCAGCACGAATGGCAGCCATCGCGACCTCATCCGCGTGTGCGGCCGCGATTTGCTTCTCCGTTGCCAAATGCTCCTTGAGATCCTGGCTATACTGCGTGCACCATGGCTTAGGCCAGCACTTATTTGGAGGAGGGGTCGGTGATTTGGGTGGAAGGTGTCGCGCTCGCGCCGGCGGTCGGGGCATGTGGGATGTGGAAGGAGGAGGATGGGGGTCGGGTGTGGATTATGTAACGCCCTCGATGCGGCTATATCTCCCACGTGTCGAAGCATGACTTAGAGGCATAGCCGCATTGAAAGCAATGTCGCAAGTGAGGTAATCTTCACACAACCCATGTAATACATAAGGGAAAAGATACATGGTTGGCTTACAATCGCCACTTCACGCAATTACATGAATAAAGCATTACATCATTCAGATACAATCAAGGTCCGACTATGGAACCAAAAATAAAAGAAGAACCCCAAATGCGACAAAGGTCCCCGATCGACCCCAACTGGGCTCCACTACTGATCAACTAGAACGAAAACAACACAAAGGACAAGATCTTCATCGAGCTCCTCCTGAGCTTGGTTGCGTCATCTGCACGGACTCATCGACACCTGCAAGCTGGTTTTGGAAGTATCTGTGAGCCACGGGGACTCAGCAATCTCGCACCCTCGCGATCAAGACTATTTAAGCTTATGGGTAAGGTAAAAGGTATGAGGTGGAGCTGCAGCAAGCGACTAGCATATATGGTGGCTAACATACGCAAATGAGAGCGAGAAGAGAAGGCAAAGCACGGTCGAGAAACTATGATCAAGAAGTGATCCTAAAACAACCTACGTCAAGCATAACTCCAACAACCGTGTTCACTTCCCGGACTCCGCCGAAAAGAGACCATCACGGTTACACACGCAGTTGATTCATTTTAATTAAGGTTAAGTTTAGGTTTTCTACAACCGGACGTTAACAAATTCCCATCTGCCCATAACCGCGGGCACGGCTTTCGAAAGTTCAAATCCCTGCAGGGGTGTCCCAACTTAGCCCATCACAAGCTCTCACGGTCAACGAAGGAATAGACCTCCACCCGAGTCGTTCTGATCAGACTCGGTATCCCGGTACAACAAGACATTTCGACAGGGTAAAACTAAACCAGCAACACCGCCCGATGTGCCAACATCCTGATGGGAGCTGCACATATCTCGTTCTCAGGGCAACACCGGATGAGACATCCTACGAGTAAAACCAGCCCTCAAGTTTCCCCGAGGTGGCCCCGCAGTCTACTTAGTTCGAACCAACACTTAGACAAGCACTGGCCCGGGGGGGTTAAAATAAGATGACCCTCGGGATGCGCGACTCCCAAGGGAAAAAGGCTAGGTGGCGAATGGTAAAACCAATGTTGGGCATTGCTGGAAAAGCTTTACTTAAGGCGAACTGTCAAGGGGTTCCCATAATAGCCCAACCACGTAAGGAACGCAAAATCCGGGAACATAACACCGATATGATGGAAACTAGGGCGGCAAGAGTGGAACAAAACACCAGGCATAAGGCCGAGCCTTCCACCCTTTACCAAGTGTATAGATGCATTAATTAAATAAGATATATTGTGATATCCCAACAAAATATCCATGTTCCAACAAGGAACAAGCTCCAATCTTCACCTACAACTAACAACGCTATAGGAGGGGCTGAGCAAAGCGTTAACATAGCCAATCAACGGTTTGCTAGGACATGGTGGGTTAGAGGTTTGACATGGCAATTGGGAGGCTGACAAGAAAATGGTAGGCATCGTAGCATTGGCATAGCAAAGAGCGAGCAAACTAGCATAACAAAGATAGTAGTGATTTCGAGGATATGATCATCTTGCCTGAAATCCCGCAAGGAAGAAGAACGAGTCCATGAAGAAGATAAACGGACGTAGATGAACGGGTCCTCACAAACGCGACGTTATCGGAATCAACCCGAAGAAACAACACCGGAAAGAAGCAAACAATCATGGTAAACAACCACCACATAAACATGGCATGATGCACAATCAAGTATGATGCATGTCCGGTTTAATGAAGCATGGCATGGCAAAGTGCACAAGCAAGCCTACAAATTAAGTGGAGCTCAATATGCAACGAGTTGCATATTGACGAAACACCACGATAAGTTATTTAGTTTGATCTCGTTTATGTACCCCAACAATATTAAATGTTGTTAAACATGGCAAGAGAGTGAAGCAAAGTAAAACTACCTATCTAGTCAAGGTTAAATGAGGCCGGAAGCAACGAACAACAATTCCGGAAACTCCTCATGAGCATATATTAGGTTAGGTCCTGTTCTGCCCTAAACATTATTTTAGAGTTGTTAATCATGCAAAAAATGAAGCCACCATGTTAAACTAGGCATTTTTCTACCCCATTTACATATAAAGATTATTAAAATCGGAGCTACGGTTATTTAGTTATGAATTAAATCATTTTAACATGGCATAGGAGAAAATTAATGCAAACAACATTTTTAACATTTCAAACATAGATGAAAGTTGGATATTATTAATCTACACAAAATTCTGAGCAAGTTTTATATATAAAACATTTTAATCCGATGCACGGTTAGTGAGTTATTAAATGCATGAACTAGGGGGACTAATGTGTCAAACAGCAGTCTCAGGAATAATAGCTAAATCGTCCAGATCTAGAAAAAAACGATGCGGGCCGAATCTAAGGCAAGCCCAACAGCAGGAAAAAAACAGGTGGGCGCTGGGGCGGCTCACCCATGGGCTCGGCCCAGGAAGGAGGGAGAGGCAGGCCGAGGCAGGCCGGGCGATCTGGGCCTGGGGCGGAGGAGGTGGCAGGCCGAACGAGGCCGGCTGGAGCTGGGCTGAAGGCGGGGGTGGCGCGCTGGGCCGGACTCGGGGCCCGTGAAGAAGTCAACGGGGGCGCGCTCGTCTCCCTCGATCCCGATCGGATCGGGGAGGCAGGGGCGGCGACGCCGGTTCCCACCGGCGAGGCGAGGCGACGAAGGACGGCGCGGGCGGCGGGCCTCCGGCGAGGGTCGACGGCGGCGACGCGCTCCGGTAGGCGGCGCGAGGCGACGGGCAAAGAGGCGGCGCCGAGTGTGGGCGGCGGCGCGAAGACCTGGCGGTGGCCGGCGACGGGCGTGGGGAACCGCGCCGGCGAGGTGGAGCGCTCCGGCGGGGGGATTCCGGCGACCGGAGATGGCGAAGACGACGGGCCTGGGCGGCGGCTGTGCGGGAAAACGATGGCTCGGCTCGGGCCCGGGGAGGGCCGGATCTGGGCTCCTCCGGGCCCCGACGAAGTGGGCGCGGGGAGGACATGTGGCGCGCGCGGGTTGGATGCGGGAGGCGGCAGCTGTGACGTGGCACGTTCTGATTGGTCGGAGTGATGTGGCGGCGGTGAGCGGACATGTCCGGCGTGGCGCGGACGCGTCCGGATGCGCGGTGGAGGAAGAAGACTAGGGTTAGGCCGCGAATTGATCCGAAATTTCGGGAAGGGGTGCTCTTTTATAGGTAGAGGGAGCTAGGAGAGTCCAAATGAGGTGCGGTTTTCGGCCACGCGATCGTGATTGAACGCTCTAGATGATGGAGCAGAGTTAGGTGGGTTTTGGGCCAAAATGGAAGGGTGTTGGGCTGCAACACACACGAGGCCTTCTCGGTCCCTCGATTAACCATTGGAGTATCAAACGAAGTCCAAATGGTACGAAACTTGACAGGCGGTCTACCGGTAGTAAACCAAGGCCGCTTGGCAAGTCTCGGTCCAATCCAGAAATGTTTAACCCCCACACAAGAAAGAAAGGAAGAAATGACCACCGGAGGAGAACGAAGCGCCGGAATGCAAAACGGACAACGGGGAAAAAGCTCGGATGCATGAGACGAACACGTATGCAAATGAAATGCGCATGATGACATGATATGAAATGCATGACACGCAGACAATGACAAGGCAACAACAGCGAATAACTGAACGACACCTGGCACATCGGTCTCGGGGCGTTACAACACTCCACCACTACGAGAGGATCTCGTCCCGAGATCTAGAATGGCACCGGAGGGAAAAACGGAAGAGAAAGAGGAGAGGTAACAAAACTAAGTTGCTTATTTGACAAACGAGTGAAACCAAAGAACCTTGCGAGATTGAACAAATTCGAGCAAAGAATACAACGAAGGTGAACTAGGTCGTAAACACTCCGTTAGAAAAGAGGGACAAAGAGCATTGCGAAAAAAAACATTGAGGTTGGAGGGCAAGACATATATTGAAAACACTCCGGTTAAAGAAGGGGATTAAGGAAGACCAAATTCGGGCAGCGCTCCGGTTGAAACGGAAGGCAAAAACTAGATAAAATGAAAAGAACTTGAGCAAAAGGGCACGACACTCCGGTTTAATGGATAGGCATGAAAGAACACGATCCTGACAAAGCAAGAAGATGGGTTGGAGAGAGCAACATCACAATGCCTCCGGAACGCAGGGAAACAAGATCTTGAGGGAGCACGCTTACAACAAGTGCTAGAACGGAGTTGTTGGAAAACCAACAATGAAAAGGATAAGTTTGATATGGTCTTATGGAATACATCTCGAATTATGAGGTGACAACCTGCCACTCACGGGAAAGAATTGGATTGATATGAACAAATTTACGAGAAAGGTATGTCGCACCGGAAAGGGCAAATGAAGAGCTTGGATCATTTATGAGCACCATAATAGCAACAATCCTTAGGGAAAGCTTTAGGTGAAATATAACCCAAGATAGCTCCAATGACGAGATTGATGGATTTAAAAATGTCTCATTCATAACAACATGTGAGTTATGAAACATGAACTCAAATTATTAAGAATGACATAATACCACCTTCAATAATACGGAAGAAAGAATTGCACTCCGGATAGGAAGATGATGAAAGCTTGAGTTCCCCTGAACAGAATATTGATGAACACTTCGAGAATAAATTAAATCCTTGATGAACCATCATGTAGAACCTCCATGAAGAAACTCCGGTAAAAAAAGAATAAAAGAAAGAGAAATTGAAAACACAAGGTGAATCCTTGCAATGATTTAGATGGATCTCGCGATGAAATAGTTGAAAAAGGTTGGAACTCCGGGAAAAAGAGAAGATGAACAATTGGAAACAAGAATTTTGATGAACCTCCGGAATAGGGAATTTAATCACTTGGATGAAAAAAAGAATAAGAATTACGTTATGCGTATCCTTCAACATTTTAATTGCTGACAAGCAACGGATTTGGCATACTACTTATCCTCGTATCAAGGATTAAGAGAGATATAACGTAAACTTGAGAAGGTCTTAAACGATCCACCGGTAGAATTGACAACGAATAAATTGATATGATGAAGAAGGAAGAGAACTCTTGAGCAAAACACCGTATGAATTGAAAAGAACGATTAAAAAATGAAGAAACACCGGGAAGGATTAGCAATTAAATGAAGATGCTTGAGACAAACTAGATACATGAGAACGAAGAGATCAAGAACTGATTAGAGGATATTTGATTGATGCACCGACAAGATAGGAGAATGATAACTGACAGCTAAGAATGAATAAACCTAAATTGATGGACTCTGGATAACAAAACTGAGAAGACTCTTGAATTACTCCGGATAGGTGAAAAGAATTCCCACAATCAAAAACAATTATGAGAGGATGGCAGAGAATGGAGCAAGATTTAAAAGAAACTCTTCTTCGGTCTTCAACTGCAGAGAATGACGATGATAAAGACCACCATGGATTGTTGAGATACTCCGGGATGAAGACTAGAAAGGTTGAACCACAATGAAAAGAATTTGAAAGAACTTGGAGAAATACATTTGACTGATGATAATTCATTCTTACGTCAAACTTTGACAAGAAATTTGAGGATAACTCCGGGAAAAGAAGAGTCAGGTAAGATCCTAGGAAAAGACATGTGGGTTAAGGTCCACTCAAAAGAAACACCATTGAATGATTTAAGAGAGAAAACACCGGTTGAATTAAATGGCTTGAATGAGATAACAACCTCGAAAGATCTTGAATGAATGCAGAGTGGAAAACACGAATCTTCTGAGATATCTTGAGCACTCCGGAACAATTAAATGGTGAGAAGTGAATGAATATGAGGTGCACCGGCATGAGAAGATATTTGAAACAAGGAAAAAGATATGATCAACACCAAAAGCTTGAATTGGTTCCACCGAAGAAGAAAAGAATGAAGAATGACGAACTAGTAGAACATCTCCTTGAGAACCACCGGGTAAGAATATTGACGAAAAAGAATGGAGTGACTTCACATGAATTGAATGGATACCCGATGAAGAAATCTGGGTCCTCGAAGAAACAAAAAGGGAGGGAGGGTGGGAAAAAGAAAGACAACTTGGAGATGGATGAAATGAACGCCGTTGAGAGAGCTGATACTTGATCTTGCAGATGTTGAAATGATCGGATCCACTTGAAGAGAAACACACCGGTTGAAAAGAATTGACACGACAAACTTGATGATCGAGAAGGACTAGTATTCACATAGGAATATGAGAACACCATTTAGGAAAAAGTATGGAATCAACATTTGACATTGAAGCAACTCGAATACCACAACTCAAAACAAAACAAAGGATTGGCTTGCAAAATTAGCCAGAGCAAACACATGACTGAGATTTCGTCTGAAGTTTTCGTGGTGGGGCCTACACGGGCTCGATCGTACAGCACCATCATGTACAAGGCAGTGCACATGACATACGAAGCGTCCCCGAGTCGGCATAGCCAAGGACTCTTTAAGACACAACGAGACCACTGTAAAACTGACCGTGGAAAGGCGGACCACTAGACGTCGAACCCCAATTTCGTATCATACATCCGTCGGAAAGATATCCTAAGAGCTACTTGAATTCCCACCTATGAAACTCCCGAAATTTTCCTGTTATGCAATCAGGTGTTGGGGATACAGGGGAAGCATAATATCTCACCCAAATCTAGCAAATCCTACATCCAGCTGTATCCATCCTTCAACACATAACCAAGAAACCTTCGGAAATCATCTACCTCAACCTTCGAAAAGCATCCGTTATACAAGTTATGGCGATACTCCCGAACTCCTGCCCCAGTACTGGGTGGCGTCGAGGTTATCTCACCAACGAACTGCATAAAAGAGATTTTAGATGTCGGCGTACTAAACTCAGGTATTCCAGAACTGCAACGATAAAATTATGTCGACAACACCTCGGAGCTCAACTCCCCGGGACACTGCCACAAAACCCCTGACAGGAGGCACCAAGACAATGTTCTCGTCACAAAACCATCGGAACGATTCCAAGATACCCGCGCGATCCTAAAAAAATTTTAGTGAAATTTGAGAAGAGAAGAGTCAAAACTCTACGTCAGGATGCCTTACCAGAGCGATGAAGGGACTGAGGAGTAAAAAGAATTCCTAAACTCTCCGATATATAATTCCTAAATGACTCAAAACATTTTTCTAGACACAACTTGGCTGCTAAAAACGATCAAGCAATGGGGCTCCTAAGGTCGGGGAAGGCTCTGATTACCAACTTGTAACGCCCTCGATGCGGCTATATCTCCCACGTGACGAAGCACGACTTAGAGGCATAACCGCATTGAAAGCAATGTCGCAAGTGAGGTAATCTTCACACAACCCATGTAATACATAAGGGAAAAGATACATAGTTGGCTTACAATCGCCACTTCACGCAATTACATGAATAAAGCATTACATCATTCAGATACTATCAAGGTCCGACTATGGAACCAAAAATAAAAGAAGAACCCCAAATGCGACAAAGGTCCCCGATCGACCCCAACTGGGCTCCACTACTGATCAACTAGAACGAAAACAACACAAAGGACAAGATCTTCATCGAGCTCCTCCTGAGCTTGGTTGCGTCATCTACACGGACTCATCGACACCTGCAAGCTGGTTTTGGAAGTATCTGTGAGCCACGGGGACTCAGCAATCTCGCACCCTCGCGATCAAGACTATTTAAGCTTATGGGTAAGGTAAAAGGTATGAGGTGGAGCTGCAGCAAGCGACTAGCATATATGGTGGCTAACATACGCAAATGAGAGCGAGAAGAGAAGGCAAAGCACGATCGAGAAACTATGATCAAGAAGTGATCCTAAAACAACCTACGTCAAGCATAACTCCAACAACCGTGTTCACTTCCCGGACTCCACCGGAAAGAGACCATCACGGTTACACACGCAATTGATTCATTTTAATTAAGGTTAAGTTTAGGTTTTCTACAACCGGACTTTAACAAATTCTCATCTGCCCATAACCGTGGGCACGGCTTTCGAAAGTTCAAATCCCTGCAGGGGTGTCCCAACTTAGCCCATCACAAGCTCTCACGGTCAACGAAGGAATAGACCTCCACCCGAGTCGTTCTGATCAGACTCGGTATCCCGGTACAACAAGACATTTCGACAGGGTAAAACTAAACCAGCAACACCTCCCGATGTGCCGACATCCTGATGGGAGCTGCACATATCTCGTTCTCAGGGCAACACCGGATGAGACATCCTACGAGTAAAACCAGCCCTTAAGTTTCCCCGAGGTGGCCCCGCAGTCTACTCAGTTCGGACCAACACTTAGACAAGCACTGGCCCGGGGGGGTTAAAATAAGATGACCCTCGGGATGCGCGACTCCCAAGGGAAAAAGGCTAGGTGGCGAATGGTAAAACCAATGTTGGGCATTGCTGGAAAAGCTTTACTTAAGGCGAACTGTCAAGGGGTTCCCATAATAGCCCAACCACGTAAGGAACGCAAAATCCGGGAACATAACACCGATATGACGGAAACTAGGGCGGCAAGAGTGGAACAAAACACCAGGCATAAGGCCGAGCCTTCCACCCTTTACCAAGTATATAGATGCATTAATTAAATAAGATATATTGTGATATCCCAACAAAATATCCATGTTCCAACAAGGAACAAGCTCCAATCTTCACCTGCAACTAACAACGCTATAGGAGGGGCTGAGGAAAGCAGTAACATAGCCAAGCAATGGTTTGCTAGGACATGGTGGGTTAGAGGTTTGACATGGCAATTGGGAGGCTGACAAGCAAATGGTAGGCATCGTAGCATTGGCATAGCAAAGAGCGAGCAAACTAGCATAGCAAAGATAGTAGTGATTTCGAGGATATGATCATCTTGCCTGAAATCCCGCAAGGAAGAAGAACGAGTCCATGAAGAAGATAAACGGACGTAGACGAACGGGTCCTCACAAACGCGACGTTATCGGAATCAACCCGAAGAAACAACACCGGAAAGAAGCAAACAATCATGGTAAACAACCACCACATAAACATGGCATGATGCACAATCAAGTATGATGCATGTCTGGTTTAATGAAGCATGGCATGGCAAAGTGCACAAGCAACCCTACAAATTAAGTGGAGCTCAATATGCAACGAGTTGCATATTGACGAAACACCACGATAAGTTATTTAGTTTGATCTCGTTTATGTACCCCAACAATATTAAATGTTGTTAAACATGGCAAGAGAGTGAAGCAAAGTAAAACTACCTATCTAGTCAAGGTTAAATGAGGCCGGAAGCAACGAACAACAATTCCGGAAACTCCTCATGAGCATATATTAGGTTAGGTCCTGTTCTGCCCTAAACATTATTTTAGAGTTGTTAAGCATGCAAAAAATGAAGCCACCATGTTAAACTAGGCATTTTTCTACCCCATTTACATATAAAGATTATTAAAATCGAAGCTACGGTTATTTAGTTATGAATTAAATCATTTTAACATGGCATAGGAGCAAATTAATGCAAACAACATATTTAACATTTCAAACATAGATGAAAGTTGGTTATTATTAATCTACACAAAATTCTGAGCAAGTTTCATATATAAAACATTTTAATCCGATGCACGGTTAGTGAGTTATTAAATGCATGAACTAGGGGGACTAATCTGTCAAACAGCAGTCTCAGGAATAATAGCTAAATCGTCCAGATCTGAAAAAAAACGATGCGGGCCGAATCTGAGGCAAGCCCAACAGCAGGAAAAAAACAGGTGGGCGCTGGGGCGGCTCACCCATGGGCTCGGCCCAGGAAGGAGGGAGAGGCAGGCCGAGGCGGGCCGGGCGATCTGGGCCTGGGGCGGAGGAGGTGGCAGGCCGAACGAGGCCGGCTGGAGCTGGGCCGAAGGCAGGGGCGGCGCGCTGGGTTGGATTCGGGGCCCGCGAAGAAGTCAACGGGGGCGCGCTCGTCTCCCTCGATCCCGATCGGATCGGGGAGGCAGGGGCGGCGATGCCGGTTCCCGCCAGCGAGGCGAGGCGACGAAGGACGGCGCGGGCGGCGGGCCTCCGACGAGGGTCGACGGCGGTGACGCGCTCCGGGAGGCGGCGCGAGGCGACGGGCGAAGAGGCGGCGCCGAGTGTGGGCGGCGGCGCGAAGACCTGGCGGTGACCGGCGACGGGCGTGGGGAACCGCGCCGGCAAGGCGGAGCGCTCCGACGGGGGGATTCCGGCGACCGGAGATGGCGAAGACGACAGGCGTGGGCGGCGGCTGTGCGGGAAAATGGCGGCTCGGCTCGGGCCCGGGGAGGGCCGGATCTGGGCTCCTCCGGGCCCCGACGAAGTGGGCGCGGGGAGGACATGTGGCGCGCGCGGGTTGGATGCGGGAGGCGGCGGCTGTGACGTGGCATGCTCTGATTGGTCGGAGTGATGTGGCGGCGGTGAGCGGACATGCCCGGTGCGGCGCGGACGCGTCCAGATGCGCGGTGGAGGAAGAAGACTAGGGTTAGGCCGCGAATTGATCCGAAATTTCGGGGAGGGGTGCTCTTTTATAGGTAGAGGGAGCTAGGAGAGTCCAAATGAGGTGCCGTTTTCGGCCACGCGATCGTGATCGAACGCTCTAGATGATGGAGCAGAGTTAGGTGGGTTTTGGGCCAAAATGGAAGGGTGTTGGTCTGCAACACACACGAGGCCTTCTCTGTCCCTCGGTTAACCGTTGGAGTATCAAACGAAGTCCAAATGGTACGAAACTTGACAGGCGGTCTACCGCTAGTAAACCAAGGCCGCTTGGCAAGTCTCGGTCCAATCCGGAAATGTTTAACCCCCACACAAGAAAGAAAGGAAGAAATGACCACCGGAGGAGAACGAAGCGCCGGAATGCAAAACGGACAACGGGGAAAAAGCTCAGATGCATGAGACGAACACGTATGCAAATGAAATGCGCATGATGACATGATATGCAATGCATGACACGCAAGCAATGACAAGGCAACAACAGCGAATAACTGAACGACACCTGGCACATCGGTCTCGGGGCGTTACAGATTACCTGCCTGGATTGGCGAGGCCGAGCAGCGTGAAGAAGGGTCGTCGGCGAGGAGGCGGTGCTGCAAGCAAGGAGTGAAGGTTTCAACTTGGAAAGCAAAGCGGAAACAGGGGAAATGTGGCTTTTGGTAAGGGGGAGGGGGCAGGGAGGTAGATATTTCCGCGGAAGCCGAAAATTTGGAATCGCTTCAGTGAAAAAACTGGCGCGCAAAGTCTCATCAAACACGGTCCCTTATTCAGATTGGGCTGCGGACTGTAGCCATCGCACCTTCTCGTGTAAGTCGTATGCGCACTATACTCCGACGGTGCTCCAAGATATTTTGTGTTGCATCTCACATGGTTGGTTATAATAAATTGTGTGGGATCTACTTGATTTTTCGTCTTGATTTGAATTACATAATGGGGTCACAACGGCCATGGACGGTGTTTGAATTGCTAGACCTTTTATCTGCAGTGAACGTGCAACTATATCTGTGTCCTAAAAGAATTGGAATTATTCAGGGTTCGTTTGGACATTTTTATGCATTAAGTGATTTTTCAATGCATTTATGTACATAATTCAAATTTGAACTACATGCACATGCTCCAGTGCATATAAAATGGTTGAAAAATCAAATCTTTGTCCTTGGGTGCATGCTTAGGTCTCGTGCAAGAAATGGGAATGAATGTCAAACACCCTGCCACCGTCACTCGGTCGCAAACATTGAGATACCTGGTTTTTAAATTCTAGTAAATCCCAAAACTCGTCTGAAATTCATGAAACTTGGCATGCTATCATGGAGCGCATCAACATGCCGTGGTAAATATTTTTTCCCATTTGGAGCAGCTTTGGGTATATGCTTCTCACAAACCAGAGCTTCTCAGAACAAGCATGATGGTTTCGGTAGGGAACGCCCCACCTTTGGGGACGAAATGATATCCATTGCCTCTTATTTCTTTCAAAAAAATTCTCGTGTCAACATAGAACAACATGAGTGTTGTGTTATTTTTTGTGATTTTTTGGCGTTCGTTTGGACATTTTTATGCATTAAGTGAGTTTTCAATGCATTTATGTACATAATTCAAATTTGAACTACATGCACATGCTCCAGTGCATATAAATTGGTTGAAAATCAAATCTTTGTCCTTGGGTGCATGCTTAGGTCCCATGCAAGAAATGGGAATGAATGTCAAACACCCTGCCACCGTCACTCGGCCGCAAACATTGAGATACCTTGTTTTCAAATTCTAGTAAATCCAAAACTAGTCTGAAATTCATGAAACTTGGCATGCTATGATGGAGCGGCATCAACATGCCGTAGTAAAAAAATTTGTCCCATTTGGGGCAGGTTTGGGTATATGCTTCTCACAACAAGCATGATGGTTTCGGTAGGGAACGCCTCACCTTTGGGGACGAAACGATATCCATTGCCTCTTATTGCTTTCAAAAAATTTATCGTGTCAACATAGAACAACAGGAGTGTTATGTTATTTTTTGTGATTTTTCGGGGTTCGTTTGGACATTTTTATGCATTAAGTTAGTTTTCATTGCATTTATGTGCATAATTCAAATTTGAACTGCATGCACATGCTCTAGTGCATATAAATTGGTTGAAAAATCAAATCTTTGTCCTTGGGTGCAAGCTTAAGTCCCATGCAAGAAATGGGAATGAATGTCAAACACCAGGGCATCGTTGATTAACGGCAACATGTTGAGATACCTGGTTTTTAAATTCTAGTAAATCCAAAACTTGTCTGAAATTCATGAAACTTGGCATGGTATCATGGAGCGGCAACAACATGCTGTGGTAAAAAAATCCCATTTGGGGCAGGTTTGGGTATAAGCTTCTCACAAACCAGAGCTTCTCACAACAAGCATGATGGTTTTGATAGGGAACGTCCCACCTTTGGGGATGAAACGATATCCATTGCCTCTTATTGCCTTCAATTTTTTTCTCGTGTCAACATAGAACAACAAGAGTTTTGTGTAAATTTTTGTGATTTTTTGGGGTTCATTTGGACATTTTTATGCATTAACTGAGTTTTCAATGAATTTATGTGCATAATTCAAATTTGAACTACATGCACATGCTCCAGTGCATATAAATTGGTTGAAAAATCAAATCTGTGTCCTTGGGTGCGTGCTTAGCTCCCATGCGAGAAATGGGAATGAATTTCAAAGACCAGGGCACCGTTGATTGCCGGAAAAATGTTGAGACGCCTGGTTTTTAAATTCTAGTAAATCCAAAACTCGTCTGAAATTCATGAAACTTGGCATGGTATCATGGAGCGGCATCAACATGCCGTAGTAAATTTTTTGTCCCATTTGGGGCAGGTTTGGGTATAAGCTTCTCACAAACCAGAGCTTCTCACAACAAGCATGATGGTTTCGGTAGGGAACGTCCCACCTTTGGGGACAAAACAACATCCATTGCCTCTTATTGCTTTTAATTTTTTTCTCATGTCAACATAGAACAACAGGAGTTTTGTGTCAATTTTTGTGATTTTTCGGGGTTCGTTTGGACATTTTTATGCATTAATTGAGTTTTCAATGAATTTATGTGCATAATTCAAATGTGAACTACATGCACATGCTCCAGTGCATATAAATTGGTTGAAAAATCAAATATGTGTCCTTGGGTGCATGCTTAGCTCCCATGCGAGAAATGGGAATGAATTTCAAACACCAGGGCACCGTTGATTGCCGGCAAAACGTTGAGATGCCTGGTTTTTAAATTCTAGTAAATCCAAAACACGTCTGAAATTCATGAAACTTGCCATGCTATCATGGAGCGGCATCAACATGCCGTAGTAAATTTTTTGTCCCATTTGGGGCAGGTTTGGGTATATGCTTCTCACAAACCAGAGCTTCTCACAACAAGCATGATGGTTTCGGTAGGGAATGCCTCATCTTTGGGGACGAAACGATATCCATTGCCTCTTATTGCTTTCAATTTTTTTCTCGTGTCAACATAGAACAACAGGAGTTTTGTGTCAATTTTTGTGATTTTTCGGGGTTCGTTTGGACATTTTTATGCATTAACTAAGTTTTCAATGAATTTATGTGCATAATTCAAATTTGAACTACATGCACATGATCCAGTGCATATATATTGGTTGAAAAATCAAATATGTGTCCCTGGGTGCGTGCTTAGCTCCCATGCGAGAAATGGGAATGAATTTCAAACACCAGGGCACCGTTGATTGCCGGCAATACGTTGAGATGCCTGGTTTTTAAATTCTAGTAAATCCAAAACTCATCTAAAATTCATGAAACTTGGCATGCTATCATGGAGCGGCATCAACATGTCATGGTAAAAAATGTATCCCATTTGGGGCAGGTTTGGGTATATGATTCTCACAAACCATAGCTTCTCACAACAAGCATGATGGTTTCGATAGGGAACGTCTCACCTTTGGGGACGAAACGATATCCATTGCCTCTTATTGCTTTCAAAAATTTTCTCGTGTCAACATAGAACAAAGGAGTGTTGTGTCAATTTTTGTGTTTTTTCGGGGTTCGTTTGGACATTTTTATACATTAACTGAGTTTTCAATGCATTTATGTGCATAATTCAAATTTGAACTACATGCACATGCTCGAGTGCATATAAATTGGTTGAAAAATCAAATCCGTGTCCTTGGGTGCATGCTTAGGTATCCATTTTGAGAGAAAGCGCGCTCGAATAATGACAGCCAACAAAGGCATTTTCAAAATATAGCTGCCACTTTAATATCTCAAACGTTTGTATAATTCAAACCGTGTGCATTCTGTTAACCATTCACGTGACGCCATGTGTCTTGGTTTTAATGGCTATAGGAGGTGTCGTGTGGACAGCTGCTTGACTGAACGGGAGGCGTGCGAGCGCGGTCCGGTGCGTAGGCTCACTGTAAAGCATACAAGCTATTCAACGCAGGATCTATGCATCTCTTCAACGCAAACGGTTCAGATTATAGTATGCAAATTAAAGTCAGACTTCGGTGCTAAGACAAGAGACACTGTGATTTGTCAAAATATGCACCTAAAAATCAATAGCACTATCTATTTTTTGCAACTAAAATCCAGTAATTAAGCATAGATTTCATTCATACTAGAGATTAAGCAGTCGTTCTCACCGGGAAGCGAGACAGCCTTGGACCGCCGCCCGCCTCGCTCCCACTGGTCTATATTAATGGTGCCGCCGAGCGGCCGCACCCCCCCCCCATCCTCGCCACACACACAATTCCTCTCTCTCCGCCCGCATCCTCGACGCCGCTCTGAGTCCTCAAAGCCATCAGTGTACGAGGATTTCACCGAAGCGCCCCATCGGAGGGAGTGGCGACGCCGGGGTTGCTGAAGCACCGAAGCACAGCGCGATGGAGACCGAGGTTTCTGTCGCCGCCGATGAGGTGGAGAACGAGGCTACCAGCAAGCGGAGGCGGATCAAGAAAGAACCGCAAGCGACTCCTGTAGACCTGGACTTCATCAACAACCTCCCCGATGATATGTTGATAGTCATCATATCCCTCCTCCCAATCAAATATCGGGCGAGGATAACTACCCTTTTCCCGGTGGTGGCGCCCCCTATGGCTCCTCACCCCTATCGACCTCCTCGACGCCCACAAGCTCTGCCATGGCTATCGCCAAAGCTTGGATGCATTCTCCCAGATCATCGGCAGTCACCATGGCCCAATCAAAGGCCTTATCATAGGCAAGTTCTATTCCAATGGCAAGGATCGAGCCAAGCTTGACGAGTGGTTCTGATCCCCCGCCATAGATCATCTCAAGAAGCTCAGTTATAAAGATGGGCATATGTGCTTGCTGCCAATGTCCGCGCTCGGCTTCGCGCCCATGCTGCGCCTCGCCAAGTTCATGAACTGCCATTGCCCCCCCTAATGACGCGCCCGCTCTTTTTCTACCATGACTGAAGCACCTCGAGCTCGTTGCTGTCCGCATCCCAAAGGATTACATGGAGCGCCTGCTCCACGGCTGTACTGCACTCGAGTTCCTTTGTCTTCAGGCGATGAATTGGTCGAGTACCTTGCACATCACCTCTAGGACTCTCTGGACTATTTATGTGTGTTGCTGGTGCTACAACGAGAGATCATAAAAGGTGGAACACAATATGGTCATCCAGGACACACCTTCACTTGAGAGATTACTTGTAGTTGATCAACAAGGTCCAACAAGAATCAAAGTCATTTCTGCGGCGAAATTGAAAGTGGTGGGCTACTCGTCCGTCAAATACTACAACTTTCAGGTACAATAGTCGCCTTATACCTCTCCTTCTTAATATCAATGTCATTTCTAGTTTTGAAGATGTATGTTCGTCTGTCATCCAGCGAAGCTTCACCCAAACTCTGGGCACAGTGAAGGTCTTGGCACTAGAATCTGTCGGCCCTAACCTGGACCAAGTTGTCAGTTGCCCGAGATGCTTTTCGTGCCTGAAGAAGTTGTATATCGAGGTGATGTTCCTTTCCTGTTAAATATTAACCATAAGGGAGTTCAATTTTTTGCACCTTTTCCCAAGTTTATAATGACAATGTACTACGATTTCTGAAGGAATTTTGGAGGATTTTAGGACATACACCCCCACCCCATATTGCTTGCTTCATTCATATGGTTACAATCGTCCATAAGCATTTCTATTTTGGATTCATCTGTACTAGTTTTCTTAGGGATTTTTTCATCCAATCCAACCTCTTGTGAAGAAGGCTACATGCTTCTAGATAGTAATCAAATGCCCATGTTAATCATGCAGATCGAAGATGGCACGTTGGTGCATTTTACAAATCCTGCAAACCAAATGGGCGTGTAGCAGTGTTCAAAACTGCATGTAGGCACTAACACGTTCTCTTCTTTTGCAGATAATAATAGGCCCAGAGGTGGATAATGTTTATAACGACAATCACATCGAATGCCTAGATCTGCATCTCTCAAATATTACTTTGAACTTCTACCAAGGGACCTTACTGGAGATTACACTCGCCAGGTTTTTTCTTGCCAGAGCAAAGGTGCTGAGGGTACTGAGGTTGAACACGCATTTAATTAGGAAAGATGAATGGTATGATTATCAGAGTCGGCATGTACTGTGGAATGGAATAGCCTCCAAAAATGCCAAACTTCGTATTGGAAGAGCATATGGCAAAGCAATTGGAAGTCATTGTGTCAAACCCATACATGACTTGTCAGCGACTTATCCATTTTCAAAAATGACGCAACTTGCAATGTTTGAATTTGGGCGTTGTAATCTTTGAATTTGTACCTTGCAATATTTATGGTATTTGTTATATTGAACCGTTTCTGTTCTCTTGTCTCAACGCAAACAGTTCATTTGAGTAAACCACATGTCGTATATCGCACACACCTTGATCTGGCTGACCGTTTCTTTTGTGTTTCCTAATCACAAATAGTTCATCCGAGTGAACCGTATGCTATACATCGCACACACCTTCATCTGGCTGCCCGTTTATTTTGTTCCTCCTCATCGAAAACGGTTAATTGAATTGAACCATATGCCCTGAATCGCATACGCAACTAAAATCCAAACCGTGTTTGATGCATCCGCCATCACAAACGTTTTGCACCTTTTTTGACGGGTTTTTTCCACCACTGTTTGAGATTATTGCATCGCACACAGTTTCGTCGAAGGGTCTCTGATCGTAGTGTCGCGTTAGCAGCATGCCGTAGTAGTGTTGCCTCACGATATTTGTTGTCGAGCTCAAGGCGAGTACTTGTCACCCTTGTGATAGTTGGACCTCTCTTCCCGAAATCGTGATACAGATTCCTGAACTGGTTTAACACTTTAGCAAAGTCGCATGGCCATGCTTTCCAAATCTAATCACTCAAGAGGGCCCAGAGAATATCTCTCCAAATAGGAGGGGCAAATCCCTTCTTGGTCAACCATGTCTCGCGGCATGTCTCATGACTCACCCGAAAGCTACCTTTATAACTACCCAATTATGGAGTAGCTTTTGATTGACCCTAAGTGAGTCGATCCTCATCCCGAGAACATGTGAGGACCTCAGGTCTAGGACATGGCATAGACATTGTACTTGAGACTAACAGATGACCATATCTTGCTGCATCTCAAAGTGGGTCTGTCCGACTCGGTGATCTCCATCCCCGAGTCCATACTGTCGGTTTAGCATCTCCATGCACATGACTTGTGAAACATAGTCATCAACCGAGTCGTATACTAGTAAGGATATGTGTCCGCATAACCTTATCAACTAGGGACCATTAGAACAATCATCATACAATACATAGTTCCACAAACAAGTCACATACTTATTGACACATATCATTGATGATGTTCAAGGACAATACAAAGGACTCATGAATACATATGGAAATATCATCATCACATGATTGCCTCTAGGCATATCTCCAACAGTCTCCCACTTGCACTAGAGTCAATCATTTACGCATCATATGCCCATGGAGCTCATGTGCACCTCATGCTTCGGCCATGGGAGAGGCTTTGTCAATGGATCAGCAACATTTGCATCTGTGTGTACCTTGCATATGTTTACATCACCTCTTTCGACAATGTCGCAAATAATGTTAAAATGCCTAAGTATGTGTTGAGTTTTATGATGGTTCTGTGGTTCCTTGACTTGCACAATGGCACCACTATTATCACAATAGAGGTCCAATGGCTTGGACACGCTCTCAAGCACACCAAGATTAGAAATCAAATTCTTCACCCAAACACCTTCCTTTGCAGCTTCAGAAGCCGCGATGTACTCGACCTCTATTGTAGAATCAACTACTGTATCTTGCTTGGAGCTCCTCCAGCTCATTGCTCCTCCATTCTGAATGAACACAAACCCAGATTGCGATCGACTATCATCCCTATCAGTTTGGAAACTAGCATTGGTGTAACTCTTCACAACGAGCTCATCCTCACCTCCATAAACCAGGAACATATCCTTGGTCCTTCTCAAGTACTTAAGGATATTCTTAACCACTGTCCAGTGACTCTCACCTAGATTAGCTTGGTATCTGCCCACCATGCTAAGAGCAAAGCTAACATCAAGACGAGTACATACCATAGCATACATGATGGACACAACAGCCGAAGCATACAGAATCCCATCCATGCATCCTCGCTCATCAGGAGCCGAAGGACTCTGAGTCTTGCTAAGACTAATGCCATGTGACATGGCCAAGAAACCCTTCTTGGCATCTTGCATGTTGAACCGCTTCAACATCTTGTTAGTATATGCACTCTGGCTTAATCCAATAAGCCTTCTCGATCTATCTCTATAGATCTTGATTCCCAAAATATAAGCTGCTTCTCCCAAGTCCTTCATAGAAAAACTATTTTCCAATGAGTCCTTGATAGATTCAAGCATTTGAACATCATTTCCAATCCATAATATGTCATCCACATATAGGACCAAAAATGCAACTGAGCTCCCACTGACCTTCTTGAATACACAATGATCACAATCGTTCTTGATGAAGCCAAACTCTTTGACCGCTTCATTAAAACGAATGTTCCAATTCCAAGATGCTAGCCTTAATCCATAAATGGATCTTTGAAGCTTTCATACCATGCTAGACTTCTTTGGATCGACAAAACCCTCGGGTTGTGTCATATACACATCCTCGGTTAAATTTCCATTAAGGAAAGCCGTTTTGACATCCATCTGACATATCTCATAGTCGAAATATGCCGCTATAGCAAGAATGATCTGAATTGATTTAGGAATCGCTACCGGTGAGTAAGTCTCATCATAGTCAACTCCTTGAACTTGTCAATAACCTTTAGCGACAAGTCGAGCCTTATGGACTGTGACATTTCCGTCCATATTAGTTTTCTTCTTAAAGATCCACTTGCACTCAATGGCTCGACCGCCATCTGGCAGATCAACCAAGTTCCAAACTTGATTGTCATCCATGGACTTTAATTCGGATCTCATGGCCTCAAGCCATAACTCGGAATCAGGGCTCTCCATTGCTTCCGCATACGTAGTCGGCTCATTATTCTCCAAGAACAACACATTGCAGTCATGCAAATTGCGTAACCTTTCCGACCTCCATGGAACCGACGTCGACTCCACCACGGGTTCCCTGACTAATTCCGTTGCGACAGAATCACCTACCGGAACGTCCATGTGTGGTTCTCGAATTTCTTCGAGTCAGACCGTCCTCCCACTAGCCTTCCGATTGAGAAACTCTTTCTCAAGGAAAACTCCATGTCGAGCAACAAACACTTTGCCCTCTTCATGGTTGTAGGAGTAATATCTCAAGGTTTCCCTTGGATATCCAACGAATATGCACTTGTCCGATTTGGGTGTGAGCTTGTCCGACTGGAGTCGCTTGACATATGCTTCACATCCCCAAATTCTTAGAAAAGATAAATTGTGACTCTTCGCAGTCCATATCTCATATGGTGTCTTATCTACGGACTTAGATGGTACCCTGTTTAGTGTGAAAGCTGCAGTTTCTAGAGCGTATCCCCAAAATGACAAGGGTAAATCCGACTGACTCATCATTGATTGGACCATGTCCAACAAGGTCCGATTCCTCCATTCAGACACGCCATTTCTTTGTGGCGTACCCCGGGTCAGTTGTGGAACTATTCCACGACTCTTAAAATGATCATCAAACTCCTGTCTCAAATACTCACCGCCACGATCAGATCATAGAAGTTTGATTTTCTTGCCCAGTTGATTTTCCACTTCGTTCAGAAACTCCTTGAACTTTTCAAAAGTTTCTCACTTGTGCCTCGTCAAGTAGACATATCCATATCTACTAAAGTTGTCGGTAAAAGTCACGAAGTATTGGAAACCACCTCTAGTTGTCGTGCTCATTGGTCCACATACATCACTATGTATAAGTTCCAACAGCTCGAACGCCTTCTCACAACTCTTTGCAAAAGGAGTCTTAGTCATCTTGCCGAGTAGGCAAGACTCGCATGTCTCGAATGATTCAAAATCAAACGAAGTTATAATTCCATCATCATGGAGCTTCTTCATGCGCTTTTTACTAATGTGTCCTAGTCGACAATGCCAGATGTAAGTCGGATTATCTCATTAGGCTTATGCCTCTTGACATTTATGTTATAGACTGATTCACCTTCAAGATCTAGGATACATAACCCATTCACAACGGGTGCAAAGCCATGAAACATATTATTCAAGTAAATGGAACAACCATTGTCCTTAGTACTAAATTCATAACCTTGTCTCATCAAACATGAGGCAGAAATAATGTTTTGACTCAAAGCAGGAACATTATAACAATTATCAAGTTCCATTACAAATCTTGAAGGTAAATTAAGTTGCATAGTGTCGACGGCCAATGCAACAACCCTTGCTTTATTCCCGACGCGAATGTCAACTTCTCCTCTTGCGACATTCCTAGTTATGCTTAGCCCCTACATCGAGTTGCATATGTGAACAACCAATCTGGTATCATATACCCAAGAGCTACTAGAAACATCAGCAAGATAAATGTCTATAACATATACAACAAGTGTACCTGAAGAAGAAGTCGTACTTCCAGTCTTCTTTCCCTTCTCGGCAAGCCACTTGCTGCAGTTCCTTTTCTAGTGCCTGGGTTCCTTGCAGTGAAAGCAAGTACTCCCCGAAGCCATCACTGACTTAGGCGCAGCGGCTGCAGTTGGAGTTGCCTCCTTCTCTTTGCCCTTTGCCTTAGCCTTTTTCTTGGACCAGCTCTTCTTGAACTTAGCCGAGTTCTGCACCATCAACACTTGATGGTGCGTACCTTTCTTGATATCCTGCTCTGCCACTTTGAGCATCCCATGCAATTCAGTGAGCTTCTTTTCCATCCCATGCATATGGTAGTTCGAGATGAATGGCCCATAGCTATTCGGAAGAGAACCCAGAATTGTATCTGTGGACAACTAGTCCCTGATACGTCTCCAACGTATCTATAATTTTTGATTGTTCCATGCTATTATATTATCAACCATGGATGTTTTATATGCATTTATATGCTATTTTATATGATTTTTGGGACTAACCTATTAACCCAAAGCCCAGTGCCAGTTTCTATTTTTTCCTTGTTTTAGAGTATCGCAGAAAAGGAAAATCAAACGGAGTCCAATTGACCTGAAACTTCACGGAACTTATTTTTGGAAGGAAAGCAACCCGGAGACTTGGAGTGCATGTCAGGAAAGCAACGAGGGAGCTACGAGGCAGGGGGCGCGCCCTCCACCCTCGTGGGCCCCTCGTGGCTCCCCTGACGTACTTCTTCTGCCTATATATATCCATATACCCTAAAACAATCGGGGAGCACAATAGATCGGGAGTCCTGCCGCCAGAAGCCTCCGTAGCCACCGAAAGCCAATCTAGACTCGTTCCGGCACCCTGCCGGAGGGGGAAATCCTTCTCCGGTGGCCATTTTCATCATCCCGGTGCTCTCCATGACGAGGAGGGAGTAGTCCACCCTCGGGGCTGAGGGTATGTACCAGTAGCTATGTGTTTGATCTCTCTCTCTCTTGTGTTCTTGATTTGGTACGATCTTGATGTATCGCGAGCTTTGCTATTATAGTTGGATCTTATGTTTCTTCTCCCCCTCTACTCTCTTGTAATGGATTGAGTTTTCCCCTTGAAGTAATCTTATCTGATTGAGTCTTTAATGATTTGAGAACACTTGATGTATGTCTTGCCGTGCGTATCTGTGGTGACAATGGGATATCACGTGATTCATTTGATGTATGTTTTGGTGATCAACTTGCGGGTTCCGCCCATGAACCTATTGTCAGGACCCTGATTCTAAGTCACACCGATCTAGCCTGTAACACCTCATATCACTTTGCAGCCTCATGCACGGTATTCCCACGGGTGTCGCCTTACCATGGCCCGGGACCGTTTGTGCCTCTTGGCTCACGTATATGATAGTGTCGCTAGCATCCATATGACAGAGAACCCAGGACGACATGGCTAGTCGTGAACCCAAAGCAGCACAGACCTATGGGGACAGGCATACATGAATCACATCGAGCATGTCGGTGAACAGCGTGTGAATCCGGGCTGTAGCACTGGGCTAACAGGACTTCGGGAACCCGGGCTGTAGCAGGCTAGGCAGGACTCCGGATGTCACCGCGTGACATTTCCCTGAAGGGACAGACACAGGAACGAAGTGAAGCACATGCCGGCTAGTCAAGTGTTCCGGAGCAGTAGTGCTGGGCTAGCAGGACTCCGATGAACCGGGCTGTAGTGGACTACTATGGCTCATGGGAGCACAAGACTACATTTCCCCATAAGAGAGGCTACCAAGGATAAACAACTAGGTTGCCGGATCCCACACATACCAAGCATTTCAATCATACACACAATATGCTCGATATGTGTAAATACAACATGGCATCACAACATAACCCTACGACTCAAGTATTTATTCATTAGGCTCCGAAGAGCCAGATATTACAGACATGGGTCTCATGACCCAGCATTCAGAGCATACCAGACAAAGCACATGCGGAAGCTTAACATGTCTGAGTACATGCATCTATAAATGAAAAAGGCTGAGAAGCCTGACTATCTACCAGATCCTGCCGAGGGCACAAGATCGTAGCTAAGGTAACAAGCTAAACGTCGAAGTCCACTTGGAACTACTAGCGAGACTGAAGTCTCTCTGCAAAACATAAATTAAGCCAATGTGAGTACAAATGTACCCAGCAAGACTTACATCAGAACTAACTACATATGCATCGGTATCAACAAAGGGGGTGGTGGAGTTTAACTGCAGCAAGCCAGCTTTGACTTAGTGGCTAACCTGAACTACGACTGCAAGCAACTCTTTTGAGGTGGCGCACACGAGTCCACATATACACCATATCAATACACCACTATGGATCCGCTCCCGTCTCCCTACGAGAAGGCCATCCATAGCACTCACGCTTATCTTGCGAGTTTTAGAGTATCCACTTTCACTTGTCTATGAACTATGCAAGGGGTCCAAGTTTCCATATCCGAGGAATCCGGCTATTCGAATAGATAATGATAACCCTGCAGGGGTGTACTTCTTCACACACGCTCTCGCCACTTATCACCCTATACACGCCATGTACCTCGGCAACCTTCAAGCGGAAGCCGGGCGAGGGAGTCGGCCACGACCTGACTAACCAACAAGTCTCTAGTCCAGGTTTATCGCCTATTCGGGTTCCATCCGCAAGGAGATCCGGCCGGGGTGTCGCTCACGGCCCCAAATGATGTGTGCAGGGTTCCCAAGCCCACCTCGACGGATGGATCTACGCTTGGTACACCGTGCCACGGTGCCTAGTCTGTCCCAAGCCCACCTGTACCAGGTACCACTTGGTAGACTACTAACACAACCTACAAACACCAGAAACTAGTTGCAACTCCTGGACAGAGATCAGGTTGATTAATAAGTCGAGAGGGGCACTTTAGCATTCCAATGTGTGGTAGTAGCTGTTCATGGATCACAAACACAGAAATCAGTTCCTGAGGACGGCTGCAATGAGACAACCCACCATGTACTCCTACATGGCCTCTCACCGCTACCTTTACCAAATCATGTTCACACACTTAGCTCTCAACGGTAGGACATGTTCACCACATTCCAATTCATCCCCGATGAATTAGACCTGACTCAACTCTAAGCAGTAGCAGGCATGACAAACAAGCATGAATGAGTAGGCACAACAGGGCTCAAACAACTCCTACTCATGCTAGTGGGTTTCATCTATTTACTATGGCAATGACAGGTCATGCAGAGGAAAGGGTTCAACTACCGCAGCATGTAATAGTTGAATCGATGTTGTCCTAATGCAGTAAAAGAGAGCAGGAGCAAGAGAGTGGGATTGTATCAGAATGAACAAGGGGGTTTTGCTTGCCTGGCACTCCTGAAGATATTATATCTCTTCATCGGTGTCATCAAACTCATCGTCGGAAGCACGTCTATCGAGAGGGGACAAATACCAGCAACAGAGAAGGAAAACACAATCAATGCAATGCAACAATATGATGCATGAATGTGACATGGTAATATGAGTGTGTTGGGCTAATGCAACTACAACCAGGGTGGTTTGAGCTTATTTGAATCAAAGATTCAAATACTAACTCAAGTTATGAATTCAAAAGAGTGCATTATCATGTATGATTTAAACAGCAGGGTTAAGTTGCTTTAACATGCATGAAAATGGTACATATGGATAGATTGGATTTTTCTGATCATTTTTCATATATAACTTATCTTATTTGGAGTTATAGATAATTTTCTATGATTTTTAGAAGTTTAGTACCTTTTCTGAAATTCCTGAATAAGAATAAATCCAGAAAATGGCATTACTGCGTCAGCACTGCGTCAGCACTGCGTCAGCACTGCGTCAGCAGGTCAACTGTGGCTGACCAGGTCAAACCTGCCGACCGGGTCCCACATGTCATTGACTCACTGCTAACTGGGAGTTAATCCCGTGTTGACTGGGATTTGACCCGCTGCGGGGCCCACTGTCAGTGGCTGAAGGGCGGCTAATCAGTAGGATTAGCCCCTAATGGTCGTGCCACATCGGCGTGGTTACGCCGGCGATGACCCGACGCGGCGACGATTGTCGGCCGTCCGTTTCCGGCCACGGCTGGTCGCGCGGTTAGGTGCGTTGGAGAGCCCGTGGTGCGGGGCATCCAGTGTTGGTCGTGGGGATGCCGAGGACGGCGTGTAGCGGTGGCGGAGGCGAGCATATGCGGCGGCGGAGCTCGGTGGTGTGCGGGTGCTGCGCCAGGGCTCGCTACCGAGCTGCATGTGCTGCACGGCAGCGCCAGGGGTGCTCTAGGGCGCGCCCGTTGCACGACAGCAGTGAACGGAGCACGGGGAGCACGCATGCTGCGGCAATGGCAGAGCCGAGCTTCGGCTCGTGCGGCAAGGGAGCTAGAGGGAATGGGAGGACAGGGGAGAAGGGGAAATCAACGCGGTGGCTCACAGAGATTCAAACAGCGTCGTCGTTGAGCTCGGGGAGGCACTGGACGACGCAGATCGACGGGCAAAGTCCGGCGGCAGATGCGGCGGTGACGAGCTCGGAGGCGTCGTCACAGGGAGTCCGGCGATGTGACCTTCGTCTTGGTAGGCGGTGCTCGACGGCGGACCAGTGGGACACAGCAACGGGGCTCGGCGTGGGCAGTAGCTACGGCGACGGTGAGCGGCGGCGACGAGCTTCGCTCGGTGGTGCTCGAGGAAGGGGGACAGACGAGGGATAGGCATGGGAGAGCGGGGGAGAGTGACCAGGGGGTTGCGTGCGTCTCCGTGGCGCTCAAGTGAGGACGGGGGAGGCAGCAGGAGGTGGCTTCGCCTCCTGTGTGTGTGCCACGCCGTCGTCCTCCTGGCAAGGAAGGAGATGACTGGCGCCTGGCTCTGGTGGGCTGGGCCGTGCTGGGCCATGTCAGGTGAGCGCCAGGTAAGCCGTATCTCTCTCCTCTGTCTTTTATTTCTATTTTCTATTTTCTGACATTTGTTTCTGATTTAGTAAAAATACTAAACCACTTGGTAAAATCCTGAAAATAATTTTAGGCACCTTTGAAATATTTCCCAACAGCCCTCAAGTACTTTCAGGATTATTTGGACAATTAAAAATATTTATAAGATTTAAATGTCCAAATTCAAATACTTATGGATTAATTCAAAAATCCAAAGTGTCCTAGAAAAGTGTG
This sequence comes from Triticum dicoccoides, assembly GCF_002162155.2. Taxonomy (NCBI): domain Eukaryota; kingdom Viridiplantae; phylum Streptophyta; class Magnoliopsida; order Poales; family Poaceae; genus Triticum; species Triticum dicoccoides. Next base: position 433,243,231 of record NC_041384.1, on the reverse strand, counting down.
CACCATTTTTGGCAGAGGTTCTAGACCAATCCAAAGATGATGAACATTTTTGGGAAGGCATTTTGGGTTCATTGAAAATATTTTTATTTGAACCTAGTTGAATTCTTTCTGATGCTAGGGTTTGGTCAATCCCCATTTCAACCTAAATAGAATTTAAACATGATGCAACAAGATGCAAAACACCAGGCAGTACCATAAGCTAGGGATGTGACACCTATGCAGAGGGGTTGGCACACGTTTTCGTCATGATTCTCCGGTAGAAACTTTGGGGCACTCTTTGAGGTTCTATGTGTTGGTTGAAAAGATGAATCTGAGATTGTGTGATGCATATCGTATAATCATACCCACAGATACTTGAGGTGACATTGGAGTATCTAGGTGACATTAGGGTTTTGGTTGATTTGTGTCTTAAGGTGTTATTCTAGTACGAACTCTAGGGCTGTTTGTGACACTTATAGGAATAGCCCAACGGATTGATTGGAAAGAATAACTTTGAGGTGGTTTCATACCCTACCATAATCTCTTCATTTGTTCTCCGCTATTAGTGACTTTGGAGTGACTCTTTGTTGCATGTTGAGGGATAGTTATGTGATCCAATTATGTTATTATTGTTGAGGGAACTTGCACTAGCGAAAGTATGAACCCTAGGCCTTGTTTCAACGCATTGCAATACCGTTTACGCTCACTTTTATCATTAGTTACCTTGCTGTTTTTATATTTTCAGATTACAAATACCCATATCTACTATCCGTATACCACTTGTATCACCATCTCTTCACCGAACTAGTGCACCTATACAATTTACCCTTGTATTGGGTGTGTTGGGGACATAAGAGACTCTTTGTTATTTGGTTGTAGGGTTGCTTGAGAGAGACCATCTTCATCCTACGCCTCCTACGGATTGATAAAACTTAGATCATCCACTTGAGGGAAATTTGCTACTGTCCTACAAACCTCTGCACTTGGAGGCCCAACAATGTCTACAAGAAAAAGGTTGTGTAGTAGACATCAGTTCCCAAGTGGGAAGCCCAACCGATCCAGAGCTTGCATGTACCTGATCATCTTGATCACATGCGGGCTTAGTGGATCACCCTCTTTCAGCTTACAATCCATCAAGGATCGATGGACATTGAACCTTTCAGTCTTGGCCTGCATTTGAAACATGCTCTTGAGATTCTTGATCATATCGAAAGCCTCAATATTTTTGAACTACTGCTACAGATCGGGCTCCATAGAAGCCAGCATGAGACAACTGATCTCGTTTGATTCATCAACGAGTTTCTAGTAGGCATTTTTGGTTGTGGCATTAGCATTATCGGCATGTTCCTCTGGAAGTGGGTTCTCTAGAACTTGTTCCTTTTTCTCATGCCTAAGAACAATTCTCAGGTTTCTATACCAGGTGGTAAAGTTTGTTCCATTCAATTTATCTTTTTCCAGGATTGATTTCAACGCAAAAGGTGTAACTTGAGCAGGTGGTGCCATTGATCTACAACAGAAATATGCAAAATACTAAGACATGTATTCATGAAGAGTAATTCATATTAAACATTTTAATAAGATCATTACTCCCACTAAAATCAACATCCCTCGGTTGATACTTAGTGATTCAAGATCCAAGATGATCATGCCGACTAGTGAGCTTTTGCATCACTACTAGAAGATAAGATCACTCGGTAAGAAACTCTTGCTAATCGTATCTCCATACGACTCTTGTTGTTGGGGACATCTCATGCCTCGCCAACTCCTATGTCTCGTGGCCCAAAACTGTTTTGATAGCCACGACAAGTCAACCAATGCTTCGTGTGTAAGTGTCCGACACAAACCCATCACTTCAAGGAGATCTAGTAGCACCCTAATTTTATAGGCCCACCACTAAATATGCTTGACATGTGAAGGTGCAGCAATTGGGGAGGCATATATACTTGAAATTCTTTGAGGGATCACCCTACTTAAAACATCTACCATGCAAAAGAAGGGTGCATAAAAGGGATAGACTTTCACAAGCACTTTATATATGTGTGACATGGTATAGCCCCTTTTCACAGCGCATGGTGATCTCCATCTCCACGTGCGCGGTCTGCCCATGGTGATCTCCATCTCCATGCATGGTTGTCCTTGTGGCGATCTCCATCTCCATGCCATGGTGTCAACCGCCAAGTGTTACATAAGATACTATGCTATTACAAACTAATAGCTACTGAAAGTAAATTACATTACATGGCTTCTCATGTTGACATGCAGGTCATTAATACAATAATGGGACAACCATATGGCTCCTGCCGGTTGCAGCACTCATGACACGCAGGTCATAAAACAATATACACAAGCAACATTCATGGGCTATAACAAATCACAAGCATTCCCTGCAAAAACGAGTCAGACGTTCTACCGCCGAATGTAAAACCTCCTGAAACTCTATTTTCCAAGCGGATTTTGGACTAGCCAGAAGCGCCGAAATTGTATTTTGAAGGTTCGTCGCTAATCCAACTTTTCGTTAGCTTCAGTTTGACAGGTCGTGGAGCAAAATCTAAGTTCGTATGCAAAAGTTGCAGCCGTTTTACCGAGATCGCTCCAACAGATTTCAGCACTGCGGAAATCATATTTCCACGGTGTTGATCTATGTTCCGAATCGATCAATCTCATTGATCTTCGCGTGCTGCATCCAGATTTACGTTCCACTGTCTACCCCAATGGAGGAAAACTGACCGGTAGGGGTAACTCGTGTCACGACCTCTGCGTCACGATCACGGAAGCAAGATCACGAAACCAATCTTCAACACTGACGTGCGCGACCGATCTCATCGACCCGCACGTGAACCTATCTACATATCTCATATGCATATCATCGAATCTATCACCATACAATAGAGGATCTGATACCACTGTTGGAACATGCGGTACACTACGCTAGCGTCAAATAAAATTTTCTACCGCGCACCCAAGATCATGCTGCTGGAAATAGATTACAAGATCGGGTTTACCACTAGACGCGCAGTCACTGCAGTGGAAGTAGAGTTGGTGGTGCGTGTAGCCGATCTCCCGGGCCATCTCATCCTTGTGTCGCCGATCTCCCTCGAACAGCGAAGACCCATGAACGGTGATCTCCCACGAACAGCACCTCACGGTTCCCTCGAACGGTTCGTCCAAGCACCATAGATGCGATGCCTCCAAGGTATCCACACATGCGGGGAGCAGCGTCGAGTGGCGGACTGCTAGGTCCGGTCGCGCAGCATGGGAGTGGGGAGTGGCGGTGGCTAACCAGAGTCAGATTAGATCAACCCTAAGTGGTGCACCCACTCCCCTTTATATAGACCTCCGAGGTGGGCTCAACACTTGAGCCCACTAGGAGTCCACATCCATTTTCCACTCGAATCCAATCTGAATGGGTTGCAGCCCCTTAAGTGTGTGACCCTTTAGGTTCACGTACGCATGGACACGACCAAGTCGATAGTTGGTAGCAGCTCCTAGCAGAACATGCCAACTCCCATGTATGCGTAAAGTCTTTTGACGAACCTCGACAATGTGTCATATACAACATTCCTTTTGCCTCACGATATTTTTTGTCAAGCTCAAGGCGAGTACTTGTCACCCTTGTGATAGCTCAACCTCTCTTCTCAAAACCGTGATATAGATTCCTGAACTGGGTTAACACTTAATCCAAGTCGCATGGCCATGCTTTCCAAATCTGATCACTTGAGAGGGCCCAGAGAATATCTCTCCAAATAGGAGAGGCAAATCCCTTATTGGTCAACCATGTCTCGTGGCATGTCTCACGACTCACCCGAAAGCTACCTTTATAACTACCCAGTTATAGAGTAGCGTTTGATAGACCCTAAGTGAGTCGATCCTCATCCCGAGAACATGCGAGGACCTCAGGTCTAGGACATGGCATAGACATTGTACTTGAGACTAACAGATGACTATATCTTGTTGCGTCTCAAAGTGGGTCTGTCCGACTCAGTGATCTCCATCTCTGAGTCCATACTATCGGTTTAGCATCTCCATGCACATGACTTGTGAAACATAGTCATCAACCTAGTCATATACTAGTCAAGGATATGTGTCCGCATAGCCTTATCAACTAGGGACCATTAGAACAATCATCATACAATACATAGTTCCACAAAAAAGTCACATACTTATCGATACATATCATTGATGATGCTCAAGGACAATACAAAGGACTCATGAATACATATGGAAATATCATCATCACATGATTGCCTCTAGGGCATATCTCCAACACTCTGCCCATGTAGCAGTTGTGTCAATTCAGTTACAAGACCCCAGTCAACTATGCAAATCATCTACACTTGTATGGGATGTCGGTCACATATAATAGGTGGGTTCATCATGGTGAAGTTGTGAACATCAATGTTACTGACTATCTGGAAGCAGCAGATCACCATCTTGATCTGCCTGATGCTCAGGTGGAAGAGGAGGAGGTGGTGGTGGCGGAGCCAGTGAGTTTGACCAACATTGAAACAATGCTACGAAATGCTCGTGCATTTCGTGAACTTTCACCTGCAGAAGAAAAACGATGGGCCCGCATGTTGGAACCATGCAACGTGGCTGTCATCCCAGGAAATAAGCTATCAGTATTCTCAGCTATGGTCACCTTTCTTCAGGTGAAGACATCTGAGCGGATGGATGACCAAAAAATCATTCGATGTGATGTTGGCTGCTTTCCGCAAATCTTTCCCAGATGCCTCTGAGCTGCCACACACCTATAGTAAAATGAAGAATTTCCTTCGTGCAGTTGGAATTGGATATGATATGATCCATGTTTGTAAGAATAATTCTGTTCTGTTCCGAAAGGATTATGCCAACTTAAGTGAATGTCCGAATCATCAAGATGGAAAGATGGCGATGTTGTGAAGAGGGTTCCTCATAATGTTCTGCCAATTATACCAAGATTGCATAGGTTGTTTCATGATGCAGAAACAAGAGAGGATGTACTGTGGCATTCTAGGAACCAGGAGTACAGAGATCTGAATGTAATGAGCCATCCATCTCATGGTAGTGACTGGAAAGCTTCAATCAAAAACACAAAAAGTTTGCTGTTGGCCCGAGAAACATTAGACTTGGCTTAGCTTTAGATGGATTTAACCCATTTGGCCACCAAAGCGCGACATATAGCATGTGTCCAGTGCTTGTTATCCCTTACAACATGCCTCCAAATGTCTGCACCAAAGAATCAAACTACATGACGGCCTTGCTCATCCTAGGTCCAAAAAGTGCTAAAAAGATTTTGATTTATTCATGGAGCCTCTTGTGGAGGAACTTCAACAGCTATGGAGGCGTGTTCTCACTCGAGGCCTATATAGCAGCCCACCAGCTGATTTCTTTCTGCGTGCTGTTATAATTTGGTGCATCCATGATTATCCGGCTTTGGGCACTATGTCAGGGCGAACGACACATGGTTATAATGCATGTGTTCGCTGTGACAGGAATCTGTTGTCATACGGAATACTTAGTCAGATCTGTTACATTGGACACCGTCGTTTCCTTGCCAAGGACAAGCCACGTCCTACAAAATACCGAAGACATGTGTTCAATGCAAAGCATGAAAACCGTGATGCACCAAAGAGGATCACCACTGATGAGTTTCAAGTGGAATTACAGAAGGTCAGGCATATTACAGTAGGAAACCATCCTGGTAATGGTAGCGGGAAAAGGAAGCGTGGCAGGGCAGAAGAAAGATTATTGTTTACCCGCAGGTCCACTTTGTGGGACTTGGACTATTGGAAAGATTTGGTTCTGTGGCATAATCTTGATGTGATGCACGTCGAGAAAAATATATGTGACAGCATTATCGGCACACTTCTCAATATTGAAGGCAAGACAAAAGATACCTTAAAATCTAGGATTGATTTGACACACTTGGGTGTCAGAAAGGATTTGCAGGTGGAAGATGAAGTTAAACCACGGGATATGGCACCAGCCGTGTATGTCTTCGACAAGGTAAAAAGAAAAGAATTCTTCGAGGTCCTGTCATGTGTGAGATTCCCACATGGATTTGCTTGCAACCCTGAAAGGAGAGTCAGTGCAGATGGAAACAAGTTACAAGGGTTGAAAACTCATGATTGCCAAGTCCTACTTCAAAGGGTTTTACTTGTTATCCTTAGAGGATTGGGCCGCCCTGACTTATACAGAGCAGTTGCAGAGTTGGGACAATTCTTCAAGGAACTCTGCAGTAGCAATATCAGGATAAATGCTTTGGAGCATCTTAGAGACAAGATACCAACTATCTTATGCGACCTTGAGAAGATATATCCTCCAGCCTTCTTTGATGTGATGGTGCATTTGGCTATTCATCTACGTGATGAGGCACTACTTAGAGGTCCAGTGCGGTATGGATGGATGTACCCAAAGGCAACTAGGAACTTTCAAGGGCTATGTTAGGAACAGATCTAGACCTGAGGGTTCCATTGCAGCGGCCTACATTGCTACAGAAGCGTTGACATTCTGCTCAAAATACATTGAAACAGCTGACTAGCTTAGCAAAGAGGTGGGTGAAGACAATCTAGGGCTCAATGTTTTCGATTATTCTGTTCGAGTTATAGGGAAGAGTCGACAAGAGGACAAACCTAAAGATTTGGACAAAATGGTTTGGTATGTGTTGAATAACTGTCCTGAGATACTACCTTATATCAAGTAAGTGCTAAGTACGATAGCTTTTATACATCGTAATCTACTAAACTTGCAGCACATTCTTATATATTTAGATGTTTGACGCGATCACTATGTTATGCAGCATCTACAAAAAGGAGTTACTGCCACAAAATCCAAGAAACATTGACAAACTGGTTATGGCAGGATTTGCGAAATGGTTCAAGAGCTATGTAAGCTTTTGAATTGCACTATCAGTTTTTTAATATATTGAGTACATAAGATGATCAACTTGTCTATTTTCTAACCATATGTTTAGAAGATGCGGGACGATGGGCAAGTAGTTGATGATGCCCTTTACGCACTAGCAATGGGTCCTGATACTCAGGTAAGACATTATGAATCTTGCGTTGTCGGAGATGTGCGCTACAACACCCTTGCACGCGACGAAGGCAGGAAGACACAAAACAGTGCCATCATGAGCACGGATATGTACGGTAGAGAGACAACTGAAATGTATGCTAACATAATAGACATTGTTCAGTTGCAGTATATCTCCAGTTTCGAGGATCATCGGTGTGTGGTCCTGTTGTGCTGTTATTGGTATAACATGTTTTCCAGGATCGCAAAACCTAGAGATGATGATTATTTCAAATCCATCAATGTCAAGGCGGCGTACCAGACCAACGGGCCTTTTACTTTGGCAAATCAAGCAACACAGATATTTTTCTTGGAAAACACATTTGCACGTAGCGATGATTGGAGAGTATCACAAAGGTTTGAGCAGAGGAATTCGTTAAATGAAGTTGCACAATAAGATGATGCTTACACTTCTCCTGATGTACAAGATTCCACGGATGTTCCTAATATCTTTGAGAACCATCACGTCAATGACGCTGGCGAAAAGATTGCCTGTCGTGTTATGGTCATACAAGAGTTGATTAAGAAGAAGCCAATGTTTGAAGACATTAAGGAGGAAGAAGAAGATGACACTCTGAGGAATTACGATTCAGACTAATACACATGGTGAAGATGTTGACGCTGCTGCTATGGATGATGATTAGATTGCTTTTGTCGTATTTGCCTGTTAGAAGACATTTTTTGTCTACTATGTGAGATTGTGTTTGCTATGACAACTGAAACCTGATGAATGTGTTGTTTACTATTTTGCTATGAGAACATCACTTGTTATGTATGTTGATTTGTGTTTGGTGATTGTATGACGACTAAAATATGATGACATTGTTGTTTCGTTGTACTCATATTTGGTTGTGAAACTTGAATTTGATGACATAGTTTGCTGTTGGACTGCAATTTGCTTGACGTTTTTGAATGGGAACAAAGCTAACTCAACAAGGCCTCTGCTAATATTTATTTATTTATTACCAAGAGGGCCTCTACTATTTATTTATTTATGAGCAAAAGGGGATACCCCCCCCCCGATTTCCGTTAATAGAAATCATTAGATGTTCACAACACTACGCCCAGCCCGCTACACATGTTTCATTCATTACTAGTTTCAGCAAATTTCTCATGTCATAGCCACTGAATACATCACGAGTGCTACATGCACTGCAAATAAAGAGACAATCATCCTACAAAGCACATCAATTTTGCCCATTATCTTCACAAGCTCTTTCATCTCCTCATTGCTATCAAGGCCATTCAACAGCTGTTGCTTGGCCATGATCAGAGGAACTGCATCTTTAACCTTCTGCTCTGCATCTTCCTTTTCTGCCGTTCCTTCAGTTACTTGTCCAACACCCCAACCTGCTGGTATTGGGATTCCTCGGCTAACCAAATAATCAACGTAGTTGCATTCCCCCACATCAGCAACTTCCCAGAAATACAAGTCACACGAATATTCCCTTTTCTACATGAATCAAATTGGAAGATCATCAACTAAACTATTAAAAAATCAACAATTAAAAGCAACAGAACAACACTTAAACATATTATTACCCCATGATTTCAGCATTTGTAAAAGACTCGGCCAGGGTTGAGGATTGTGGTTGAGACGCGACGAATGACTCTGTGTGATTTGCAGCAGTGGCACCACACCAACGGCAGCGAGTTGCGATGAGCAACCGGCTGCGGTGCGTGTGCCGGCGGGGGTGTGATGAGACCCACAGGCGATGGTACGGGTGGTGACTTGGCGCATATCTAGTTTTTGCCTATTGAAGAGCAGGTGGACGAGCATGCATCATACATGGTTGATGCGGCTAGAGTTTCTGATGCTAGGCAGAGTAAGTAGAGAAGAGGAGAAGCGAACATTGGATATGTCAGTTTCATTACTTGCAGAGTAGCATAGCACCATATATAGTCATAGTCTAGGTTTGAATTTGAACCAGCTACAGGAGCACATCTCTCTTTTTTCTAAAACTAAACAACGTCTCTTTATTGATACACTAGCTTGTTCTATACGCCTTCTCAAGTCTTTGATTTTTTTCTTTTTTGTGAGGAAGGAAGGAGGACAAAATTGAGAGTTCCTGGGACTCGAACCCAAGACCTCTTGGTTGAAAACCAAGGGTGCTAGTCACTTATGTGGCGAACATTCCCTGGGAAGAGGACGGAAGACAAACGCATTTTCCTCGCAGTTTTAGTTGTGATGCAAGATCAAATGGTCGCAGTTTTAGGAATGTTATCAGACGAACAAGCCCGGTTTTTCTTTTCTTCCTATATATAAATAAGTATGCTACTTGATGTCGGCTTAGTCAACAAACGATTGTGCCAACCTTGACCATTGGATTGACATTCAATGTCTGTCGTATTTCTTCAGTCTCTTCTTCCTCCAGCCGCCAAAGCCAAACCAGCGCCGGCGGGATCGCCTGCTTCTGCCTCCCACGGGTGGTTGTGCTGCCGCACACGCATCGTGGCCACATCGCACCCTAAAACTCTGCGCATCTTCCCCGGCTCCTGTTCGTTCTCGTCCGAGGCCTCACCATCGTCCTCCGCCTTAGTTCGCTTGCCGTGGCGCCGCCCTCCGGTGTTGTCAACATGGTCAACGACTGAGAGGAATAAGAAGATGATTGTACATGGTGAAGAAGACAGTAGGGACCCAGCAGCGCGCACAGTAATTTTTTTCCGGGACGGAGAAGGGTATCAACTGGGTTGTGCAGGAGCTGTGGCTCGTCTAGCTCAGGCTTTTTATTTCATATGTTTACCACATGACCAGCCCAGTTTTTCTTTCTTTCTGAAAATGGCTAGCCCAGCTATTTTGTTTTTTGCAGAATAACCAACGTAGGCCTACTTGCTTTTCTACGCCCTGCTGGGCCGAAAATCTTTCAAGACGAGGAGGGATGCATTTGGGCTTGCCCAAAAAATGGGCTATAAGTAATAAGAAATGGGCTATAAATAATAATAAATGAGCTGTAAAATTAAAAAACACAGCAAACGGGCAATTAGTCCCAAAATACTTTTTGCTTTTGGATTTTGATATTTTAAATTTCATTGTTTTTGTGTGGGTAAAATTTCATTGGATTTAAATTAAGGTATGTTTAATTTTTAAATTAATTTGAATCTGGCTAGAAATTTCGGGATGTATGCTGTTTGGGACAGATTTGGAGGCTGACTTGTGGGTCTGCTAGGTTGACGTGTACGAAAGGCTTTGTCAACTTAGTCCACAAACGATTCTAGCAGCAGTGACCGTTGGATGTTCATCTGACGACCGTGCTGCTTCTTCAATATCTGATCTTCTTGCTCCAGCCGCCCAAACCAGCGCCGGTGGGACTGCCTGCTCCCGCCTCCCGTGGCCGGCTGTGCTGGCGCACAGGCCGCACTGCCCCACCCTACTCCATTGCTGGCTAGGCCATTCCTCTACTCACCCACACCTCCTGTTATTTTCCGGCGACGGCAGCCGAACCAGTAAACCCTCATACTCCCCACCGTGTGAGCAACCACTGTCGAGTCTTCCCCGGCTCCATGTCTTTCTCTTCCTAGGCCTCGCCATCGTCCACCGCCCTGGCTCTCTCGGCGTGGCGTGGTCAACGAACGGCATCCATTGAAAGTGGATTGTACGTGGAGACGTTGACAGTTGGGTCCACGGCCGCACACATGGAAATGCCTCCTTGTTAGGCACAAAATAATGATTCTTGCACCTGACAGCTAGGACCCATTGGAAGGGCCTCTGTATTTCACGAAAAAAATGTTCCCCCCACTCACAGCTCGGACCCACCAGCTATATCTTCGCACGCAAGGAAGTGCCTCCTCATTAGTCATTACGCAAGTGGTGGCATGGTTATTATGCAAGTGTTAGTAAAGCAAAGATAATCAACACGAAGCTCTTGCCCAACTAGAAAAAACAATAAATTAGCTTTTATTCTATTTCTTCTAGTTAACACTTGCATGTGAGGAACACACGAAAGAGAATTTTTCTTTCTTGAGCAATGAAAACATAAATTATGAAAGTGAAAGATATGCAAAGACAACACGATACTAGAGTAACTCGCTAAGACCCACGAGTCTCTCCTCGTCAAGTCTCTCAAGCACTTCTTTCAATCATCGCATGCTGAAAGTTTTGTTGTCCAGTGACGGGATTATGCCAATGAAATATTACATGCATAGAGTTTCATTGTGGCTTAAGTTTGAGTACTATGCACCAATATGTTGTATCTTTCTATTAGTATTCATTTATTACCACATACACACACACTTTCCAAGAGAATACCTAATAATGTTCGTTGCAGTGTTGCCACTACGAAAGTTAACACACTCACAACCGAAATTCAAGCCGGAACTCTGGTGAATGGTTCATTGGCCAGCGGAGTTCTTAGCATAACATCAAGAGAGGTGACAAAATCACATTTACATACATAAACACACGTATAATGACAAGGCCATGGCACCAGCGAGAAGCTAAAGTGCCATGTAAAAATGCAAAATAGATTTTGGCACAATCTTGGGCACCTTTGAACTGGGTTCTCTGGAGAGCTTAATCCACAAGTGCTATTGAGTCTTTTAAAATTAGCACTATGGGTTGAGTATTGTTAATATCATCTTCTCTACAACTTTTCTCAGCACCCATGTCTTTCTAGAACCTTCTCATATGCATGATTATTCTTTGTTAACATCACTTTCTTTTAAAAATGAGTCTCACGACAGGTCTCGATTATGTAGATTAAACGGAACAAAAGTTATTGAATTAATTTCCCGACGAGAACAAAACATTTGTTTTAACCGTCAAGACTTACTCCCACTTAAATATTTCACACATACTACAACTACAACTATTTTAAACAATTCAAATGCAAAGACGGGAGTCGCAGGACATACCTTCATGATCATGAATTTCCATGCTTCTCTTCCTTATGGACACATTCCACGTTGTGCGGCGCAGATCAACTCCGCTCTGAAAATATAAACAAGAATGCGAATGAAAATCCGAGGTAAAAGGAAAAGAGCGAAGCAAAAGAAAACCTTATTCTTTTTTTTTTGAAAGCTAACTTGCAAAAAGATTGCAACCAACAAGAAATAAAACAAACCAAAACCAAAACCAGATAAAAAGCAAAGTGGAACAAACCAAGACGAGTGTTTGACAGTGAGCTGAAGTACAACCTCATTATAACTTAAAAATAAATTATGTCACATCTTGATATAGACATGGAAGTAACCTCTGCAAGCTTAAGATTTCGCAAGCCCAAACTCAAGGGGATTATCATGGAGGTGGGTAATATTGTGCCCATTCTTGGCTCCACTCAGAGAAGTTGTTGGCCATGTACGCAGACGTGTCTCGAAAGGACGCGACGAGGTTGCTCATGTTGTTGATGGAGCCCTTGAAGTTGTTGATGTCGGCGTAGGTGGTGTAGGGCACACCCTCTTGTGCATCTTCTTGGGAAAACAATTTCTCGGTTGTTAAGGAAACAAATTATCTCCAAAAGGAGTTTCCCCGCCATTTACTAGTATGCCTCCTTATGAAATACTTCAATCGGAATTCTTGTTTGCTTCCCATGGAGTGGGAGTTTGCTTCTATCTAATCTACACAAAATTTAGTTTTAGATGGTTCTCTTTTAAACACAACAAATTTAGGCTTTCACCTATCCGAGCTTTAGCATCCACGTTTGATGAAATTTGCTGCAATGTTTGTTCTCAATGCAAAAATTTATGATTACATCGATTGAAAATTGAGCTTCCCTGGTCAATGAAATTTGCTCTAATTTAATAGAATTAGCATTGTATGCATTGGAGACAACAAATTTATGCTCTTGGTTATAACATAATCTTGTGCATCGTGTAAAAACATTTTATATTGCTTCAAAAGCATTAAGAAATTGATTCCATGGGCTAGATAACTTGCTTCAAACGAAAGATTAACTTGTTTCCACTGAGAAGATTTTTTTTGTCTTTCAACTTGGCACATGATTCGAACAAACTAGGATGAGTTTCCAATGAAATAAAATTTTCATCTATCGAAAGGATAATTTGCTTCCATGAACAAGCAGCACAGATATGTAATTACACTTTCATTGCTTGCGTTAATTGTTTTCTACTTGGGTAGCGGTGTATCTCCTCAAGGTGGGGGCGGTGAGCAGAGCACTCATGACAACGATCATGTCGTGTGGCTACAGGAGTTTCTCAATCGTGAGAGCTTTGCGCATCTTGCATTAATGGAGCGTCAATGGAAGGAGACCGGAGGCGATGACCTGCGGTAGCTGCCAATGGGGCACCTCAATGTGTCCATCTCCAAAGGGGTGGTGGGGTGCAAGGGATATAATCTCGGCGGTGCGATGGATGGAGAGATCAGAATGTAGTTGATTAAAAGACTAGATGAAGGGGATCAAATCTGGAGCATCGATGGAGAGCACAGGGGCATCGCAGGTGGATGATGTTGGGCATTGAGGTGGGTTGCAAGCAAGAGAGGGGAACCAAGGTGAGAAATTTAGTTCGGGGAGAGTAAATAAGCGAGATTAGTGGGATCATGTAGACATGGCTGCATCACAGAGGAAGGTTTGAACAAGGCAAGCGATTACTTGGTATATCTCGGCCGTCAGATGAAAGCTAAATCGATGGTGCATGAGTGGTCTAATGATTTATTTGTGTAGGCTACTGATAGGAAGTGTCTGCCATGGTAGAATCATATGATGGAACTGTGCTATTCTGGTGGGAGGGCCATTTTGGTTCTGGGAGCATGATTTATACTAAATTCAAAATAAATTGTAAATGAGTTTAAAAAATTCTGATTTTTTGTGTGGATGTTCATGTTAGTCTAACAAATACAACAACAAGAACAAGAAACAACAAAGTCTTTAGTCCCGAACAAGTTGGGATAGGTTAGAACTGAAATTCATAAGATCTCGCAACCAACTCATGGTTCTGGCACATGGATAGCAAGCTTCCACACACCCGTGTTGGTGGCTAGTTCTTTGGTGATACTCCAGTCCTCTAGATCTTTCTTTATGGACTCCTCGCACGTCAAGTTTGGCCTACCCCGACCTGTCTTTAACATTATCAGCACGCTTTTAGTCGTTCGCTATGCACTGGAGGTTCTGTAAGCCTGCGCTGAATATACCCAAACCATCTCATGACGATGTTGGACAAGCTTCTCTTCAATTGATGCTACCCAACTCTATCTCATATATCATCATTTCAGCCCCGATCCTTTCTTGTGTGGCCACACATTCATCTCAACATACGCATCTACACTACCCCCAATTATTGAACATGTCACATTTTAGTCGGCCAACACTCAGCGACATACAACATTGCGGGTCGAATCACCGTACTATAATACCTGCCTTTTAATCTAACAAGTGTATTGACAATTTTCATGGGAAACGAGACAACAATGCTTTGTCGGTAAAAAACAAAATTAAGTGTAACATTTTAAGGTCACATTTGGCGTTCAATTTATTTTTTTGCACGGGTCAAAATACTAAGTTTTTCATTAAAATTCCAGGTAGCATTTGGGTGTGACAATGAATACATCTATTTCTTTTTCAAAAAAATTGGCATTTGCAGAAGGTGTTTTTGACAGACAGGAGCATACGCTCCAAGAGCCGAATTGGATTTTTGTATTCTGGTGACCAAATATGAGCTGGATCGCTTAACTGATGTTAACAAATAATGATGGAGATGAAGCGTTGACAAGCCTCATGTAAGAAAAGCTGATGCAGTCACAAGAAGAATACACAGGGTATGGAGACAAAGCGTGCTTGCATGCCCACTTCTCTCTCTTTCCGGATGGGAAGGAGGAAGAATTGGAGGACACTTTGGGAAAGCAAAAGAAAAAGAAAGGGTGGATTTCATGTTTCTAGGCTTCTTCTTCTTCTTACATGTGTAGGGCAGAAGCGCTGTTTTTGCCGCCTTTACAAGCCAAGCAAATACACACACGAAGTGTAGTACGGACTAGATGCCATGGAGCCGTAGCCGTAGGGTTAAGCGTGGCATCCCAAGGAAGGAACCCGCGAGCGGAGCAATTTCTTGGCTTTGGAGAATGCTAGATCCTCCCATCATCGTCTCGGTCCCATCCTTGTCGGTGATACAGAAGCACGTTTGACATTTAGAAATCACTATACCTGTACGTGCTGTAGATTAGAAGCAAGCAACGTTCGTTCCTGTAGATTCATGCACCTCTGGTCCTGGAATCCCGAAACGAGGATGCCAACGGAACGGTGGTCTAGTTACACTACACCAAGACGCATGGCACGGCATGGCATGCATATCCAAGGAGGCTGCGGCCTGCCGGTTGCTTCGTTGCAGCCATCGTGTCTTCCGGTTCCTGTCGAGAAGGAAGGAGCAAGACGCAGCCCATGCATGCATGTAGCCCGGAACGTGAATGTAATGTACACGTCTGTTCCTTGAGAAATCGTCTTGCAGATGCCATGATGGTCCTCGCGGAGCTTCCCTCCCTCCAGAAGCAGAAACAGAGCATTTCGTTTCGTTCGTCTCCACGCAGTCAAGATCCGCGAATCCTACGCATGGCATTTCATCATTGCGCTCGCGAGCCTCGGCAGGGCGGGATGCAGTTTTGTCATCAGTTAAAGTGCACCACCAACACCAAGGAGGCCAAGAATAAAAACATAAATGGAACTGACTCCCCTTTCATAGCATAAGATACCACTAGAAATTTTTCCGACGGGCATCATGGCCGTGGCCCCTCACCAGATGCACGCTAGGCGCAGGCAGGCAAAGCTCTCCTCCTCCTCGCCTCGGATTCGGTGCTAATGCTGACGGCAGTGCACAGCACAGGCCACGCAACTTTTGGTGCTTAAACTAGCTTTGCCTGGCCCTTTCCTAATTATAACGAGATTAAAGGCCTAAAGCCAAGCAAAGGTCAGACTAAACAATGCTTTGCCACCCCCTTTTCCTCCTCAGGGCGTCCGTCAAAGCTAGTGTAGCTTTGGGCCCTTTTCCCCTCGCCTCGCCTCGCATCGCACACAGGCGCACAGGTGGTGTGGATGGGGTCGGGGATAAACAGGGGGAAGTAAACGAACGAAAGGCGCAACAAAAGAAAGCAAAAACGAGCATGGAGATAAACAAAGGCGCCGTAAACAAAGCCGAAAGAAATGGGCGCAGCGCGGTTCCCCGAGCAGCCGAGACCTCACAAGAGAATCACGCGCAGATCTTTGTCCTCGCCAGTCGCCACCCACATCGTACGTACACACATCGCTCTTGTGCAATTTCCGGCCCCGTCTCCACCAGCACCGGCTCATCACCCATCATGGCGCCGCGGAAGGAGCGCCTTTTCAGCTTTCCCGAGATCCAAACCTTCCGTTTCCCCTCTGCTTTGCTTGGCACAAGCAAGAAGAGAACAGCTTCCTTTTACACGAGACGAAACAGCCAAGAAGGAACCATTACGTACGCCAAGTTCTTGCACGAACAAGAGGCCGAATTTTAGCATCTCCTTCTACGTGTGCGTGTGCACATATTCAAGCGACAGTTGGGCGGGGCCATGGAAATGGAAGCAATTATACACCATGATTCATGCTCTCTGTCAATAGGCTAGGAGTGGACTAGGAGTGAAGTGCCTAACTACACACACGAAAGGTCGTGTTACAGCTTACAAGTCTCTTGTACAATGCGAAAAGATGAATAAGGAAAAAAAAAGAACGAACGAAAGTAGGATTAAACTGGCACGACTGCACGACGCTTGTACATGTGGGAGGTGGCGAAAAGAGCCTAAAAGGAGCTCTTTCGGCCTTTCCCCACGCCTAAACTACTTACAAAAGAACTCACTCACACACAAAAGAAGATCTCGCTAGCTTCCCTTCCTAAACCACCGCATGCTCTTCAAGCTTTAACAATTTTTTTTGTACTACTTCGTTTTTCATTGCCTCCTTTGCGAAATTCAGCGCGAAACTTCCTCCACGATTCCGAAGCGAAATGGTGGGTGGGAAAGCATGCGAACCCACTGGGAAAAATAGCTTTGAGAGTGCAAGTTATGTTCCTGGGTCACTCCGGGACCGCAGCAGCGACGAATCGCGCTCCGACATGGACGCTGCACATAGCAAAGTGAAACGCACGTCAGGACAACCGCTTCATCAACCAACGAGTTCACGGAGGCAAGGAACGAAGCCAGCGGTCACGCACCACGGTGGATCGACTCCTTGCAGTGCGCGATGGCGCCCGCGATGCCGTCCTGCTGCTCCAGGAGCGAGTCGTCCCGGCGAGCTGGCGACGACGACTGCGCCGCGGACACCGAGCGGCTCTTCCGCAGCCGGACGTCCACGGCAGCAGCAGCGCCAGGCGCCACCCTCCTCAACCGCCTCGAGATCTTGCTCAGGCACCGCCTGATCGCGTCGGCCGAGGGCGCCCTCCTGGCTTCCTCCTGGTCTTGGTCCGGCGAGCCGTGCGCATACGCGGGGAAGAGCCTCGCCGAGCGCGTGCTGTTGGAGCTCCGGGAGAAGCTGGCGCGGCCGCCGTAGAAGGCGGCCTTGGCGGATCCGAAGCTCAGCGTGCGCAGCTTCCCGCGCCCGCTGGTGCTGAACCGCGCGGCGTCGCCGCTGGGCTCAGACGCGCAGAACTTGGCCGGCGGGGGCGCTCCCCCCCACCCGCAACGGCTGAAGGAGAGGCGCTCGTCGTAGGACGGCGACGCGGAGCAGCTCCGCTGCAGCAGGATGACGAAATCGACCTCGCCGGCGCAGGAGGAGTCCTCGGACTCGGAGCTGGACTCGGCGCTGGACGCTGGCGCGGAGGCGGAGCAGCACGACAGGTCGAGGTCGAAGAACGGGCCCTCGTCCTCGCCGTAGCCGCACGGGCACGGGGTGGCCGGCGCCGTCGCGCTCGCTCTGATCGTGGACACGGCGCGGCGGCGGAAACGCCGCGCCGCGAGCAGGCGGAGGATGTGCATGAGCGCGCTCCCGTGCCTCGCTCTGGAGTCTGGACGTGCGTGTGAGTGTGCGTGCGGCTTTGGCGTTTGCGTGGGTGGTGGACTGGTGGTGTGGTGGTGGTGGTGGTGGTGGTGGTGCTCGTGGCTTTTAAACGGGAGCGGCAAAGGCAGATGTGTGTAACTTTGAAGAACGGAATTGCTATTTATCATCCGGATGAAATTAATTGGACTTCATCCGTTTTTCCGAGCGTCCGATCTCTGTCACGAGATTCGTACTTTTTTCCGTCCACTTTGACCCGTGCCGGTGTGTCCTTCCCGCAGAAACACCTGTTCCCTTCTCCTCGCAACCAGAATAGAGGAGAGAGAGAGAGAGAGAGAGAGAGAGATCCATGGAGATTTGGAGCTCCCCTGTCCCTCGATTCGCTAGGGTGCCCCGGCGTCCAGCGCTCTCCCTCCGGCCGCCCAACCCCCTCCTGCTTCTCCGATGTCCGTGCCAGAGGGGCATCATATCTCGGCCGCCATACCCAACCCCGGCCTCCATTTCCCCCGCCGGCATTTATGGTCCTGTGATTTGGTATGTTCGTCGATTATGACCTGATCTATCCCCCATTCGCTAGGGGTTGTTGTTAGTTGTGTGTAGGATTTCACGGTCAGATCTATTCCCCTTTCGTCCGTAGTGTGTGGTAATTTCCCGCTGGTGTGTTGAATCTCGTCTGTCATGTGAGCTGCATTGTCTTGTTGAATTCAGCTAGTTGTCATGCGCCTTGACATGCGGGGATCCTAATTTCATCCATGTCCATGTTGCTGTCGGACGTGATGATGTTTCTTTTAGTTCAGAACCCTTGCTTTTGCTTGTACGGATGGATGGATGGGATCCTCATTTGTTTCCTCGCCCTCACTTACCTACCAACCAAACTACTCTACTGCCATTGCCACTGCCAGGCTACTACTAATAATCACAACCACCACCCTGACAACTAAAGTATATATTACACTGTAATTTCAGTCCATTTTCATTGTTTACAATGAAGTAGTTTTGTAAATGTGTATGCTGCTCCGTTCAATTTCATTCAGTTAGTCTCATGCCAAGTCATTTTGGTATATATTTTCAGGAAATTCCACTCAATCTGTGCATGTACATTCCTGAATTCCAATTCAGAAATTTCAAGAATTACATTTTGTTACTGGATTTTACACTGTAACTCTAATTGGATTTACAATGTAATTCTTAGTGTATTTTATTGATTTCTTACAGTGTAATCCTTAGTGGAATTACAGTGAATTTTCTTAGTCGATACACTGTAATTCTAATTGGATTTACATTCTTTTTCACTGTAATTTTATTTTTTAGTGAATCTTCACTGTAATTCGTAGTGCTCTTGTAATGTAATACTTTAGTTGGTTTTACAGTGTAATTCCTCAATGGTTTTGCACTGTAATTTTTGGTGCATTTTGCAATGTATGTTGTGGATTTCACAGTGTAACTCTCAATGGATTTACACTGTAATTCTTTATTTTGAATTTTACAGTGTAATTCTTAGTGGATTCACACTGTAATTCTTAGTGTTTTTACTGTGTAAATCTTTGTGCATTGTACTGTATTTACTTATCTTATCAGTGATTTTTACACTGGTTATCATATTGGATTTCATTGTAAGTGTAGGACTTCTCTTGCAACTGTTGATTGCTTTTAGTTCATTTTAAATCTTTTCTTAGGTTTCTGTTGTTGTCATGCTTGATGCTAATCTTAGTTTTTGGTATTTTTGCAGGGTGTTTTATGGATAGTTGCATGATAATGTCCGGTTAGTTCTTTTTTTCCAGTTTTATTTGTGTATTTTATTTCGTCAGATCATCTTATTTGTGTGTAATCCAGTGATGATGTATTGATTGGAATATTTCTTGTACTGTTCATTTTACCCCCTTTTAGCTCAGTTGATGTGATTAATTGTATACCCTTGTAATTAGCTATTTTATACTCCCTCAGTAAAGAAATATAAGAGCGTTTAGATCACTCAAGTAGTGATCTAAACGCTCTTATATTAGATTACGGAGGGAGCATTTTAGCACATTACACTTTTATGGAAGTATTTGTATTTTTTGATTTAGTTCATGTGTTCTTTTTGTTATATTGTCTTTGCCTGACCCATTTATGTATCTGGTAATGGGTATGTAGTAAGCATTTTCGTTTTGTATTTTTTGTATAATGTTTATCCTTTATGCCATATTTCTCAGTATGTTTTTCTTCTATGTGATTTATATATATTAGGGAATAGTTTAATCTATGGGTAGACTCGGGAAGTGTTTTCGTAAGGGTATTCATTCTGCTTGTTCCGAAGAGCAAGGTGATTCAGATGGTGATCCTTTTGTGCCCAATGATTTTGCTGAGGACGATTCTTTCCAAGTTTCCGAGGTCCTTCTCTTTTTTGCTTGTGTTTTCTTTTTTCCGTTTTGTATATTGTTTTTGTGGCTTAGCTTATTTGGTCCAGTAGTTTATTCTCTTTATGTTCTTTTGTATTTATGCAGGATGGTGAAATGGATAACCCTGAGTGTGAAAAAGCTTATATGATTTCTATGTGTCCCACGTAAGTGTGTTGTTGTATTTGTCGTATTTTTATGCCATGTTCATTCTAGATTGAGCATTTTTCTTCATCTGACATATACTTGTGTGACCTGAAGAATCTGCTATTTGTTATCACTTTTATAGATTCTTTTTGTTTCTTTCTACTAGAGTAAGTGCCTTCTAGTGTCAGTGCTTTTAGCCTGATCGTGTTACTCATTTTTTCTGTTAATTTCTATTTTCAGTGTTTATGTTAATGCTAATCAATATTCAGTGTTAACAAGTATCGGTTCATAGCAGTTGACACTTCCAAAGTTACTTATACCCAGTCATTCAATCACAGCTATTTATGAACA
The DNA here is from genome assembly GCF_002162155.2 of Triticum dicoccoides. NCBI lineage: Eukaryota > Viridiplantae > Streptophyta > Magnoliopsida > Poales > Poaceae > Triticum > Triticum dicoccoides. Next base: position 433,222,443 of record NC_041384.1, on the reverse strand, counting down.
TGGAGGAAGTGTCCAAACTGTTAGATCAAAGTTTCTTAACAGTGTTTAGTTTTTCAGTTTCCAAAGTTTGTGGAAATAGTCATATATTCTCTCAACTGCAGTAATCCTCAACCTTGTATATTTTCAACTAGTTTTACCTAAATGGAATTGCTAGCCTAGTAGTGTGTTTTTGCCAAAATGGAATTCCTAGCCTAGTGATCTTGAGCGTGTTTTTGTCCCTTGTAGTATGTTCTTTTTTTGCAAATTCAGAAACCTATGACCTGGGCATCTAGTTTTTAGTATATAGTGGTCTTGTGATTATAGACTAGCTGTACATGTGACCATATCCTAGTTGTTCCTAGTATTTGTGCTGGTTCCTTCTTTTGTGTGCTTATATTCTCTTTTCCATCTGTTCTTTCTTCCAGATTTCTTCAGGCAGGAGAGAGACGATAGGAGGTGATGAATGCACAGGAGGGGGGAGAGGGATGTTTTGCTTGTGTTTTTCCTACTTCTCCAGCCATGTTGTTGACGTTTGTCTCCCAGATTTTGGAGGAATCGCCCTCTCTGGTGGCGCTTCACCATGTTCGTCCTCCTATATGTGGTTGTACTTGTACCAGTGCATTTTGTCAGTGTAGTTAACTTTGTTTAGTGGATTTTACACTGTAAAGCTGATAAAATTACAGTGTATTTATTAGTGGTTTTACAGTGTTTTTATAAGCGGATTTGCACTGTAATTCCTATCTGGATTTACACTGTAATTCTTCTCTAGGTTTACAGTGTAATTCTGGCTGGTTTTACAGTGTAGTTCTTTGTCGATATTGCAGCTTTGATATGATTTACACTGTAAATCTTAGTTCAATTTCAGTGTACTTTTAGGTTATTTTACACTGTAATTCTTAGTGGATTACAGTGCATTTTAAAGTGGATTTTACTCTGTAATTCTTTAGTGTATTTGTTAGTGTAATTTTAGTACTTCCTCGGTGGAATTCGTACTGTTATTTAAGCAGTATTTACAGTGTAATTCCTTTTGTGTATTTCATGCGGAATTGTTAGAGTATTTTTGGTGGATCCATAGTGTAAATCCACTGAAGATTTACAGTGTACTTTTGGTGGATTTTACACTGTTTTTTTTTTCAAGTTTCATTACCAGTGGAATTTCAGTATCTTTTTGGTGGAGTTACTATGCATTTTTAGTGGTTTCTGCACTGCCATTTTCAGTGGTATTGTTAGTGTATTTTTAGCCCTTTGTATAGTTGATTCACAGCAACAACGACTGTCATTATTCGTGTGGTTAGATGTCATCAGTTTTGATCCTTGTGCGGGTTGGAAAAGTGTAGCGTGTGGACTCGTTAAAGCCTGCTGCGCAACGATTTGCGGGACAGAAAGAGCTGGGGACACGGGACAGGGGACACTTGTCATCCTTTAGTTGGCTGAAAAATATGGATGAAAGCGAATTTGATTTCATCCGGATGTAGAATAGACAGTCCCTTGAAGAAAGGCTCGGGGTTTTCTTCGTTTGCGGTTTCGTTCTACTACGTTTGTTGGTCTTCACTTTCAGTGATGAATGAATTTCATTAATTTCAGCAGGCACTGAAATATTTACCTTTCGGCCAAAATATTTAAGCAATTTCAGTGGTACACATGAATTCAAATACTTTTCGAAAATATTTTCAATTTTTAAAAAATCTAACTGTCTTCAGATGATTATTTGGGCCTTTCGATCGAAAAGCATACTGAACTCACTGAATTTCGGTGATTTGGTTGCTGCTGATTTCTGAAACTGAAACTGAAAACCACGCGTGGCCGAAGCATGCAACAGCTCCTGCTCCGGGAGACTGACTAGGATTTTCTAGGCTGAAATGTCATGGTATTGCGCGTTTCCGGCGACGAAAAACAGGAATGCCGGTCAATGACCAAACCACAAGTTGGTGAGGCTCACAACAAATTCTTCGTGGCCCGGGTCTGATGCTAGTCTTTTCTTTGTGTGTGACGCTAGTAGTTGTGGAGAAGCATGCCAAATTGTCAATGTCCCGGATTTTACTTTTGTCTCATCCCCACCCACCCAATATCCAGAGGATGCATGTGGCGTACCATTCTGCACCGTTCATCATGTTGCATTACCGACTAGCTAAGCAAAGTCCGAAAATAATAAATAAACTAAACAAATGTGATGTGCACTGCGGTTGTGGGATACATATATTTTGTCAGTCGTTTCGATCCTTTCTCGCTTGCAAAAGAATAACGCTTTCTTTTTGTGGAAAGGGCGATCCGGGGATGTACGTTTCGTGTTTATAACTCGTCGCCTCATGATCGATATTGATGACCGGTGACACAAAGTTGAAGTTGATGCTAACCAGGGCACTGTATCCATACAAAAATGAGAAGTGCGGCAAGGTCCTCGCTTTCTTGAAAGAAATCATGGCTGGTAGTACGATTTCAAGTGATATTTTTTGGTTCGTGGCCCCTGGGGGACAGGCTACTTGTGTGTTTATCATAGTACTGGCATGTCCTGTGTGTGCAATGCATGGAAAGAGAAGAGACGCGAGAGCCCTCCCGTCCGGTCCCGGGGCCAGCCAAAGTTGCAAGGCCACACCGCACACAGAAGCTTCATAAAAGGAGTAAAACATCTGCTCTACCACAGAATTTCAATTTTGTTGCGGTGGAGTGGGCAGCGAAAGAATGGCCTGCTGCTGCGTTCGATGGGAATTGACGACGGGCTGGCGCCAGGAGAGGAGAGGGGCGCTGCAGCCTGCAGGCAGGCGCAGCGGCAGACGAAGCGCAGCACGCACTTGACTAGATGAGATGATGAGTCCAAGTCCATGGCGCAAGCTTTTACAGCCTTTTCCGCCTGCGGTCTTCCTTCTTCCCTTCCCTTCCCTTCCCTCTCCGTCTCCTCGTCTGGTCCAGCCCGTCTACAGTGCGTCGGGTCAAAAACTGCAATTATTCGGCTTGACCGACCCGGGCCAGTGGTGGAAGCGCCGGAGCGGTACAGTACTAGTCTAGACAGACACCGGGGTCCGTCGTGAACTGGACGTACCACGGTCTACAACCACCCTATATGCTTCAAGCGCTTTCAGGGCATCTCTGCAACCACAAATTTCCTCCGGTGCCGGTTCACGTAAATTCAAGTTCTAATGTATTCCGATTCACCGGATCACATGCCCTATCACAATCAAAAAGAGACAAATATGTTTAGTTTTTACATGTCTGAATCCAAAAAAATATCAGTTCGGTAGTCCGTGCATTTCTGCGCTGCCGGACCAGCAATCCCAGTCGTCTGCTCCTCGATCAAGGAGGTGTCATCCCCGCCGTGTAGACAGCCTTTGCCTCCGCGTCCACGTCCACATCCGCGTACGCCTCCGCCGCATCCTCATTCTTTCGCCGCCGCCTGTTGAGTATATGGTTTTGCATGTATATTGTATATCATGGCCCACCTCCTAGTCATTGTATAGTAAAGATCAAGGCCCACGTTGTATGCCCATATATACATGTTTATGCACCCGATCAATACATCGAAAGTTGCATTGCCAAAAGTTATTTCTCAACATGGTATCATACCTTCGATCCTGACCTAAGCCGCCGCCGCTGCCGCCGCGTTCTCCCCACGACGCCGCGCCGCCGCCCCGTGTCGCAGCTGCCGCCCTCCCACCTAACTCCTGCTTCCGCCTCCCTCCTCTAACCCTAGTCGCCGTCGTTGTTGCCATCCCCATAGCCGCCGCCGCCAATCCGTTTGCCGGTCTCGACCCCGTCCTCATCCGCGATCTCAACATCCTCGGTTGGGTTCCCGCCATCCTTACCACCACACATCCACCCACTATGCTTAGAAGACATACTTCTCCCTTGTGTTCCGTGAGTACAATCTCCGGGATCACATCGATGGCTCCGTGGACTCCCGCTTCATGGTGAATGATGACGAATGGATGACCATCGACGCCACTCTCATCCGCTGGTTCGACACCACCATCTTAAAGGACCTCTTCCACACGGTGGTCTCTAACGAGGATGACGCTCACGCCGTCTGGACTAAGCTCAATGGCCTCTTCACCAACAACAAGCTTCAGCGTAAGGTTTTCTTGCACGGCGAGTTTTTTGGGTGTCAGCAGCACGACTCGTCAATCGACAACTATTGCATGCGCCTCAAGAAGCTTTCCGATGAGCTCCTTGACCTCGGTGAGAAGGTCTCCGACGAGCTTCTTCTCAGTACACTCACCGCCGGCTTGAACGACGATTTCGGGAACACCGGCTCCAACCTCACCCTCATCCCCAACCCGACTTTTCCCAAGGTCGTGGCGTACCTGAAGCTGGAGGAATGACGGATGAACATGACACGCACTCGGGCCAACCACACCGCCCTCGCCGCTGGTACCACCCGCGGTGGTGCCCCGCTCGCCCGTCCCTGTTGTGGGAACGGATCTGACAATAGAGGTAGGGGTACGTAGGAGAGTGCAGAGCCTAGCTACGGCGAAGTTGTACACTCGGATTTACGAGTTTAGGCCCCTCTCGAAATAGGTAACGACCCTACGTCTCAGTGCTGCAGGAGCTTTGTTGTATAGAGTGTTGAGTTATAGGGGGTGCGAACCCTTGTGCAGGAGGAGAGGGGCGGCTTATAAAGAGTCTGATGACCCCTCATCGACCCCGGTTACACAAGGGTTCAATGAGACAATAAAGGTACGAGCGTTACTAGTAATGCCTATGTTTAATGATCTTTATAGCAACGGACTGGTCGCTCAACCGTTGCCATCCTGGAGTGGCTCTAGATCTTCTGTTCTTCAAGTGAAATCAGGTTCTCCGAGTGAATCAGGACGGTCGAGTGATGGAGCAGTGACCGAGTGGATCTTGTGTCGAGTGACTTGTATGCTGTGGCATTTCCAGTCGACGGTTCTTTTCTAGTTTTGTGAGTCTTGGGTTCATATATGCAATGCCCTTGGGTAGGGTGGTCAGGCCAGGCCTATGACCTTATCTTGGGTACATGTCATCGTCAGGCCCGGGCCCCTACCAGGCGCCGCCCCCGCCGGGGTTCCCCTTCCCGCAGCAGCCGACTCCACAGCCGGCCCCCGCCGATCGTCGCCGAGGCGGCTGCAAGCAGCAAGCGCCCGCGGGCACCTAGGGAGGGGTGCCTCGCCCGCCGTAGCAGTACCAGCCGGCGCCCTGGCACGCTGGGCAGAACCCGTGGACGGGGGTCGTCCACGCGTACTCCATGCCCGTTCCGCGCTCCCTCATCCCCGGCTCCTTCAGCGCCCGTCCGGTAACCCACCAGGCGTTGCATGCGGCTCCATAGTCGTACGCGCCCTCGCTGCCCTATGGCTACTCAGTGCCCTATGGTCGCTCCCTCTGGCCGGAGGGTTTCCCCCGCTCCTTGCGGCGCATCCAATGCAGCCATAGCCTTCGGCTCCGGTGCCCTGGGATCCCGCGCTGCTAGCGGCACTGCACTCGGCTCCCATGCCACAGAACTGCACCGGCGGGGGTGACTGGTACATGGATACTACCGCTACGGCTCATATGGCTTCCTACCCTAGTAACCTCCTCACCGCTCACCCGATCCACACCGCCACTGGCATTACTGTGGGTGGCAGTTTTTCCCTCCCCATTACACATGTTGGTCATTGGTACGTCCATTTTGCATCATGCTTTTATATCAATATTTATTGCATTATGGGCTATTATTACACATTATATCACAATACTTATGCCTTTTTATCTCTTATTTTATAAGGTTTACATGAAGAGGGAGAATGCCGGCAGCTAAAATTCTGGACTAGAAAAGGAGCAAACATTAGAGACCTATTCTACACAACTCCAAAAGTCCTGAAACTTCATGGAGAATTATTTTGGAATGTATAAAAAATATTGGGCGAAGAAAGCACCTGAGGGGGGCCACCTGCCATCCACAAGGGTGGAGGGCGTGCCCTACCCTCCTGGGCGTGCCCCCTACCTTATGGGCCACCTGGCAGGCCCCCGACGCCAATCTTCTGCTATATGGTGTGTTTTGACCTAGAAAAAATCAGAAGGAAGCTTTCGGGACGGAGCGCTGCCGTCTTGAGGCGAAACTTGGGCAGAACCAATCTAGGGCTCCGGTGGAGCTGTTCTGTCGGGGAAACTTCCCTCCGGGAGGGGGAAATCGAAGCCATCGTCATCACCAACAATCCTCTCATCGAGAGGGGGTCAATCTCCATCAACATCTTCACCGGCACCATCTCCTCTCAAACCCTAGTTCATCTCTTGTATCTGATCTTTGTCTCAAAACCTCAGATTGGTACCTATGGGTTGCTAGTAGTGTTGATTACTCCTTGTAGTTGATGCTAGTTGGTTTATTCGGTGGAAGATCATATGTTCAGATCCTTAATGATAATTAATACTCCTCTGATTATGAACATAAATATGCTTTGTGAGTAGTTACGTTTGTTCCCGAGGACATGGGAGAAGTCTTGTTATAACTAATCATTTGAATTTGGTATTTGTTTTTTATTTTGATGAGATGTATGTTGTCTTTCCTCTAGTGGTGTTATGTGAACGTCGACTACATGACACTTCACCATTATTTGGGCCTAGGGGAAGGCATTGGGAAGTAATAAGTAGATGATGGGTTGCTAGAGTGACAGAAGCTTAAACCCTAGTTTATGCGTCGCTTCGTAAGGGGCTGATTTGGATCCATATGTTTCATGCTATGGTTAGATTTATCTTAATTCTTCTTTCATAGCTGCGGATGCTTGCAAGAGGGATTAATCATAAGTGGGAGGCTTGTCCAAGGAAGGGCAGAACCCAAGCACTGATCCACCCACATATCAAATTATCGAAGTAACGAACGTGAATCATATGAGTATGATGAAAACTAACTTGACAATAATTCCCATGTGTCCTCGGGAGCGCTTTGCTTTATATAAGAGTTCGTCCAGGCTTGTCCTTTGCTACAAAAAGGATTGGGCCACCTTGCTGCACCTTAGTTACTTTTGTTACTTGTTACCCGTTATGAATTATCTCATCATACAACTATCTGTCATCGATAATTTCAGTGCTTGCAGAGACTACCTTGCTAAAAACCGCTTGTCATTTCCATCTGCTCCTCGTTGGGTTCGACACTCTTAATTATCAAAAGGACTATGATAGATCCCCTATACTTGTGGGTCATCAAGACTCTTTTCTGGCGCCATTGCAGGGGAGTGAAGCACCTTTGGTAAGTGGAATTTGGTAAGCAAACATTTATATAGTGTGCTGAAATTTACTGTCACTTGTTACTATGGAAAATAATCCTTTGAGGGGCTTGTTTGGGGTATCTTCACCTCGACCGGAAGAGCAAAGAGTTGCTTCTCAACCTACTGCACCTACTGAAAATATTTATTATGAAATTCCTTCGGGTATGATAGAGAAACTGCTAGCTAATCCTTCTGCAGGATGTCGGTGTCAAAACTGGCAGATCTCGGGTAGGGGGTCCCGAACTGTGCATCTAAGGCGGATGGTAACAGGAGGCAGGGGACATGATGTTTACGCAGGTTCGGGCCCTCTTGATGGAGGTAATACCCTAGGTCCTACTTGATTGATCTTGATGATATGAGTATTACAAGAGTTGATCTACCACGAGATCGTAGAGGCTAAACCCTAGAAGCTAGCCTATGGTATGATTGTATGTTGTCCTACGGACTAAACCCGGTTTATATAGACACCGGAGGAGGCTAGTGTTACACAAAGTCGGTTACAAGGGAGGAGATCTACATATCCGTATTGCCTAGCTTGCCTTCCACGCCAAGGAGAGTCCCATCCGGACACGGGACGAAGTCTTTAATCTTGTATCTTCATAGTCCAATAGTCCGGCCAAAGGATATAGTCCGGCTGTCCGGAGACCCCCTAATCCAGGACTCCCTCACGGGATATGGAACATTACACCGTGATATGCACCCAATCTATGTGAATGAAGTTTGTGGATTACTTAAGCTTGCAGGTTTACCTGAGTATGTTGTGAAGAAGAAGGTCTTCATTTTATCTTTGAAGGGAAAGGCATTGACATGGTTTAGGCTATGTGATGATATTGGATCGTGGAACTACAACCGATTGAAATTGGAATTTCATCGGAAGTTTTATGCTATGCATCTTGTTCATCGTGATCGAAATTATATATATAATTTTTGGTCTCGTAAAGGAGAAAGTATCGCTCAAGCTTTGGGAGGCTTAAGTCAATGTTATATTCATGCCCCAATCATGAGCTCTCAAGAGAAATTGTTATTCAGAATTTGTATGCTCAGCTTTCTCATAACGATCGATCCATGCTCGATCCTTCTTGTATTGGTTCTTTTATGAAGAAGGACACTGAATTCAAATGGGATTTATTGAAAAGAATTAAACACAACTCTGAATATTTGGAACTCGACGAAGGTAAGGAGTCAGGTATAAACCTTAAGTTTGATTGTGTTAAATCTTTTGTGGATACCGATGCTTTTCGTGATTTTAGCACCAAATATAGACTTGACTCTGAGATAGTAGCTTCTTTTTGTGAATCATTTGCTACTCATGTTGATCTCCCTAAGGAGAAGTGGTTTAAATATAATCCTCCCATTGAAGTGAAAGTAGTAGAACCTATTAAAATTGAAGAAGAAACTATTACTTATAATGTTGATCCTATTGTTCCTACTGCTTATATTGAGAAACCACCTTTTCCTGTTAAAATAAAGGATCATGCTAAAGCTTCAACTGTGCTTCGTAAGAGTTATACTAGAACACCTACACCCCCTGAACAGATTAAAGTTGAACCTAGTATTGTTATGGTTAAAGATCTCTTGGTAGATAATATTGACGAACATGTTATTTATTTCTGTGATGAAGCTGCTAGAATTGCTAAACCCGATATGAAAGATAAATATAGACCCGTTGTTGGCATGCCTGTTGTTTCTGTTAAAATAGGAGATCATTGTCATCATGGTTATGTGATGTGGGTGCTAGTGTGAGTGCAATTCCTTATACCTTATATAAAGAAATTATGAATGATATTGCACCTGCTAAAATAGAAGATATTGATGTCACTATTAAACTTGCCAATAGAGATACTATTTTGCCAATTGGGATTGTTAGAGATGTTGAAGTCTTGTGTGGGAAAATAAAATACCCTACTGATTTTCTTGTTCTTGTTTGTCCACAAGATTATTTTTGTCCCGTTATATTTGGTAGACCTATCTTGAATACCTTTAATGCTAAGATAGACCGCGAGAAAGATATTGTTACTATTGGTTTAGGGGATATGTCTCATGATTTTAATTTCTCTAGATTTAGTAGACAAGTCCATGATAAAGAATTGCCTAGTAAGGATGAAATTACTGGTCTTGCTTCTATTGCCGTGCCTCCTACTGATCCTTTAGAACAATATTTGCTAGACCATGAAAATGATATGTTTATGAATGAAAGGAGGGAAATAGATGAAATATTCTTTAATCAAGGGCCTTTTTTGAAACACAATTTTCCTGTTGAAATCCTTGGGGATCCTCCTCCACCCAAGGGTGATCCCGTGTTTGAGCTTAAACAATTACCTGATACTTTGAAATATGCTTATCTTGTTGAAAGGTAGATATATCCTGTTATTATTAGTGCTAACCTTTCAACGCATGAAGAAAATAAATTATTGAAAACTCTGAAGAAGCACCATGCCGCTATCGGATATACTCTTGATGATGTTAAGGGCATTAGTCCCACTCTATGTCAGCACAAAATTAATTTGGAGCTTGATACTAAACCAGTTGTTGATCACCAATGACGGTTAAATCCCAAGATGAAAGAAGTGGTAAGAAATGAAATACTAAAGCTTCTGGAGGCAGGTATAATTTATCCTATTGCTGATAGTAGATGGGTAAGTCATGTTCATTGTGTCCCTAAGAAGGGAGGTATTACTATTGTTCCTAATGATAAGAATGAATTGATTCCACAAAGAATTGTTACAGAATGGTAATTGATTTTATGAAATTAAACAAAGCTACTAAGAAAGATCATTACCCTCTACCTTCTATTGATAAATGCTAGAAAGATTATCCAAACATAAACATTTTTGCTTTCTAGATGGTTATTCTGGTTTCTCTCAAATACCCGTGTCAAAAGATGATCAGGAAAAGACCACTTTTACTTGCCCTTTCGGTACTTTTGCTTATAGATGTATGCCTTTTGGTTTATGCAATGCACCTGCTACCTTTCAAAGATGTATGACTGCTATATTCTGTGATTTTTGTGAAAAGATTGTTGAGGTTTTCATGGATGATCTCTCCGTTTACGGGACTTCTTTTGATGATTGCTTAAGAAACCTTGATCTAGTTTTGCAGAGATGTGAAGAAACTAATCTTGTTTTGATGACCCATTGCCTATTGATGATAGCTTTCTTGATGAACAATTAGATGTCATAAATGCTTCTCGTAATACTCCATGGTATGTTGATTATGCTAATTACATTGTTGCTAAATTTATACCACCTAGTTTCACATACCAGCAAAAGAAAAAGTTTTTCTATGATTTAATACATTACTTTTAGGATGACCCAAAACTATATAAAGAAGGAGTAGATGGTGTTATTAGACATTGTGTACCTGAGCATGAACAGGAAAAGATCCTATGCAAGTGTCACTCTGAGGCCTATGGAGGGCACCATGTTGGAGATAGAACTGCACATAAGGTATTGCAATCTTGTTTTTATTGGCCTACTCTCTTCAAGGATGCTCGTAAGTTTTTCTTGTCTTGTGATGAATGTCAAAGAATTGGTAATATTAGTAGATGTCAGGAAATTCCTATGAATTATTCACTTGTTATTGAACCATTTGATGTTTGGGGCTTTGATTATATGGGACCTTTTCCTTCCTCTAATGGGTATACACATATTTTAGTTGTTGTTGATTACGTTACTAAGTGGGTAGAAGCTGTTCCAACTAGTAGTGCTGATCATAACACTTCTATTAAGATGCTTAAAGAAGTTTTTTTTCCCGAGATTTGGAGTCCCTAGATATTTAATGACTGGTGGTGGTTCACATATTATTCATGGTGCTTTCCGTAAAATGCTTGCTAAGTATGATGTTAACCATAGAATTGCATCTCCATATCACCCTCAGTCTAGTGGTGTAGGATTGAAAGTATGTCTAGAGGGGGGTGATTAGACTACTTGACCAAATAAAAATCTAGCCTTTTCCCAATTTTAAGTCTTGGCAGATTTTAACAACTTAGCACAAGTCAAGTAATTAACCAACACATGCAATTCTAAGAGTATAGCAGCGGAATGTAAAACAATTGCATATGAAGGTAAAGGGAGGAGTTTGAGGGAGCAAGCGCAATGTAGACACGAAGATTTTTGGCCTGGTTCCGATAGGTGGTGCTATCATACATCCACGTTGATGGAGACTTCAACCCACGAAGGGTAACGGTTGCGCGAGTCCACGGAAGGCTCCACCCACGAAGGGTCCACGAAGAAGCAACTTTGTCTATCCCACCATGGCCATCGCCCACGGAGGACTTTCCTCACTAGGGTAGATCTTCACGAAGTGGGCGATCTCCTTGCCCGTACAAACTCCTTCGTTGAACTCCACAATCTTGACAGAGGCTCCCAAGTGACACCTAACTAATCTAGGAGACACCACTCTCCAAAAGGTAATAGATGGTGTGTTGATGATGAACTCCTTGCCCTTGTGCTTCAAATGATAGTCTCTCCAACGCTCAGCTCTCTCTCATAGGATTGGATTTGGTGGAAAGAGGGTTTGAGTGGAAAGCAACTTGGGGAAGGCTAGAAATCAAGATTTATGTGGTTGGAATGGAATATCTTGACCCCAACACAAGTGTAGGTGGTTCTCTCTCAGAAAATGTATGTTGGAAGTGTAGGCATGTTCTGATGGCTCGCCTCACGAATGAAGAGTGGGTGGAGGGATATATATAGCCTCCACACAAAATCTAACCGTTACACACAAATCACTGAACTCGGTGGGACTGAATCATGAAACTCGGTCAGACCGATTTAGTTCAAAATGTGAACGTTAGGATTTTCGGTGGGACCGATATGTCAACTCGGTGGAACCGATTCCATTAGGGTTAGGGCATAATGTAATCTCGGTGTGACCGATTACACAAACTCGGTGGGACCGATTTTGGTAATAGGCAAATAGAGAGTTGGTCAGGCAAACACGGTGGGACCGATTCGCTCATCTCGGTTAGACCGAAACGTTACAAAGGGGAAACAGAGAGTTTGCATTGCAATCTCGGTGGGACCAATCACCCATCTCGGTTGGACCAAAACGTTACAAAGGGAAACAGAGAGGTTGCAATCCCATCTCGGTGAGACCGAGATCCCTATCGGTGAGACCTAAATGACTAGGGTTTGTGGCAGTGGCTATGTCAAGTGAACTCGGTGGCGCCGGGTAGGAAATTTTGGTGGGGCCGAGTTTGACTTTTGGTTTGGGACATATGTGGATATGAGAAAGTAGTTGAGGGTTTTGGAGCATATCACTAAGCATTTTGAGCAAGTAACTCATTAAGCAACACCTCATCCCCTTTTAATAGTATTGGCTTTTCCTATGGACTCAATGTGATCTTGGATCACTAAAAGTAAAATGTAGAGTCTTGAGCTTTAGCCAACATGTGTTCTTAGTATTTTGAGGGGTCCACTTTCTAATCCATGCCATGCCAAACATTGAGCTTTCCTGAAATATTTATCTTGAAATAGCATTAGCTCAATGGGCTATATGTTGTTAGGAATTACCAAAACCACCCAGGGATAGTTGCACTTTCAATCTCCCCCTTTTTGGTAATTGATGACAATATATAGATCAAAGCTTCGACAAATGATAATAAGATTGAAAAACATCGTCGCTTTGAGAAGTATGTGATAAGCAAGAGCTCCCCCTAAATTTGTGCATTATTTAACATTTGCTTTTGAATGCAAATGCATAATCGATTAGGATCATGTGTTATTCTTCCATGTCACATACATCTTGGTGGAGCGCTCAAAATGATAGAATATTAAAAGCATGCACTCATCACTAAGCAAGTGAATGATCATATATGGATATAAAAGACAGTATCATCTAAACAAGCATTAGGGTAGCAAATGATCAATCACATGATCACACAAGTATCTCACACAAGGACATAAAGTATCTCACACAATAAAAATTTCAACCAAAGGCAAAGACGCAAAACACTCTCTCGAAGCCTATGATCTATACATATTTCTCCCCCTTTGGCAACAAGTTACCAAAAAGTTCAAATATGCATAGTGTTATGCATCTCTCAGGCTTGGTCTTCGGGAGGTAGTGTAGAGAGAACTCCAAGGACGAAGGCATCTGTTGATGTGGTTGGAGTTGGTGGAGTGGCTGCTGGAGGTGGCACTGGAGTTGTAGCTGTTGGTGCTGATGCTATAGCTCTAGAATCTGTCACTAGCATGGCAGCAGACCTCTAACTCCTTGGCACTCGCTGAAATGCATCTGTGGTTGCCTTGCCTCTCTTCTCTTCTGCTTCCTCCTAAAGCTTCTCAACTGCTGTTTGAATCTCAGTTACCTTTAGATCAAGATCATAAATTTTGGTTTCTATGATCCTCTCCAAGCTCTTCTGGTTTTGAGTCAGGGTGGCCAAGCCCTTCTCAATCCTTAGTGTAGACTGGATCAGATATGCAAGTTGATCTTGCTTGCTCTTCAGGAAAACTTGAGATGCCTCTTCAACACTTGGCATCTTGGAAGCTTTCTCAGCCTTTGCTTTGGCTCTCTTCTCCTATGCTTGAACTTATGATGGTTCCTCCTCATTCATCACAACAGTATTATCTTCAAAATCAGGATATAGGGGTAGATGCTCCTTATCCAACAGATATGTTCTTGTGCCCATCTTGGAGTTGATGAGCTCCTGAATGTGTGGAGGATACCCACAGCTTCTCTTCTGGTCAGCAGCAGTCCTCTTGATTGTATCTACAATCAGACTCATGACCTTGAACTTCCGAGGGACATCAAAAAGCTGTAGCAGGTTGATAGAGTGCCCTCTGATCATCTTGTGATCTCCTGACTTGGGTAGCAGAGTGTGCCTTAGGATCCAGTTGATAGTAGGCAGACCAGACAACAAGAAGTGTACAGATCCAAGCTTGTGAGTCTCCAAAGCTTTATTTGGGATCTCCTTGTACATGTTAGCCATAGTGTTGTGGTCCTTCTTCTTCTTGTCATACACATCCAAGTCATCTTCATGTTCTTCTGGGGCATTTATCAATTTTGCCCATTCTTCAACTATGTATTGGTACATAGTACCTTCTGACATCCATATGATCTTCCCATCTGGGTAAAAGTGAGCAGTGGTGTAAAACTGCATGATCAGCTCATCATTCCATTTTGTGAGCTTCTGTCCAACAAACTCATCTACTCCACATGCTTTGAAGCTATCATAAACTCCTGGAAAGTGATCTTAATTCTCCTGGATGTATTCCCAATCAACCCATCTCATGTCGCAGACAATGGGCTTCTTGTCAAGCAAAATAGTTTCATAAAAGTCTTGTTGTTCCTTTGTATGAAACCGGTAGTCAATTGCAGTCCTCCTCCTCACAGCATAAGGATCAAACTCTCTCCACAATCTCAGTCCTGAATCTTTCCTGATGTGCATGTTCTTAGTGACTGGATGAGCATCATTGTGGTCTGGAATCTTGGGCTTCAATTTTCTCAAGATAAGAGACTCGTCATCTTCTTCTTCAGCCTGAGGCATTGGGGCCTTGTTCTTTTCTTCAGCAGGTATACTTCTGGTGTTCCTCTTGGTCTTACTGGGCTTCTGAGCTGGAGCTTTGGGAGCTGTCTTGGGCTTTGATGGAGCAGCCCATGACTTTATAGCATCTCCCATAAGCTTCTGAGCTTTGGGTGCTGGTGCAGCATCCTCTTCCTCTTCCTCTTCTTCAAAGGGATATCTCATCATGGAGGGCTTGTCAATTACTCTTGCGATGGTCTTCTTGACCCTCTCCTTCCTTTTCTTGCCTTCTCCACCTTCTTTGGGTTCAAGAGTGAACTCCATTGTCTCTTGAGTAGAGGCTCTGGCCTTAGACATAGGAATTATCTTTGCTGGAGCCTTCTTATTCATTCCTGGCTTAACTGTAGCAGCTGTGACATACTCCTTTTTCAGCACCTTCTTCTTGGATCTTACTTCCTCCTTAGTGGCAACATAATCCTCATCCTCAGATTCTGAGGTTCTCTTCTTCCTAGATCTAGTGGCTGCCTTTGGCAAGTTGCTGGGAGTGCTCCTGCTGCCATCATCAGAAGTGCTCGAAAGATCTGAACCCTCACTCAGCTGCACATGTTCCTTAGACCTGTTCTGACTGTCACTCTGATCAGACATCTCTACAAACTCACTGACATCAGACCCTGTGAAATAGATGTAGATGAGATAGAGTGGATGAGCATCACAAAGTGCAGAGTTTTTTGCAAAATAGATGACTTAAAAAACTTAGTTTTAGTTCTCCAGAGAAAGCATTTCGGAGCTACCGATTTGTAAACTCGGTGATACCGAAGCAGCTTTTGGAACCTAAACTAGTGAACTCGATCAGACCGAGTCATAGTTCGGTGGCACTGAGACTGCTAGGGTTTCACAGAGAATCGAACTTGGTCACACCGATTTGCAGTTTTCGGTCAGACCAAAAATTGCAAGTGCTATGGCCTAAGCCAAATCGGTGAGACCGATTTCTACAATTCGATCGGTCCGAGATGAGTTCGGCGGAGACCTAACCCTAAATTTTCAAATCAAATCTAACCTAAAAGATTTTTTCAGTGGATAGAGTGTTTGCATACATGGTAAGGATCATGGCAAAACAATGTGCTATGAATCAGAGGTAAAAGAATAGCACAAGGGTCGAACCCATACCCTAGTTTGGCAGGAGTTCGCTACGGTGACAACGGTGGAGCAGTTTTCCGTTGTCGGTGATGGAAACCAGCGGCGGGAGGTTGCTGGCAGCGAGGAGACGATCCGGAGCCCCGAGGAGGCAGAGCAGGACACACGCGCGGGCTGAGGAGTTTGAAGAAATTTCCAAAATCTCACCCGTGGGTATATATATCCCGACCCTGACGGTGTGACCGAGTGGAACTGTTGGAAATATGCCCTAGAGGCAATAATAAAATGGTTATTATTGTCTTTCCTTGTTCATGATAATTTTCTATTATTCATGCTATAATTGTATTAACCGGAAACCGTAATACATGTGTGAATACATAGACCACAACATGTCCCTAGTAAGCCTCTAGTTGACTAGCTCATTGATCAATAGATGGTCATGGTTTCCTGACCATGGACATTGGATGTCATTGATAACGGAATCACATCATTAGTAGAATGATGTGATGGACAAGACCCAATCCTAAGCATAGCGCAAGATCATGTAGTTCGTTTGCTAAAGCTTTTCTAATGTCAAGTATCTTTTCCTTAGACCATGAGATTGTGCAACTCTCGGATACTGTAGGAATACTTTGGGTGTGCCAAACGTCACAACGTAACTGGGTGACTATAAAGGTGCACTACGGGTATCTCCGAAAGTGTCTGTTGGGTTGGCACGAATCGAGACTGGGATTTGTCACTCCGTATGACATAGAGGTATCTCTGGGCCCACTCGGTAAGACATCATTGTAATGAGCTCAATGTGACTAAGGGTTAGTCACGGGATGATGTGTTACGGAATGAGTAAAGTGACTTGCCGGTAACGAGATTGAACGAGGTATTGGGATACCGACGATTGAATCTCGGGCAAGTAACATACCGATTGACAAAGGGAATTGTATACGGGATTGCTTGAATCCTCGACATCGTGGTTCATCTGATGAGATCATCGTGGAACATGTGGGAGCCAACATGGGTATCCAGATCCCACTGTTGGTTATTGGCCGGAGAGTTGTCTCGGTCATGTCTGCATGGTTCCCGAACCCGTAGGGTCTACACACTTAAGGTTCGATGACGCTAGGGTTATTAGGAAGACTTGTATGTGATTACCGAATGTTGTTCGGAGTCCCGGATGAGATCCCGGACGTCACGACGAGTTCCGGAATGGTCCGTAGGTGAAGATTTATATGTGGGAAGTTGTCATACGGTCACCGGAAAGGTTCGGGGGCATATCGGTATTGTACCGGGGCCATCGGAGGGGTTCCAGGGGTCCACCGGGAGGGGCCACCTCTCCCAGAGGGCCTTATGGGCTGTAAGGGGAAGGGAACCAGCCCCAAGTGGGCTGGGGTGCCAACCCCCCAAGGGCCCATGCGCCTAGGGTTGGGGGGAACCCTAAAGGGGGCACCCCCCTTGGCTTGGGGGGGAAGCCCCCTCCCCCTTGGCCGCCGCCCCCCTCTAGATCTCATCTAGAGGGGGCCGACCCCCTTCCCCCTTCCCCTATAAATAGAGGGGCAAAGGGAGGGCTGCACCACCACATCCAAGGCGCAGCCCCTCCCCTCCCCAACACCTCTCCTCCTCCGCGTGAGCTTGGCGAAGCCCTGCCGGAGAACTGCCACTCCATCACCACCACGCCGTCATGCTGCTGTTGGAGCTTCTTCCTCAACCTCTCCCTCCTCCTTGCTGGATCAAGGCGCGAGAGACGTCATCGGGCTGCACGTGTGTTGAACGCGGAGGCACCGTTGTTCGGTGCTTAGATCGGATTCAGCCGCGATCTAAATCACTACGTGTACGACTCCTCCAACCGCGTTCTTGCAATGCTTTCGCTTAGCGATCTTCAAGGGTATTAAGATGCACTCCCTCTCTCTCGTTGCTAGTATCTCCTAGATTGATCTTGGTCACACGTAGGAAAATTTTGAATTATTGCTACGTTCCCCAACAGTGGCATCATGAGCTAGGTCTATGCGTAGATTCAATTTGCTTACCATTACTAGTCTTATCTTGATCCGGCGGCATTGTGGGATGAAGCGGCCCGAACCGACCTTACACGTACGCTTACGTGAGACTGGTTCCACCGACTGACATGCACTTGATGCATAAGGTGGCTGGCGGGTGTCTGTCTCTCCCACTTTAGTCGGATCGGATTCGATGAAAAGGGTCCTTACGAAGGGTAAATAGCAATCGGCATATCACCATTGTGGTTTTGCGTAGGTAAGAAACATTCTTGCTAGAAACCCATAGCAGCCACGTAAAACATGCAACAACAATTAGAGGACGTCTAACTTGTTTTTGCAGGGTTTGCTATGTGATGTGATATGGCCAAAAGGATGTGATGAATGATATATGTGATGTATGAGATTGATGATGTTCTTGTAATAGGAATCACGACTTGCATGTCGATGAGTATGACAACCGGCAGGAGCCATAGGAGTTGTCTTAATTTATTTATGACCTGCGTGTCAATGAAAATGCCATGTAATTACTTTACTTTATTGCTAACCGTTAGCCATAGTAGTAGAAGTAATAGTTGGCGAGGCAACTTCATCAAGACACGATGATGGAGATCATGATGATGGATATCATGGTGTCATGCCGGTGACGATGGTGTTCATGCCGCGCCTCGAAGATGGAGATCAAAGGCGCAAGATGATATTGGCCATATCATGTCACTTTATGATTTGCATGTGATGTTTGTCATGTTTTCACATCTTATTTGCTTAGAACGACGGTAGCATAAATAAGATGATCCCTCATTAAAATATCAAGAATTGTGTTCCCCCTAACTGTGCACCGTTGCTAAGGTCCGTTGTTCCGAAGCACCACGTGATGATCGGGTGTGATAGGTTCTAACGTTCGCATACAACGGGTGTAAGCCAGATTTACACACGCAATACACTTAGGTTAACTTGACGAGCCTAGCATGTACAGACATGGCCTCGGAACACGGAAGACCGAAAGGTCGAACATGAGTCATATAGTGGATACGATCAACATGAAGATGTTCACCGATGATGACTAGTCCGTCTCACGTGATGATCGGACACGGCCTAGTTGACTCGGATCATGTATCACTTAGATGACTAGAGGGATGTCTATCTAAGTGGGAGTTCATTGAATAATTTTATTAGATGAACTTAATTATCACGAACATAGTCAAAAGGTCTTTGCAAATTATGTCGTAGCTCATGCTTTAGCTCTACTGTTTTAGATATGTTCCTAGAGAAAATTTAGTTGAGAGTTGACAGTAGCAATTATGCGGACAGGGTCCGTGGACTGAGGATTGTCCTCATTGCTGCAGAGAAGGATTATGTCCTTAATGCACCGCTCAGTGTGTTGAACCTCGAGCATCATCTGTAGATGTTGGGAAACATCTAACATACACGTTTTGATGACTACGTGATAGTTCAGTGCGTATTGCTAACGGTTTAGAATTATGGCACCAATGACATTTTTGAAATGTCGCAAAACATATTAGATGTTCCAAAGAATGAAATTGGGATTTCAGACTAGTGCCCACGTCAAGAGGTATGAGACCTCTGACAAGTTTCTTAAGCCTGCAAACTAAGGGAGAAAAGCTCAATCGTTGAGCATGTGCTCAGATTGTCTGAGTACTACAATCGCTTGAATCGAGTGGGAGTTAATCTTCCAGATGAGATAGTGATGGTTCTCCATAGTCACTGCCACCAAACTATTATAGCTTCATGATGAACTATAACATATCAGGGATAGACATGATGATCCTTGAGCAACTCGCGATGTTTGACACCGCGAAAGTAGAAATCAAGTAGGAGCATCAATTGTTGATGGTTAAACCACTAGTTTCAAGAAGGGCAAGGGAAAGAAGGGATACTTCATGAAACAACAAATCAGTTGCTGCTCTAGTGAAGAAACCCAAGGTTGAACCCAAACCCGAGACTAAGTGCTTCTGTAATGAGGGGAATGGTCACTGAAGCAGAACTACCCTAGATACTTGGTAGATGAGAAGGCTGGCAAGGTTGACAGAAGTATTTTGAATATATGTTATATTATTGTGTACTTTACTAGTACTCCTAGTAGCACCAGGGTAATAAATACTGGTTCGGTTGCTAAGTGTTAGTAACTCGAAATAAAAGGCTACGGAGACTAGCTAAAGGTGAGATGACGATATATTGGAAGTGTTTCCAAGGTTGATGTGATCAAACATCTCACGCTCCCTCTACCATCGAGATTGGTGTTAAACCGAAATAATTATAATTTGGTGTTTGCGTTGAGCATAGACATGATTGGATTATGTTTATGCCATATGGTTATTCATTTAAGGAGAATAATGGTTACTCTGTTTATTTGAATAATACCTTCAATGGTCTTGCACCTAAAATGAATGGTTTATTGAATCTCGATCGTAGTGATACACATGTTCATGCCAAAAGATATAAGATAGTAATGATAGTACCACATACTTGTGGCAGTGCCATTTGAGTCATGTTGGTATAAAACGCATGAAGAAGCTCCATGTTGATGGATCTTTGGACTCACTCGTTTTTGAAAAGATTGAGACATGCGAACCATGTCTATTGGTAGATATGCATGAAGAAACTCCATACAGATGGATCGTTTGGACTCACTTGTTTTTGAATCAGTTGAGACATGCAAATCATACCACATGGGCAAGATGACTGAAATACCTCGTTTTCAGTAAGATGGAACAAGAAAGCAACTTGTTGGAAGTAATACATTTTGATGTGTGCAGTCCAATGAGTGCTGAGGCACGCAATGGATATCGTTATGTTCTTACTTCACAGATGATTTGAGTAGATGCTGAGTATATTTACTTGATGAAACACAAGTCTGAATTATTGAAAGGTTTAAGTAATTTCATAGTGAAGTTGAAGATCGTTGTGACAAGAGGATAAAATGTCTATGATATGATCATAGAGATGAATATCTGAGTTACGAGTTTGGCACACAATTAAGACATTGTGGAAATTGTTTCACAACTAATACCGCCTGGACCACCATAGTGTGATGGTGTGTCCGAACATCATAACTGCACCCTATTGGATATGGTGCATACCATGATGTCTCTTATCGAATTACCACTATCGTTTATAGGTCAGGCATTAGAGACAACCGCATTCACTTTAAATAGGGCACCACACAATTCCGTTGAGACGACACCGTATGAACTATGGTTTAGCAAAACCTAAGCTATCGTTTCTTAAAAGTTTGGGGTTGCGCCGCTTATGTGAAAAAAGTTTCAGGCTGATAAGCTCGAACCCAAAGCGGATAAATTCATCTTCATAGAATACCTAAAACAGTTGGGTATACCTCCTATTCCAGATTCGGAAGCAAAAGTAATTGTTTCTAAAATGGGTCCTTTCTCGAGGAAAAGTTTCTCTCGAAAGAATTGAGTGGGAGGATGGTGGAGACTTGATGAGGTTATTGAACCGTCACTTCAACTAGTGTGTAGTAGGGCACATGAAGTTGTTCCTGTGGCACCTACACCAATTGAAGTGGAAGCTTATGATAGTGATCATGAAACTTCGGATCAAGTCACTACCAAACCTCATAGGTCGACAAGGATGCGTACTACTTTAGAGTGGTACGTAATCCTGTCCTGGAAGTCATGTTGCTAGACAACAATGAACCTACGAGCTATGGAGAAGCGATGGTGCGCCCGGATTCCGACGAATGGCTCGAGGCCATAAAATCCGAGAGAGGATCCATGTATAAAACAAAGTATAGACTTTGAAAGAACTACTTGATGGTGGTAAGGCTGTTGGGTGCAGATGGATTTTAAAAGGAAGACAGACAATGATGGTAAGTGTCACCATTAAGAAAGCTCTACTTGTCGTTAAGATGTTTCCCGACAAGTTCAAGGAGTTGACTACGATGAGACTTTCTCACTCGTAGCGATGCTAAGAGTCTGTTGAAAATATGCTAGTAGTTACTGCATTATTTATGAAATATTGCAGATAGGATGTCAAAACATTGTTTCCTCGGCGTTTTTCTTGAGGAAAGGTTGTATGTGATACAACCAGAAGGTCTTGTCAATCCTGAAAGATGCTAACAAGTATGCAAAGCTCCAGCAATCCTTCTAAGGACTGGAGTAAGCATCTCGGAGTTGGAATGTATGCTTTGATGAGATGATCAAAGATTTTGGGTTTATACAAAGTTTATGAGTAACTTGTATTTCCAAAGAAGTGAGTGGGAGCACTATAGAATTTTTGATGAGTATATGTTGTTAACATATTGTTGATCAGAAATAATGTAGAATTTCTGGAAAGCATACAGGGTTATTTGAAAAGTGTCTTTCGATGGAAAACATGGATTAAGCTACTTGAACATTGAGCATCAAGATCTATAAGGATAGATCAAAAACGCTTAATAGTACTTTCAAATAAATACATACCGTGACAAGATTTTGAAGGAGTTCAAAATAGATCAGCAAAGAAGGAGTTCTTGGCTGTGTTACAAGGTGTGAGTATTGAGTAAGACTCAAGACCTGACCACGACAGAAGAGAGAGAAAGGATGAAGGTCGTCCCCTATGCTTTAGACATAGGCTCTACAGTATGCTATGTTGTGTACCGCACCTGAAGTGTGCCTTGCCATGAGTCAGTCAAGGGGTACAAGGGTGATCCAGGAATGGATCACATGACAGCGGTCGAACTTATCCTTAGTAACTAGTGGACTAAGGGATTTTCTCGATTATGGAGGTGGTAAAAGAGTTCGTCGTAAAGGGTTACATCGATGCAAACTTTGACACTAATTCGGATGACTCTGAATAGTAAACCGGATTCGTATAGTAGAGCAGTTATTTGGAATAGCTCAAAGTAGCGCGTGGTAGCTACATCTACAAGATGACATAGAGATTTGCAAAGCACACATGGATCTGAAAGGTTCATACCCATTGACTATTAAACCTCTCTCACAAGCAATATATGAACAAACCCCATGGGTGTTTGATTCATTACAGTCATATAGTGATGTGAACTAGATTATTAACTCTAGTGCAAGTGGGAGACTGTTGGAAATATGCCCTAGAGGCAATAATAAAATGGTTATTATTGTATTTCCTTGTTCATGATAATTGTCTATTGTTCATGCTATAATTCTATTAACCGGAAACCGTAATACATGTGTGAATACATAGACCACGACATGTCCCTCGTAAGCCTCTAGTTGACTAGCTCGTTGATCAATAGATGGTCATGGTTTCCTGACCATGGACATCGGATGTCATTGATAACGGGATCACATCATTAGGAGAATGATATGATGGACAAGGCCCAATCCTAAGGATAGCGCAAGATCATGTAGTTCGTCTGCTAAAGCTTTTCTAATGTCAAGTATCTTTTCCTTAGACCATGAGATTGTGCAACTCCCGGATACTGTAGGAATACTTTGGGTGTGCCAAATGTCACAACGTAACTGGGTGACTATAAAGGTGCACTACGGGTATCTCCGAAAGTGTCTGTTGGGTTGGCACAAATCGAGACTGGGATTTGTCACTCCGTATGACGGAGAGGTATCTCTGGGCCCACTCGGTAAGACATCATCGTAATGAGCTCAATGTGACTAAGGGTTAGTCACGGGATGATGTGTTACGGAACGAGTAAAGTGACTTGCCGGTAACGAGATTGAACGAGGTATTGGGGTACCGACAATCAAATCTCGGGCAAGTAACGTACCGATTGACAAAGGGAATTGTATACGGGATTGCTTGAATCCTCGACATCGTGGTTCATCCAATGAGATCATCGTGGAACATGTGGGAGCCAACATGGGTATCCAGATCCCGCTGTTGGTTATTGGCCGGAGAGTTGTCTCGGTCATGTCTGCATGGTTCCCGAACCCGTAGGGTCTACACACTTAAGGTTCGTTGACACTAGGGCTATTAGGAAGACTTGTATGTGATTACCGAATGTTGTTCGGAGTCCCGGATGAGATCCCAGACATTACGAGGAGTTCCGGAATGGTCTGGCGGTGAAGATTTATATGTGGGAAGTTGCCATACGGTGACCGGAAAGGTTTGGGGGCATATCGGTATTGTACCGGGGCCACCAGAGGGGTTCCGGGGGTCCACCGGGAGGGGCGGCCTCTCCCGGAGGGCCTTATGGGCTGTAAGGGGAAGGGAACTGTAACACCCTCGATGAGACTATAGCTCCCACGTGTCGAGGCACGACTTAGAGACATAATCGCATTGAAGGCATATGTCGCAAGTAAGGTAATCTTTACACATCCCATGTAATATAATAATAAAGGGGAGATAACATAGTTGGCTTACACTTGCCACGTCAACCAAGGTACATAAATAACATTACATCAACCAACACTCATGGCCCGACTACGGCGCCAAAATAAAAGATAACCCAACATGCGACACGATCTTGATCACCCCCAACTGGGCACCACTACTGATCATCAGGAAAGGAAACATAATAACGTTGAGAGTCCTTGTCGAACTCCCACTTGAGCTCGAGCGCGTCACCTGGAGCGGAATCATCAGGCCCTGCATCTGGTGTAATAGTAATCTGTGAGCCACATGGACTCATCAATCTCGCACCCTCGCGATCAAGACTATTTAAGCTTAAAGGTAAGGCAAGGTATATATAAGTGGAGCTGCAGCAAGCGACTAGCATATATGGTGGCTATCCTGTTCGAAAAAGAGAGCGAGAAGAGGAGGCAAAGCGCGAGCGAGAAACTAGAGAGTAACCTGCGCAAGCATTACTCCAACACCGTGTCCACTTCCCGGACTCTACCGAGAAGAGGCCATCACGGTAACACACTCAGTTGATTCATTTTAATTAAGTTAAGGTTCAAGTTATCTACAACCGGACATTAACAAATTCCCATCTGCACATAACCGCAGGCACGGCTTTCGAAAGTTCAAATCCCTGCAGGGGAGTCCCAACTTAGCCCATGACAAGCTCTCACGGTTAACGAAGGAATAGACCTCCTCCCAAGATGTTCCGATCAGACTCGGTATCTCGGTTATTCAAGACACTTCGACAGGTTAAAACAAGACCAGCAACACCGCCCGAATGTGCCGACAAATCCCGATAGGAGCTGCACATATCTCTTTCTCAGGGCACACTCAGATTGTCTTAGGTACGGGTAGGCCAGCCCAGAGTTGCCCCTGGTGGCCACCGGCAGCTGACAGGTGGACCAACACTCA
>NC_041384.1:433195070-433197371 GCF_002162155.2 Triticum dicoccoides | reverse complement strand
TTAAATAAGATGACCCTCGGGCTCCGGAAACCCAAGGGAAAAAGAGGCTAGGTGGCAAATGGTAAAACCAAGGTTGGGCATTGCTGGAAAAGCTTTAATCAAGGCGAACTATCAAGGGGTTCCCATTATAACCCAACCGCGTAAGGAACGCAAAATCCGGGAACATAACACCGATATGACGGAAACTAGGGCAGCAAGAGTGGAACAAAACACTAGGCGAGAGGCCGAGCCTTCCACCCTTTACCAAGTATATAGATGCATTAAGATAACAAGATAATATAATGATATCCCAACAAGTAAATAAATGTTCCAACAAGGAACGACCTCCAATCTTCACCTGCAACTAGCAACGCTATAAGAGGGGCTGAGCAAAGCGGTAACATAGCCAATCAACGGTTTGCTAGGACATGGTGGGTTAGAGGGTTGACATGGCAATTTGGGAGGCTTGAAAGCAAGTGGTGGGCATCGTAGCATTGGCATAGCAAAAGAGCGAGCAAATCTAGCATAGCAAATATAGTAGTGATTTCGAGGGTATGATCATCTTGCCTGCAAAGTTGTCAGAGTTGACTGGATCCTCGAAAGCAAACTCAACGGGCTCCTCGTTAGCGAACTTGTCTCCCGGCTCTACCCAAACAAGACAAACAAGCAAACGGAACACAATCAACCATGTGCAAGGATCAACCAATATGATGCAAGGATGGTATGCTATGCGGGATGCGATGCGGGATGCATATGCAAGAATTGACAAGGGATGCATGAACCTGGCCTCAACTTGGAAATCCAAGTGTGCCACTGGAAATATGAGATGAAATCGCTTGAAAACGATATAAAGAACGCCGGAATCGGAGTTACGGTTTGGAAATGGCAAGCAATTTAAATATGACACCGGTCTGCGATTTACAGCAAGTAGCCATCTAAATGCGAGGAGATGAACATGCTACAGCACCCAAACATGACAACAAAATACATGGCAGGGATGCACTCAAGATGCTTAACAAAAGTCTAACACTGAGCTACGGCCAATTCATCCATTAACAGGTTCAAACAAGCATGGCAAAAATGCATATGGCAAACAGATCTCAGACTTAGTGAAATTAACACTTTTCTGGAATCTCAGATCAGGTAGCACTCTTCGGAGCAACAAAACTACATGATACAGGACCTGAACATGGCATGTAAAGCATGGCATGGAGCTACTCAAAGAGCTTAACAAAAGTCTCTTAGTGACCTTGAGCCAAAAGGGATCAGAAAATACAATTGCAAGCATATGAACATGGCAAAAACATAATCAGATCACAGACTTAGTGAAAACTGGAGCATGCTGAAAACAAATATCAAGTAGGCATGTTTATGAGCTCGATGCACTCACTACGGAGCAAGACATGAAAAGCTAATCATACATCTATCAAGAACACACAAAATGCAAGCTAGACATGGCAAGAACAATAACATAGCATGCACAGATCAACTACAACATCATCGGCAAAATTGCAAACAAGTTGACAATCTGCCCAGATTCACAAAGTAGCAAAAGTAGAGCTTGATTGACTCAAGCTAGGGAGCTCCATAATGCAAACAAAGACATGGATGGATACAGCACTACAAGATTAACAAAACATCCTTACTGATCATCCTCAAAAGAGGCACGGATCACTAGGAAACAACATGAACATATGGCATCATGAACTAAATAGCTCAAGGACTTAGTGGAAATGCTAAGTCCCTGAAAACAGAATTACCAAGTGCACCACTTTGCAAGCTTGTGCTAATCACCACACACATCAGAAAAATGCATGGGTTGCACCTCTGGAGAGATGGCAAAACCCTTAACAAAACATATGTAGAGCTCATGGGCATATCATGCACACAATAATCATGGCAAAAAAGACAAATATGCAAATGGAGTAGCAGATCTGACAATTAACTCAAGTAGCCCTCTTCTACCAGCATTTCGGGCATCAAGATGAACTCAAATAAAAATTATGCCATGGAATGAAATGATGTACTCTTTGAGACGAACAATTTGATATGCTATATGCATGAATCGGATCTACGGATGCAAAGTTACGAGGCTATGAACATGAGCATATGGATTAGGGACTTAGGGAAAAAATGGGGTCAACCCTAATATTCCAGATCTGGATCGGGGCACGCAATCCGAGGTCGGCCAGAGCGAGCTCCCCGGAGCGACGAAGACGGCGGCAGCCGGGGCCTTGATGTGGAGGAGGAGATGGCCGGGGTGTAGCCGGCGCGGGCTCCGGGCGCGGCGGTGCGGCGCAGCCGGTGGTGGCGTCGGGCGGC
>NC_041384.1:433186074-433194623 GCF_002162155.2 Triticum dicoccoides | reverse complement strand
TGGCGGGCCGGCGGCGGAGGGTGCGGCGGCGCGACACGTGGCAAGCCGTGGTTGGCTGCGGGCGGCGGCAGCGGACGTGTCCGGCCGAGAACGGACATGTCCGGCCCACGAGGTGGATTTTGCTAGGGTTTCGGGGAGGGGATCCGAGATTTGGAATGGGGGGTCTTTATATAGGCATAGGAGGAGCTAGGAGAGTCCAAATGAGGTGCGGTTTTCAGCCACGCGATCGTGATCGAATGCTCTAGATGATGGAGCAGGTTTAGGTGGGTTTTGGGCCAAATTGGAGGGGTGTTGGGCTTCAACACACACGAGGCCTTTTCGGTCCCTCGGTTAACCGTTGGAGTATCAAACGAAGTCCAAATGATACGAAACTGGACAGGCGGTCTACCGGTAGTAAACCAAGGCCGCTTGGCAAGTCTCGGTCCAATCCGGAAATGTTTAATCCCCACACACGAAAGAAAGCTAGAAATGACCACCGGAGGAGAACGAAGCGCCGGAATGCAAAACGGACAACGGGGAAAATGCTCAGATGCATGAGATGAACACGTATGCAAATGCAATGCACATGATGACATGATATGAGATGCATGACAACGATAACCACACACGGAGACAAAAACCCGAACCCGAGAAAATAAAATAACTTAATACCGAAAACGGCAAGAGTTGGAGTACAAATTGGGAAAGTAAATCCGGGGTGTTACAACACTCCACCACTATGAAAGGATCTCGTCCCGAGATCTAGGACTAAAAGAACGTTGGGTACTCAGAATGGAGGTGATCCTCGCGTTCCTAGGTAGCTTCACGGTCGGAATGGTGTGACCACTTTACTTTGAGGAATTTGATTGACTTATTGCGAGTCTTGCGTTCAGTCTCTTCAAGAATAGCAACGGGGTGCTCACGATAGGAAAGATCTTCTTGGAGCTCAATGTCCTCGAAGTTGACGGTGCGGTCAGGAGTCTTGAAGCACTTTCGGAGCTGAGAGACATGGAATACATCATGAACATTTGCAAAGTTTGAAGGAAGCTCGAGTTGATAGGCGAGATCGCCTCTCTTGCTGACAATCTTGAAAGGTCCCACGTATCTGGGGGCAAGCTTCCCTTTGATACTGAAGCGACGAGTACCTTTCATAGGAGAGACGCGGAGGTAAACATGATCTCCGATCTCGACAGCCAAATCACGGTGCTTATTATCATAGTAGCTCTTCTGACGGGATTGGGCTGCTTTGAGGTTATCTCGAATGACTTTGCACATTTCCTCTGCCTCTGTGATTAAGTCATTTCCCAAAAGCTGACATTCACCGGTTTCAGACCAGTTGAGAGGGGTACGGCACTTCCTGCCATACAGAATTTCAAATGGGGCCTTGCCCGAACTTGCTTGACAACTGTTGTTGTAGGAGAATTCAGCATAAGGAAGACAATCCTCCCACTTCAAGCCGAAGGAGATCACACAAGCCCTGAGCATATCTTCAAGAATCTGGTTGACACGCTTGACTTGACCGCTAGTTTGAGGATGGAAAGTTGTGCTGAAGCGGATGTTGGTGCCCATGGCCTTCTGAAAAGAATCCCAAAACTTGGAGGTAAAGATGCTGCCACGCTCTGAAGAGATCACTTGAGGAATACCGTGCAGAGAGACAATCCGAGAGGTATAAGCAACAACTTTCTTCTCTTGCATCAATACTGCGCCAAGACCTTGGAGAGATGCATCACAAAAGACCTCGTACGGTTTGGATTCATCAGGCGGAGTCAGAACTGGAGCAGTGATCAATTTCTCTTTCAAAGTGTTGAAAGCAATGTCACACTCCAGAGACCAAACCTACTTGACGTGCTTCTGGAGAAGATTAGAGAGAGGCTTCGCGATCTTAGAAAAGTTTTCAACAAATCTTCGGCAGTAGCTTGCGAGACCGAGGAAGCTGCGGAGTTGCTTCATGTTCTGAGGAGGTTCCCAATTCACAATTGCAGACACCTTCTCAGGATTCACCACAATGCCCTTGGCAGAGATGATATGACCAAGATAAAGAACCTCATCGAGCCAAAATTCACACTTGGAGAACTTGGCGTAGAACTGATGTTCTCTGAGCTTATCAAGCACCAAATGCAAGTGCTTGGCATGATCTTCCTTGTTCTTCGAGAAAACCAGAATGTCGTCGAGATAGACCAAAACAAAGTCATTGGTGTAGGCGTTGAAGATGAAGTTCATCATGCGAGAGAAAGTCAGAGGAGCGTTGACGAGGCCAAAAGACATGACAATGTATTCATATGAACCATAGCTTGTCCTGAAAGCTGTCTTGGGAATATCTTGCTCACGGATTCGAATCTGATGATAACCCATACGGAGATCAAGCTTGGAGAATACTTGGGCACCTTTGAGTTGTTCGAACAGCTCATTGATGTTGGGAAGTGGATATTTGTTCTTGATGGTCTTCTTGTTCAATGGACGGTAATCAACACAAAGCCGGCCCGTTCCATCCTTCTTCTTCACAAAAAGAACACCACAACCCCACGGAGAAGAACTAGGCCGGATGAGACCCATTCTTTCTTGAATATTGAGTTGCTTCTTCAGCTCCTTCAGCTCTTCAGGTCCGAGCTTGTAAGGACGTTTGCACACAGGTACCGTGCCGGGCTCAAGATCAATGACGAATTCAACTGGCCGGTGCGGAGGCATTCCTGGAAGCTCTTTTGGAAAGACGTCTTGATATTCGCAAACGAATGGAATTTTCGAGATGGCATCGAGTTCACCCTTCTCATTGAGAGAAAACAGACGGATTGTATCATCACAAGCGGCAAAGATAATTACATCCTCAGACGAATGAGTCAATTGAATCTGCCTGGCAGCACAATCAAGATGCGCCTTGTGCTTAGAAAGCCAATCCATTCCGAGAATAAGATCAATATCCGAGTCACCAAGAACCACCGGAGAAGAGAGAAACTTTCAGTCTCCCAAAGTGATAGTAACATCCGGAGCAATGGAGTTAGCATGCATGCGCCTACCGGGAGATACAACTGCTAATGGACTAGGCAAAATTTGCATAGCCAAACCATGCTTAGATGAAAACGGTCTTGAGATGAAACAATGCGATGCACCCGTGTCAAAAAGAACTTTTGCAGGAATATCATTAACAGGAAGGTTACCCATGATGACATCTGACGAATCCTCTGCCTGAGCTGCATTCATCAAGTTGACCTTGGCGGACTTGGGGTTATGCTTGACCACAGCTGTACTTGCCGATCTGACAGGAGGAGGAGGAAGACGCCTCTGGTTGAAACACTTGTTGGCATAGTGACCCTTCTGTTGGCACTTGTTGCACGTGACCTCTGAAAGCGGACGGTGATATGGAGCACTCGATCTTGGAGGTTGAGACGAAGTCTTGTTCTGAAAGCCAGGGTTGGGTGGGTGGGAAGATCCACTGCCACCTTTGCTCTTTTGCTGATACGGCTGACGAAACTGAGGAGGAGGAAGCCAATACTTCTGCTGCTTGGCCACTTGAGTAGAGGAAGAAGGAGTAACATCTCTAACTCGCTTCTTGGAAGCATCACACCTCAATTGAGCAGCCTCTTGCTTCAGTGCCATGTTGTAGAACTCATCGTACCTCAAGGGCTCAAAGAGAACAAGAGCGAGCTGGATTTCTTCTCTGAGACCACCTCTGAACTGGTATATCATGCTCTTCTCATCAAGGACGTCCTGCTTGGAAAAGCGGGCGAGCTTCTGGAACAACTTGTTGTAGTCATAGACAGACAAAGAGCCTTGCTTCAGGTTGCGGAATTCCTCACACTTGCTTTCAACCACGCTCTGAGGGATATGGTGAGCTCAGAAATCTTGACGGAATTCATCCCAAGTGATAACACGTCCACCTCTGGAGTCCTTGTACTGCTGGAACCATTCTGCAGCTTGATCTTTGAGTTGGAAGGAAGCGAACTTGACAAAGTCCTCAGGCCTGACGTTACTTCACTCAAAATGCTTGCACAGATCCACGAGCCAATCGTCAGCATCGGTTGCTTCAACACAATTGCTGAAAGTCTTTGGCCCGTTAGCAAGGAACTGGTTGAGTGTAGCAGAGTGATTCTGATTGTTGCCTTGGTTCCCTTGGTTGCCTTGATTGCGCTCTTGGAGAATTTGCATGATCAACTGTGTGTTTGCATTGGTTGCGGCCATCACAGCTTGCCATGCCTCCGGAGGAGGGGGAGGTGGTGGCGGATCTTGATTCTGATTCTGACTGGTGCTCTTAGCGGGAGCCATCCTGAAGAGGTTGACCACCGTTAGCACATAGACAGATAAAATGAAGCTGAATCCAACGGAATGAAAATTGCAACATATAGTCTTCACATCCGAACAAAATGAACGAATGCATTCGTCTTGAAATGGTCACATATCCATAAATTGAGAAGCCACGTAGAATTAAGGTAGAGAAATAAATCAACAAGGTACGGATCAAGAACGAATAATCGGTTAGAAATCCCAATCTCAAACCAATATCCGTGGAAGAAGAACTAGAGCTACTTGAATTCCCACCTATGAAACTCCCGAACCTTTCCGGTTATGCAATCAGGTGTTGGGGATACAGGGGAAGCATAATATCTCACCCAAATCTAGAAAATCCTACATCCAGCTGTATCCATCCTTCAACACATAACCGAGAAAAACTTTGAAAACCATCTACCTCAACCTTCGAAAAGCATCCGTTATACAAGTTATGGCGATACTCCCGAACTCCCGCCCCAGTATTGGGTGGCGTCGAGGTTATCTCACCAACGAACTGCATAAAAGAGATTTTCGATGTCGGCGTACTAAACTCAGGTATTCCAGAACTGCAACGATAAAATTATGACGACAACACCTCAGAGCTCAACTCCCCGGGACACTTCCACAAAATCCCTGACAGGAGGCATCAAGACAATGTTCTCATCATAAAACCATCGGAACGATTCCAAGATACCCGCGTGATCCTAAATTTTTTTTAGTGAAATTTGAGAAAAGAAGAGTCAAAACTCTACGTCAGGATGCCTTACCAGAGCGATGAGGAGACTGGGAAGTAAAAAGAATTCCTAACTCTCCGATATATAATTCCTAAATGACTCAAAACATTTTTCTAGACACAACTCTGCCGCTAAAAACGATCAAGCAATGGGGCTCCTAAGGTCGGAGAAGGCTCTGATTATCAACTTGTAACACCCTCGATGCGATTATAGCTCCCACGTGTCGAGGCATGACTTAGAGACATAATCACATTGAAGGCATATGTCGCAAGTAAGGTAATCTTTACACATCCCATGTAATATAATAATAAAGGGGAGATAACATAGTTGGCTTACACTCGCCACGTCAATCAAGGTACATAAATAAAATTACATCAACCAACACTCATGGCCCGACTACGGCGCCAAAATAAAATATAACCCAACATGCGACACGGGCCCGATTACCCCCAACTGGGCACCACTACTGATCATCAGGAAAGGAAACATAATAACGTTGAGAGTCCTTGTCGAACTCCCACTTGAGCTCGAGCGCGTCACCTGGAGCGGAATCATCAGGCCCTGCATCTGGTGTAATAGTAATCTGTGAGCCACAGGGACTCAGCAATCTCGCACCCTCGCGATCAAGACTATTTAAGCTTAAAGGTAAGGGAAGGTATATATAAGTGGAGCTGCAGCAAGCGACTAGCATATATGGTGGCTATCCTGTTTGCAAAAGAGAGCGAGAAGAGGAGGCAAAGCGCGAGCGAGAAACTAGAGAGTAACCTGCGCAAGCATTAATCCAACACCGTTGTCCACTTCCCGGACTCCGCCGAGAAGAGGCCATCACGGTAACACACTTAGTTGATTCATTTTAATTAAGTTAAGGTTCAAGTTATCTACAACCGGACATTAACAAATTCCCATCTGCACATAACCGCGGGCACGGCTTTCAAAAGTTCAAATCCTTGCAGGGGAGTCCCAACTTAGCCCATGACAAGCTCTCACGGTCAACGAAGGAATAGACCTCCTCCCAAGATGTTCCGATCAGACTCGGTATCTCGGTTATTCAAGACACTTCGACAGGTTAAAACAAGACCAGCAACACCGCCCGAATGTGCCGACAAATCCCGATAGGAGCTGCACATATCTCTTTCTCGGGGCACACTCAGATTGTCTTAGGTACGGGTAGGCCAGCCCAGAGTTGCCCCTGGTGGCCACCGGCAGCTGACAGGTGGACCAACACTCAGAGGAGCATTGGCCCGGGGGGGTTTAAATAAGATGACCCTCGGGCTCCGGAAACCCAAGGGAAAAAGAGGCTATGTGGCAAATGGTAAAACCAAGGTTGGGCATTGCTGGAAAAGCTTTAATCAAGGCGAACTATCAAGGGGTTCCCATTATAACCCAACCGCGTAAGGAACGCAAAATCCGGGAACATAACACCGATATGACGGAAACTAGGGCGGCAAGAGTGGAACAAAACACTAGGCGAGAGGCCGAGCCTTCCACCCTTTACCAAGTATATAGATGCATTAAGACAACAAGATAATATAATGATATCCCAACAAGTAAATAAATGTTCCAACAAGGAACGACCTCCAATCTTCACCTGCAACTAGCAACGCTATAAGAGGGGCTGAGCAAAGCGGTAACATAGCCAATCAACGGTTTGCTAGGACATGGTGGGTTAGAGGGTTGACATGGAAATTTGGGAGGCTTGAAAGCAAGTGGTGCGCATCGTAGCATTGGCATAGCAAAAGAGCGAGCAAATCTAGCATAGCAAAGATAGTAGTGATTTCGAGGGTATGATCATCTTGCCTGCAAAGTTGTCAGAGTTGACTGGATCCTCAAAAGAAAACTCAATGGGCTCCTCGTTAGCGAACTCGTCTCCTGGCTCTACCCAAGTAAGACAAACAAACAAACGGAACACAATCAACCACGTGCAAGGATCAACCAATATGATGCAAGGATGGTATGCTATGCGGGATGCGATGCGGGATGCATATGCAAGAATTGACAAGGTATGCATGAACCTGGCCTCAACTTGGAAATCCAAGTGTGCCACTGGAAAGATGAGATGAAATCGCTTGAAAATGATATAAAGAACGCCGGAATTAGAGTTACGGTTTGGAAATGGCAAGCAATTCAAATATGACACCGGTCTGCGATTTACAGCAAGTAGCCATCTAAATGCGAGGAGATGAACATGCTACAGCACCCAAACATGACAACAAAATACATGGTAGGGATTCACGCAAGACACTTAACAAAAGTCTAGCACTGAGCTACGGCCAATTCATCCATTAACAGGTTCAAACAAGCATGGCAAAAATGCATATGGCAAACAGATCTCAGACTTAGTGAAATTAACACTTGTCTGGAATCTCAGATCAGGTAGCACTCTTCGGAGCAACAAAACTACATGATACAGGACCTGAACATGGCAATTAAAGCATGGCATGGAGCTACTCAAAGATCTTAACAAAAGTCCCTTAGTGACCTTGAGCCAAAAGGGATCAGAAAATACAATTGCAAGCATGTGAACATGGCAAAAACATAATCAGATCACAGACTTAGTGAAAACTGGAGCATGCTGAAAACAGATATCAAGTAGGCATGTTTACGAGCTCGATGCACTCACTACGGAGCAAGACATGAAAAGCTAATCATACATCTATCAAAAACACACAAAATGCAAGCTAGACATGGCAAGAACAATAGCATAGCATGCATGGATCAACTACAACATTATCGGCAAAATTGCAAACAAGTTGACAATCTGCCCAGATTCACAAAGTAGAAAAAGTAGAGCTCGATTGACTCAAGCTAGGGAGCTCCATAATTGCAAACAAAGACATGGATGGATAGAGCACTACAAGATTAACAAAACATCCTTACTAATCATCCTCAAAAGAGGCACGGATCACTAGGAAACAACATGAACATATGGCATCATGAACTAAACAGCTCAAGGACTTAGTGGAAATGCTAAGTCCCTGAAAACAGAATTACCAAGTGCACCACTTTGCAAGCTTGTGCTAGTCACCACACACATCACAAAAATGCATGGGTTGCACCTCTGGAGAGATGGCAAAACCCTTAACAAAACATATGTAGAGCTCATGGGCATATCATGCACACAATAATCATGGCAAAAATGACAAATATGCAAATGGAGTAGCAGATGTGACAATTAACTCAAGTAGCCCTCTTCTACCAGCATTTCGGGCATCAAGATGAAATCAAATGAAATTATGCCATGGAATGAAATGATGTACTCTCTAAGACGAACAATTTGATATGCTATATGCATGAATCGGAGCTACGGATGCAAAGTTACGAGGCTATGAACATGAGCATATGGATTAGGGACTTAGGGAAAAAACGGGGTCAACCCTAATATTCCAGATTTGGATCGGGGCACGCAATCCAAGGTCGGCCGGAGCGACGAAGACGGCGGCGGCCGGGGCCTTGGCGTGGAGGAGGAGATGGCCGGGGTGGAGCCGGCGCGGGCTCCAAGCGCGGCGGGGCGGCGCGGCCGGTGGTGGCTTCGGGCGGCGCGGGCGAGCTCGGCCTAGGGCGGCACGGCGAGCTCAC
>NC_041384.1:433147906-433185561 GCF_002162155.2 Triticum dicoccoides | reverse complement strand
GCGCGCGGGCCGGGGAGGGCCCCGCGCGGGTCTAGCGGGCCGGCGGCAGAGGGTGCGACGGTGCGACACGTGGCAAGCCGCGGTTGGCTGCGGGCGGCGGCGCCGGACGTGTCCGGCCGGCGCGAGGTGGATTTTGCTAGGGTTTCGGGGAGGGGATCCGAGATTTGGAATGGGGGTCTTTATATAGGCATAGGAGGAGCTAGGAGAGTATAAATGAGGTGCGGTTTTCGACCACGCGATCGTGATCGAACGCTCTAGATGATGGAGCAGGTTTAGGTGAGTTTTGGGCCAAATTGGAGGGGTGTTGGGCTGCAACACACACGAGGCCTTTTCAGTCCCTCGGTTAACCGTTGGAGTATCAAACGAAGTCCAAATGATACGAAACTTGACAGGCGGTCTACCGGTAGTAAACCAAGGCCGCTTGGCAAGTCTCGGTCCAATCCGGAAATGTTTAATCCCCACACACGAAAGAAAGCTAGAAATGACCACCGGAGGAGAACGAAGCGCCGGAATGCAAAACGGACAACGGGGAAAATGCTCGGGTGCATGAGATGAACACGTATGCAAATGCAATGCACATGATGACATGATATGAGATGCATGACAACGATAACCACACACGGAGACAAAAACCCGAACCCGAGAAAATAAAATAACTTAACGCTGGAAACGGAAAGAGTTGGAGTACAAATTGGGAAAGTAATATCCGGGGTGTTACAGGAACCAGCCCCAAGTGGGCTAGGGCGCCAACCCCCCAAGGGCCCATGCGCCTAGGGTTGGGGGGAACCCTAAAGGGGGCACCCCCCTTGGCTTGGGGGGCAAGCCCCCTCCCCCTTGGCCGCCGCCCCCCCTCTAGATCTCATCTAGAGGGGCCTGCCCCCCTTCCCTTTCCCCTATAAATATAGGGGCAAAGGGAGGGCTGCACCACCACATCCAAGGCGCAGCCCCTCCCCTCCCCAACACCTCTCCTCCTCTGCGTGAGCTTGGCGAAGCCCTGCCGGAGAACTGCCACTCCATCACCACCACGCCGTCGTGCTATTGTTGGAGCTTCTTCCTCAACCTCTCCCTCCTCCTTGCTGGATCAAGGCGCGGGAGACGTCATCGGGCTGCACGTGTGTTGAACACAGAGGCACCGTTGTTCGGTGCTTAGATCGGATTCGGCCGCGATCTGAATCGCTACGTGTACGACTCCTCCAACCGCGTTCTTGCAACGCTTCCGCTTAGCGATCTTCAAGGGTATGAAGATGCACTCCCTCTCTCTCGTTGCTAGTATCTCCTAGATTGATCTTGGTGACACGTAGGAAAATTTTGAATTATTGCTACGTTCCCCAACAGGAACAACCCAGTGGCACCGAGATGCAGAATCGCAAGCGATTACTGCAACTCGGTGTGACCGAAATGTTCAAATCAGTTGCACCGAGATTGAAAACCTAGATCAACTTAGTGATCTCGGTGTGACCGAAATGGATGACTCAGTCATACCGAAAGGCACAAAGAGGTTTTGGAAGTTTATGTCTATGACGAATCAGGGACTCTGAGTGCTCCTCACACAGAGTGGTTGGAATCTGACTTGATAAAACTCTGTGATGTTGCATGAATAGAGTTTGAGACGAGAAAAGCATAGATAGATAGAGGAAGTCCTTAGGCTTTCTTGTCCATCCATTTGGCAAAAGAGAAAAAAACAAACAATCAAGGCAACAAATGGATGTCCTTGAATGAGTAAAATATGCAACCAACATGCTCACACAATAAGATGGCAAATGAAATATGTGGCAAAGCATGCACAATCACTCTAGCATCTATCAAGCAATCTGGCGATGACTAGGTCATCTATATATGAGTATATTGACTGAGGAGTCAAATGACAACATTTGATCGTAGGTCATACTCATCGTTTAAGCACAAGTGGGGTTACCACTTTTACATAATGCATTGTTGTGTTCACATCATTAGAGTTGCTTTAGCTCAATTGATTAGAGTAAAGCCCCCCCTAGATGTGATATCCCCCTAGGAGGGATGAACTAACATTGGGTTTTGTCGATGATGACTTCATGTAGGTGTTGAAGATGTTGGTGCTCAAAGTTGATGTAGATCATTCGGAGCAATCCTTTTGGAGTGAGTTGAACTTTCAATACCTACACGGGTTAGTCCCACAAGGAACAAACAAGGATATCCATAGACATAGAGTGATATTCACATGAGATGATTTCCATGAATGCATTAGGTTACCTCATCCCTTGTCTTACCAACAAGAGGGTTTGTGACTCCTTGAACTAGTGCAAGATATGGAAGTTGTTTGCGCTTGTCCTTGCCAAAATGATATGAGTGAAGTATGTTGGAGGAGTCACCCTCAAGAACTCTCTAGTTCTTCTTCTTAGAGATCCACACCATCTTGATGGGAATCCTTGGAGTTGTAGTCGTACTTGATGAAGTAGAACTTGATGTAGTCTTGGGAACCCACTTGACCAATGACTTAGGAGCTTCTTCAAATGCATCAAGCTCCTCTTGAAGCTTGTCCTTGCCCTTTAGCTTGTGGTCTTGTGGTGGAAGATCAGAGCTTGTGTTCCTTGGGAAGAAGTAGGATCATACTTCTCTTGTTGGGGAACAAACTTCGTCTTGGGGTATTGATCTTCTTCCCACTCAAATCCATTGGCATTGAACTTTCATTCAAAACCAACACCTTGATACTTCCGGTGTCTTCCTTGCTTGCGTACAATTTCCTCAAATTGCTTACTTCCGGCAAGACTCTTTTAAACACCTTTCTCTATAATTTCCTTCAATAAGCTTTTTCTTGCTCAAGTGTAACTTGGCTAAGAGAATCGTTAGTGGAATCAAGAGAACTACTAGAAGCAACAACATTAGTTTTAGCATGATTATTGTTACTACTAGAAGAAGAATCTTTCTTGTTCTTGTTGCTAGATTTAACTTGTGGCATGTAAGTAGACAAGAGTAACTGCTTGGCAATGTAAGAAGAACTTTTCTTGCAAATATCATCATTGATTGCCTTTAAGAACTCATGCTCTTGCTCAAGGTTGAGCTTTTCAAAGCGTAGGTTCTCATGAGTCTTTAAAAGTTCTTGATGATCTTCCAAGGTAGTTTCATGAGCTAACTTAAGAGTGTTTAGTTCCTCAGTTATAAACTCAATCTCCTTCTTGTCATTGTCATTCGTTTTATCTTGATTAGCATGATTAATAGCAAGTTCATCATAGTTTTCATAACTAGAGTTGTCAACAAGTAAATCAACGTCACCTAGCAAATCATCTTCGTCACTATTGAAATCAACATACTCGGGGTGTGATACCTTTGGGCCTTTAGCCATGAAGCATCTTCCAATTCCTTCATTTGGTGAGTCAAATATGTCGTAGGAGTCGGTTGACACAAGTGCTAGACCGGCAACACCTTCATCTTGAGTGTATTCGGAGTCGGAGTGGTAACTCTTTCAGAGTGATTGTCGGAGTCGGAGTCGGAGTCGGAGTGGTAACTTCTTTCGGAGTGATTGTCGGAGTCGGAACCGGATACCCATTCACCAACATGAGCTTGATGTCTTTGTTTTGTGTAGCTCTTTGATGACTGGTTCTTCCTTTCCGAATCCTTGCTTCTCCAAGAGGGTCTTCGCTCATAACGATCATCTCTACTCCTTCTCTCTCTAGGTGGTGATTCTTCTCTCCTACTTCTTCTTTTGGGAGAATCTTCTCTTCCTTTGTAGGGAGCCGTACACTCATTGGAGTAGTGTCTGAGTCTTCCACAATTGTAGCAATTACGTTCACGACTTGAAGATCTTTTGTCATTGTAGGACCTTGACTTGGAACATCTTTCCTTGCTTCCACTCTTGTAGAACTTGTTGAAGTTCTTCACCATTAGGCTCAATTCTTCATTGAAGGTTTGTTTCTCACTTGATGATGTGGGAGCATCACATGAAGCTTTGTAAGCACCACTTGACTTGTTGTGGAGCTCTTCCTTATCCTTAAGTGACATCTCATGAGCAAAAATTCTTCCAATGACTTCCGTTGGCTTGAGATATTTGTAATTGGGCATCATTTGGATCAATGTGCACATGGTATCATATTTTCCATCCTAGGCTCTTAGGATCTTCTTGATGATGAATCTATCGGTCATCTGTTCACTTCCTAAGCCGGCAATCTCATTTGTGATGAGAGCAAGCCTAGAGTACATTTCAGCGACACCTTCACCATCCTTCATTTTGAACTTGTCAAGTTGACTTTGAAGCACATCCAATTTGGATTCCTTGACGGAGTCGGTACCTTCTTGCTTATCAATCAAAGTATCCCAAATTTCCTTTGCATTCTCAAGATGGCTGATTTTGTCGAATTCTTCGGGGCACAGTCCGTTCAAGAGAATATCATAAGCTTAAGCATTGTATTGCAGCATCTTCAACTCTTCCGCGGTAGCTTCACGGTTCGGTTCTCTCCCATCAGAGAATTCACCTTGCAAGACAATACACATAGTATCCCAAACGGCGGGGTTATGTCCAAGAATATGCATTTTCATCTTATGCTTCCAACTAGCAAAATTAGTACCATCAAAGTAAGGACCTCTACGGTGGTCATTTCCCTCGCTAGACGCCATACTCTCCTAGATTGTGAAACCAAGGCTATGATCACCAAAAGCAATGGAAATCAAAGCAAATGGAGACCAAAGCTCTGATACCACTTGTAGGATCGGAAGTGTCTACAGGGGGGGGGTGATTAGACTACTTGACCAAATAAAAATCTAGCCTTTTCCCAATTTTAAGTCTTGGCAGATTTTAACAACTTAGCACAAGTCAAGTAATTAACCTACACATGCAATTCTAAGAGTATAGCAGCGGAATGTAAAACAATTGCATATGAATGTAAAGGGAGGAGTTTGAGGGAGAAAACACAATGTAGACACGAAGTTTTTTGGCGTGGTTCCGATAGGTGGTGCTATCGTACATCCACGTTGATGGAGACTTCTACCCACGAAGGGTAATAGTTGCGCGAGTCCACGGAGGGCTCCACCCACGAAGGGTCCACGAAGAAGCAACCTTTTCTATCCCACCATGGCCATCTCCCATGAAGGACTTGCCTCACTAGGGTAGATCTTCACGAAGTAGGCGATCTCCTTGCCCGTACAAACTCCTTGGTTCAACTCCACAATCTTGATGGAGGCTCCCAAGTGACAGCTAACCAATCTAGGAGACACCACTCTCCAAAAGGTAATAGATGGTGTGTTGATGATGAACTCCTTGCTCTTGTGCTTCAAAGGATAGTCTCCCCAACACTCAGCTCTCTCTCATAGGATTGGATTTGGTGGAAAGAGGGTTTTGAGTGGAAAGCAACTTGGGGAAGGCTAGAGAAAGAGATTTATGTGGTTAGAATGGAATATCTTGA
Organism: Triticum dicoccoides; assembly: GCF_002162155.2. Taxonomy (NCBI): domain Eukaryota; kingdom Viridiplantae; phylum Streptophyta; class Magnoliopsida; order Poales; family Poaceae; genus Triticum; species Triticum dicoccoides. The sequence goes on along the minus strand of NC_041384.1, from coordinate 433,180,189 downwards.
CCTCAACACAAGTGTAGGTGGTTCTCTCCCAGAAAATGTATGTTGAAAGTGTAGGCATGTTCTGATGGCTCTCCTCATGAATGAAGAGTGGGTGGAGGGGTATATATAGCCTCCACACAAAATCTAACCGTTACACACAAATCACTGAACTCGGTGGGACCGAACCATGAAACTAAGTCAGACTGATTTAGTTCAAAATGTGAACGTTAGGATTTTCGGTGGGACCGACATGTCAACTCGGTGGAACCGATTCCATTAGGGTTAGGGCATAACGTAATCTCGGTGAGACTGATTACACAAACTCGGTGGGACCGATTTTGGTAATAGGCAAACAGAGAGTTGGTCAGGCAAACTCGATGGGATCTATTCGCTCATCTCTGTTAGACCAAAACGTTACGAAGGGGAAACAGAGAGTTTGTTGCAATCTCGGTGGGACCGATCGCTCATCTCGATTGGACCGAAACGTTACGAAGGGAAACAAAGAGGTTGCAATCCCATCTCGGTGAGACCGAGATCCCTATCGGTGAGACCGAAATGACTAAGGTTTGTGGCAGTGGCTATGTCAAGTGAACTCGGTGGCGCCAGGTAGGAAATTTCGGTGGGGCCGAGTGAATTTTGGTTTGGTACATATGTGGATATGAGAAATTAGTTGAGGGTTTTGGAGCATATCACTAAGCATTTTGAGCAAGTAACTCATTAAGCAACACCTCATCCCCTTTTAATAGTATTGGCTTTTCCTATGGACTCAATGTGATCTTGGGTCACTAAAAGTAAAATGTAGAGTCTTGAGATTGAGCCAACATGTGTTCTTAGTATTTTGAGGGGTCCACTTTCTAATCCATGCCATGCCAAACATTGAGCTTTCATGAAATATTTATCTTGAAATAGCATTAGCTCAATGGGCTATATGTTGTTAGGAATTACCAAAACCACCTAGGGATAGTTGCATTTTCAAGTGGTCAAGTAGAATTGAGCAATAGAGAGACTAAATCAATTTTGCAAAAGATTGTTAATTGATCTAGAAAGAATTGGTCTAAGAAACTTGATGATGCATTGTGGGCTTATAGAACTGCTTATAAGAACCCTATGGGTATGTCTCCGTACAAAATGGTTTGTGGAAAAGCATGTCACTTACCTCTCGAACTAGAGCATAAAGCTTATTGGGCTATAAAAGAACTCAACTATGATTTCAAACTTGCCAGTGAGAAGAGGTTATTTGACATTAGCTCACTTGATGAATGGAGAACCCAAGCCTACGAGAATGCCAAGTTGTTTAAAGAAAAAGTTAAAATATGGCATGACAAGAGGATACAAAAGCGTGAGTTTAATGTAGGTGATCATGTTTTGCTATACAACTCTCGTTTAAATCAATAACGCCGAAGGCACAAATCCAAAGGTGGTAAACGATCAAAGAATCAAACATTATATCTCAGGTAATCCCATAAATGTTGAGAGCAATATAATTGACACCATAACACCGGAGGAGTACATAAGGGACACTTTCGAGAATGTTTCAGACTCCGAAAAGGAATGGTATGTGTTACGGTAAGTAAACCGACTCCAAAATGTTTCCAATGGCAATTTTCTCAGTTTTGCAATATTAACAAAATTAGGAAAATTAAAAGTAGTTCGAAAGAGACACGAGGAGACCACAAGGGTGGAGGGTGCACCCTACCCCATGGGCGCGCCCCCTACCTTGTGGTCACCTGATGTGCCCTCCGGACTCCGTTTTCTTGCACAATACTTCTTTTGGTCGGTAAAAATTCATTATATAATCTCCCGAACGTTTTGACCACCGTACCACGACAATATCTCTATTATTGTTTCGAGCTATTTTTCTCACAGATCTAGATCACCATGACGTCTCCAAGCGCCCCAGGGACAATGTTTTTGAGAATGTCATCAACCCCTACCTTGTGGAGGTGCTGCGACATCCTCAAGCTATTGAGATGCGTGAGGGGGTGCTGCACATCCGCGATGTTGAGGGGCCGAAGAAAACCAGAAGCGTGGAGACAAGACTCGAAGCAATGGAGCAGCAAGTTTTCAAGTGCCAACGGATGGTGGAACGAGGACTCAACGCCAATCACATGATGATCACGGAGTTCACCAACAATCACAAGCTGGATGCCAAGAACATCGGGGAAGCCATCTTCAAGCTTCATGAGAAAATCGAGCATCTCCAAGCCCAGATCTATGACCTGCAAAACCAAAACTGTGAGTATGAATACAAATTTAAGAGGATGAGTTTGGCTGGAGATTTGAGGATCCCGGAGACTCGTTCATCTTTCTATGATGGTGAGCCTATGCCTTGGAAGATGGATGACAAGCCTACTTCATCAACAACTCCATCATCACCACCTCCGAAGAAAGAGACATAAATACATGGGTATGGGCACTCCCCTTGGCAACTGCCAAGCTTGGGGGAGGTGCCCCGGTATCGTATCACCATCACACCTTTACCCTTATCGCTTTTCTTAGTTCGATCCTTTTGGTTATATCTTGATCTAGTATATTAAAGTTTTTACTACGATCTAGCTTTGAGTTTTGTTTATCTATCTATGTAATCGAGTCTGTAAGTTATATATATAATGAAGTGTAGTTTTGAGTTGAGAGCTTTGTTATCTTGCTATGATCTTGAGGGAATAAAATAAAAAAAGAAATAAAAATATCATATATTGATCTAATGGGGAGTAATGACTTCACATATAAAGAGTATGATGAATAAAAGTTGTTGAGAGTTGACAAACATAGTTTTGGTCATTGTTGCAATTAATAGGAATTAATAAAGAAAGAGAGGCTTCACATATAAATATACTATATTTGACATCTTTTGTAATTGTGAGCACTCATTAAAATATGACATGCTAAAGAGTTGAGGTTGGACAAGGAAGACAACATCATGAGTTATGTTTTCTTATATCCGAATAGAAGTTATATTGTCATGGATCCTCCAACATGTTGAGATTGCTTTCCCTCTCATGCTAGCCAAATTCTTTGCACCAAGTAGAGATACTACTTGTGCTTCCAAACATCCCTTAAACTAGTTTTGCCATGAGAGTCCACCATACCTACCTATGGATTGAGTAAGATCCTTCAAGTAAGTTATCATCGATGCAAGCACTAAAAATTGCTCTCTAAATATGTATGATCTATTAGTGTGAAGAAAATAAGCTTTATATGAACTTGTGATATGGAAGAAATAAAAGCGACAAACTGCATAACAAATTTCTTTATCACAAGAGGCAATATAAAGTGACATTCTTTTGCATTAAGATTTTGTGCATCCAACCATAAAAGCGCATGACAACCTTTGCTTCCCTCTGTGAAGGGCCCATGTTTTATTTTTTACCTTCTACCCTTATACAAGAGAAATGGTGATCTTCACCTTTCCTTTTTACACTTTTTCTTTTGGCAAGCACTATGTGTTGGAGAAATCCGGATATATATCCACTCGGATGTAGGTTATCATAAAGTATTATTGTTGACTGATACGTCTCCGCCGTATCTACTTTTCCAAACTCTTTTGCCCTTGTTTTGGACTCTAACTTGCATGATTTGAATGGAACTAACTTGGACTGACGCTGTTTTCAGCAGAATTGCCATGGTGTTATTTTTGTGTAGAATAAAAATTTCTCAGAATGACTTGAAACTTGACGGAGATAACTTTTGGAATTAATAAAAAATATTGGCGAAAGAATCAGCACCAGGGGGGCCATTATCGGTGTCAAAACCGGCGGATCTCGGGTAGGGGGTCCCGAACTGTGCGTCTAAGGTTGATGGTAACAGGAGACATGAGACACGATGTTTACCCAGGTTCGGGCCCTCTCTATGGAGGTAATACCCTACTTCCTGCTTGATTGATCTTGATGAATATGAGTATTACAAGAGTTGATCTACCTCGAGATCGTAATGGCTAAAACCCTAGAAGTCTAGCCTATGTGATTATGATTGTCCCTATGGACTAAACCCTCTGGTTTATATAGACACCGGAGGGGACTAGGGTTATACAAAGTCGGTTACAGAGAAAGGAATCTTCATATCTGAGCACCAAGCTTGCCATCCATGCCAAGGAGAGTCCCATCCGGACACGGGTGAAAGCCTTCGGTCTTGTATCTTCATAGCCCATCAGTCCGGCCCATGTCCAACAGGTCGGACGTCCGAGGACCCCTTAGTCTAGGACTCCCTCAGTAGCCCCCGAACAAGTCTTCCAATGACGATGTGTCCAGCGCGCAGATTATCTTCGGCATTGCAAGGCGGGTTCCTCCTCCGAATACTTCAAAGTCCCTGACTTAAAGATCAATATTCGTCTTTCCATTTAATGTCGTGCCCATCGGCTTCCACACCTTCCTGACTTCAGCTTCCACGTGTCAAGCGAATATGAGAGGTCGGGGTATTTTTGTACATATCACCCTGACCATACAAGAAAGATGCCTATTTAAAGAGATTAGATCTCAGATCCATTCCACACCCTGCAAAAAAATCTTCAGAGCTCGCTAGGAGGAACCACTCCATCATGGCTAGCGCTCCCAGCTCTTCCTCTCGTCCCCACGGCTCCGAAAAAGGTGATTAGGAGAGATGTTCCGTATCTCACGGTCAGCTGACGAAGCTACAAAAACAGGGCTTTCTTCCCCCCGCGGATCTAGTCCCCGTCCGAGCAGGATCAACCTCCTTTAACAGTGGGGTTCAGGCGGAGAATTTCCCCAATCCATCCAGGAGGAACGAGTGTGCTTTGTTCCCTACTTGCTAAGAGGCGTTGGATTTCCAATCCACCCATTCCTCCGAGGACTTCTAGAGTATTATGGCCTCCAACTACACAATTTTACTCCTGCCTCCATCCTGCACATTGCGGGTTACATTGCTCTTTGTGAGCTATTCCTGGGCTGTGAGGCCCATTTTGAATTATGGAGGAAGTTGTTCTGCCTCGTCCCTCATAACCAAGGGGGATCAATATTCGAAGTGGGAGGAGCCGAATTATGGCACATCGCCTGGACCGGATACCTGTCCGGTACGCCGAAGAAGGCTTCCGAAGAGTGGCCTTCCGAATGGTTCTATATTGACGACTTTGCTCTTCTTGACCCAGTTTGAATGGGTCTCCCTAAATTTTCAAGTGCTTCGTTGAAGAAACGCCACATCTGGCGCCCTCGGAGCCTCGAGGAGGCAGATAGCGTGGAAGTCAGTCAGTTGTTGGGCAAGATTAAGACGCTCGCCCAGTCCGGATTATCAATAATCGAGGTAATGGCGATCTCCATAGTGTGGGGGGCCCAACAACTCCAATACAGAGGAATTCCCATGTGGCACTAAATGGGGAAGATGACGCCTCATGCTGCGGTCGGAAGGGTCCGAAACCCCCCGCCGCTTTGGCCAAAGTATTGGCCGAACTATACAAAGGGGAGAAGGAGGAGTTCACTCGTTCCAATGTCGAGATGTATTTTCCATGTATAATCCTCCTAGCTGGGTAAGTTCCAATCCCACCATTGTACTCAATCCTCTCCCTGAATCATTTCTAATGGATAGTAACCAATCCACTCACAACAGGAATGGCAGAAGGCTACCGAGGGGATCTATAGCCCCGCCCCCAGCCGGAGGGTCACAACCGGAACCTTGACCCCGGATTCGAAGAAGACCCGGACATATTTGTGGAGCTTGAGAATGGCGCATTCTACCAGACGAGCTATGATGGTACGGAAGTGCCCGTCATCGCCGATTATCCCGGCCTCCTTCCTGCTTCGTATGTAAGTAATTTTAAGAGACACCTTCTTCGAAAGAGCTTCCTTTTTATTCCTCACCACCGCACTATTTCATGCTCAAAAGGGGAGGCGCTCGATGCCGCAACATGCACCAGAAGCATCCTCGAGGAGTGCGGTGCCCGTGTCGAGCACATCTTCGAAGAGAAAGGCAAACAATAATATGGAAGAACCTCCATCAAAGAGGTAAGGTTTTCTTTAAAAAATATGCATCCTGGTCGCCACATGAAATTGTGACGCCATCCGCCGCATTTTATCAGGAAAAGCGTCCGCCGGACTATGTCCGGGGATCCTGTCGGCCATGCCTCCACTAGTCAAGTTCCGGACCCTGCCCTAAGGACGGGGGCTGACACGGGAGTGGCGCTGGACTATCCTTCCGTAGAGGATTCCGATGATATGTCCATCAAGAACTCTAAAGTGGAGAGCGCCATGAATCATCGTCGTCGGAGGGCCGTTCTCCGTGACTCTGGCTTTTCGAGGGAGGCTTTCAATGCCTTTAGCTCGGCCGATGCGTACATCCCAGCTGCTCGGGATGGACTTGCCAGGGCCATGGACCAGCATCTAAAAGATATGCAGGTAAGTGTAGATTTAATAATCATATACCAGTAGCCCCCGAGACTTAAAGCAGTTGATACAACCGATTTAAGGATCATTGGATGATCAGGCACTTATGGAGAAGAATAGCCCGCTGTCTCAAGAGCTGGAAAAGTGTCAGACTCAGCTAACTGCGGCTACTACCGAATTGAAAAAAAATCCAAGGAGGCACCACCTAGTAATGCTTCTCCCTGTCAGAAGAAAGTATAATCATATATTAGTTATATTAATACTGTTGTGTTTCCGCTGACAGAATTGCTAGAGCAACTGAGAGAAAAATTAATGGTCGCCCAGGCTGGTGAACAAGAGGCCAAAAGGCAACATGCGGCAGGCGAGCGTGTGCTGACGCGGGTCAGGGAGGAGAAGAAGAAGCTGCAGGATTCCCATACCCAACTGCTGAAGAACTAAAAGTTGTTCGAGCCCAGCTAGCTGACACCGTCAAGGAGAATAGGAGGCTACAAGGCGGCATATTTAGTATGCTTTTCAAACTTGCCTCCCTATCATTCGGTGATGGTAGGAACTGACAAATTTGTCTGCAGGTATGCTAACTGGCTGTCCCAAAGAGGAGATGTCCGGATCTCAAGGCGACCTGCTACAAGAGTTTTCCCGGATGTACGAGCGAGTTCGGCAAGCAATGCGGAGTGTTGCCAAGGCTTTATGGCCATCCGCCTCTCCTCCAGGAGGTGTGGCGGAGCTCGTGGAGCTATTCAAAGGGGCACGACGACGTACTCGATTATGGAAGATATCATCCTGCCGGGAAGGTGCGCGAGAGGCCTGGGCCATGGTAAAGACACGGTATACCAAGCTTGATCCAAATCATATGGCCCGGGTCGGACCTCTAGGGCCGAATGGGAAAGAAATTCCCTTTAATTTGGTATATGACCAAGTAGAAGTAGCCGCCAAATATTCCCAACAGGACTGTAAGCTAGACAACCTGTTAGACGGTATAGAGGAGGAAATTTTTGAGTCCAAGTAACTATGTACTTTCCTTGACATATTTCACCCTAGCCGGATTGTAAAACAATTGTCATGGCCGACCTTTTCGCTTCGACCTCTGGACCCGAAGGTGCAGAGTGTTTCCGAATACCCGAGCGACAAAATAGACCGGGGTATGCGTGGAAACTAGGCGTAGGGGTCATCGTTGCTTGAACAGACAAGTTGTATCCGGCTAGCTATGTTATATTACATTATGATTGTAAGAAACATCTTCCAGAGAGAATAGTTCTGTTAAGGGTTCCTTTCCCTGGGTGTACATGCGTTAATGTGCATGTCCGGACTGTGATTGAAAATATCGTAGTATGCATAACATTTGGGGGTTCATAGTGGGAGGAATATAAAAACATCTTTAGTCCGCCGACCGAATATTCCCTTAAGAATGCTAGCTTTCGGCTTCACCCAGTCTGAGGTACACATCCGGATGACCCAGCAGTTGCAATCGCAGAGGTGCTCCCTTTATGCCCTAGCCGAACTAACGGGAATGTAGGGCATAAGCACAGGAGCCAGGCAACCCAGCTTTGGCCAAAACTTAAGTCATATTGATGCATATAATGGCGAAAGAAAGGTACATATGAGGAGAAAACGCATATGTGATGAGCTTGATGCTCGAATAATAACAATAATAAGCTTTTGTGCAAGAAGCCCCCTGGTATAATGGACGTTTACATTTGAAGATGTGTACGTCATATGTGCATGTTTTGGCCGTACGAAAGCTTTAAGGCTAAAAGAAAGGAAAAGCGAAAAGAGAGGAGAAAAAAATAATGGAGACAATAGGGAGAAGGAGATGAACGAAGAGTTCGGCGCTAGGCATAGAATCTTCGGAGTCTGACCGCGTTCCAGGGGTTCGGCTCTAGGCGATTGTCTGATGCATCAAGCAGGCGGTACGCTCCTCCAGTGAGGACTTCATCAATGATGAAGGGACCCTCCCACTTGGGCTTGAGTTTGTCCTTTTTCTTCTCTTGCAAGCGCAGCACGAGTTCACCAAGATTATAAGTCTTGGCCCGCACTTCTCTGCTTTGATATCTGCGGGCTTGCTATTGATAAAATACGGAACGGGCTTTTGCAACATCACGCTCCTCCTCCAGGGCATCTAAGCTGTCTTGCTGATCAAGCTCGGCCTCTCTCTCTTCATACATGCGCACTCGAGGTGAGTCGTGAATAATGTCGCAGGGTAACACAGCCTCTGCGCCGTACACCATGAAGAAAGGTGTGTATCCGGTAGTGCGATTAGGCATGGTCCGTAGCCCCCAGAGTACAGAGTTGAGCTCCTCAACCCAGTTCTTGTCTGATTCTTTCAAGGACGGCACTAGTCTAGGTTTGATGCCGCTTATAATAAGACCATTGACTCGTTTGACTTGACCGTTTGTTTGCGGATGATATATGGAGGCGTAATCGAGCTTAATGCCTAGATTAGCACATTAGGCTTTCACCTCATCGGCTGTAAAATTGGAGCCGTTGTCGGTGATGATGCTGTGTGGGACACCATAACGGTGCACGACACCGGATATAAAGTCTATCACTGGTCCGGCTTCGGCCGTTTTAACTGGTTTGGCCTCTATCCACTTAGTGAACTTATCTACCATAACCAGCAAATATTTTTTCTTATGGCTGCCTCCTTTAAGGGGTCCGACCATATTCAGCCCCTAGACCGCAAAAGGCCAAGTAATGGGGATTGTTTGTAGGGTAGTGGGTGGCATATGACTTTGGTTGGTGAAAAGCTGGCATCCGACACAACGTTGGACAAGGTCCTGTGCATCTGCTCGGGTCGTTGGCCAATAGAAACCTATACGGAAGGCCTTGCTTACAAGGGCCCGAGCTGCAGCGTGGTGCCCACCGAGACCGGCATGAATTTCAGCCAACAGCTGGCACCCCTTTCCTCGGAGATACATCTTTGAAGTACTCCGGTAGCACTTTTCTTGTAGAGCTCTCCTTCGTGGACCTTGTAGGCTTTCAAACGCTGAACAATGCAGCGAGCTTCATTCTGATCCTCAGGGAGCTCTCGCCTATTAAGGTAGGCCAAGAAGGGTTCGGTCCATGGGGCAATGACTGCCATGATAAGATGGGTCGACGGTGTTAGTTCGATGGCTGAGCCTCCGATGATATCAATGTGTTCGGAATCTGGGGTTATAGTTGGATCCAGACTGGTGTTGCCGTTCTCCCCTTGCCACACCACAGATGGCTTAAAAAGCCTTTCCAGAAAGATGTTAGGTGGGATGGGGTCGCGCTTGGCACCTATGCGAGCAAGGACATCCGCCGCTTGATTACTTTCTTGAGCCACATGGTGAAACTCGAGCCCCTCGAACCGAGCCGACATTTTGAGAATGGCGTTGCGGTAAGCCGCCATCTTCAGATCTTTTGCATCGAAATCTCCATTTATTTGAAATATTGCGAGGTTCGAGTCCCCGCACACTTCTAGGCGTTGTATGCCCATGGAGACAGCCATCCGAAGACCATGCAATAAGGCCTCGTATTCCGCTGCATTCTTGGGGTCTGTGTATAATATTTGGAGTACATACTGAACCGTGTCTCCAATGGGGGACATTAAGAAAACGCCCGCCCCTAAGCCCGCCAGCATTTTAGAACCATCGAAGTGCATGACCCAGTTGGAATATGTGCCATACTCTTTAGGGAGTCCGGCCTCTGTCCATTCGGCGATGAAGTCCGCCAATACTTGTGATTTGATGGCCTGATGTGGCTTATATGTTATGTCGAATGGAAGGAGCTCAATGGCCCACTTGGCAATCTGGCCCGTGGCGTCGCGGTTGTTTATTATGTCATTCAGTGGTACTTCGGCAGCCACCGTGATTGAACACTCTTGGAAATAGTGTCGTAGCTTCCGGGATCCCATGAAGACCGTGTATGCTATCTTTTGATAATGAGGGTACCGGGATCTGCACGAATTTAGGACAGTGGATATGTAGTATACCGGCTTCTGGAGCGGGAATTTGTGTCCGTCCTCCTCTCGCTCGACGACGAGTACTGCGCTCACCACCTGGTGTGTTGCAGAGATGTATAATAACATTGGTTCGCCGATGCTTGGCACGGCCAGGATTGGGTTGCTTGCTAAAAGAGCCTTTATTTCTTTCAATCCGATAGTTGCCGCATCCGTCCACTCGAAGTGGTCGGTGCGTCAGAGAAGTCGATAAAGCGCAATGCTATTTCTCCTAGTCTGGAGATAAAGCGGCTTAAAGCTGCCATGCATCCGGCTTGTTTTTGGACCTGTTTAAGGTCTGATGGTGTAGCCAATTGTGATAAAGCTCGGATTTTGGCTGGATTTTCCTCGATTCATCTACTGGAGACAATGAAGCCCAACAGTATTCTGGAGGGAACGCCGAAAACACATTTTTCCGGATTGAGCTTAATCTCATATGTCCGGAGATCGAATTTGAGGCATAAGTCGTCTATTAATGACTCCACGTGCTTAGTCTTGATGACGACGTCGTCCACATACCCTTCAACTGTCTTGCCGATTTGTTTCTCCAGGCATGTTTTTATCATGCGTTGGTAGGTGGCGCCGACGTTTTTAAGCCCAAAGGGCATAGTGTTGAAGCATAAAGGCCCATGTGGGGTAATAAATGTCGTTGCGGCTTGGTCGGATTCCTTCATTTTAATTTGATGGTCTCCGGAATATGCGTCGAGGAAACACAATGAGTCATGTCCTGCAGTGGCATCGATAATCTGATCAATGCGGGGGAGGGGGAAGGGATCCTTAGGGCAAGCTTTGTTGAGGTCTTTGAAATCAACGCACATGCACTAGGATTTATCCTTCTTTGCCACCATCACCAGGTTTGCTAGACAATCCGGGTGTTTTACTTCTCTGATGAATCCGGCCTCAATTAACTTGGCTAGCTCCTCCCCCATAGCTTGTCGTTTGGGTTTGGAAAAGCGTCGTGGTGTTTGCTTGACTAGCTTATATCCCTTCAATATATTGAGGATGTGCTCGGCCAACCTGCATGGGATTCCTGGCATGTCAGAGGGGTGTCAGACGAATATGTCCCAGTTCTCGTGTAGGAACGCTCGTTGTGCGGCGTCCACCATTGGGTCCAGCTGTGCCCCGATGGAGGCTGTCTTCTTTGGGTCCGTTGGGTGGACTTGAAATTTGACTATTTCGTCTGCTGGTTTGAAGGAGGTGGATTTGGAGTGCTTATCAAGGATTACGTCGTCCCTATCCACCGTCGAGCGCAGCGCGGTTAACTCTTCGGCCGTGATGGCCTCAGATAGTGCCTCGAGGGCCAAGGATGCTGTTTTGTTTTTAGTGCAGAGGGCTATATCCGGATCACTAGTGAATACCATTGGGCTCGGGCATCTTGAGCTTCATATACTCGTAATGAGGTATGGCTTGGAAGCGTGTGAATGCATCTTGCCCCAACAGGGTGTGGTATACACTGTTGAAAGGGGACACTTGGAAGGTTATCTCTTCGGACCGATAGTTCTCCGGCGTGCCAAATACCACATCAAGTGTAATTTTTCCCGCGCATCGTGCCTCCCGACTGGGAATAATTCCTCGGAAGGTCGTGCTACTTTGCTCGATACGACTCCTGTCTATTTCCATTTTATTAAGGGTATCCTCGTAGATGAGGTTTAATCCGTTGCCGCCGTCCATGAGCACTTTGGTGAGCCGAAAGCCGTCCACAATTGGATTAAGAACCAAGGCGGCTGGTTCCCGGGCTGTCCGGAATTTTGGTTCGTCACTGGCATTGAAAGTTATGGCCGTGTTGTTCCAAGGGTTTATTGCTGTCACTTGGCAGACTTCGGCGAGATCACGGAGGGCCCTTTTGTGTCGATTGTTTGAAGCGAAAGTCTCAAAGACCGTCAATACCCTGAGATCGTCGTTTTCTGGGGGGTGTTGCTCTGAGGTATTTTTGGTGAGGATATCCTCACCACTCTTGGCCACTGGCCGGAGTATCCAACATGCTCTAAGGCTGTGGGTAGGTATGGTATCCGGTGTTGTGTGTATTTTGCATGGCCTATCGAGCCATCCCTCTAGGACGGTTGCGCGCCCCGTAATGGGTTTAGATTTCTTTACTGTTGTGTCGGGCGCCCCGTGAGGGTGCATCCTTTTTGCCCGGATGAAGGGTTGAGTGGAAACTGGTGGTTCCCAGCGAGCTGCCTGAGTTTTCCAAGCGCTTTCCATTGCGCAGTACTTCTGTACTATGGTCGCCAAGTCCGCAAAGTGTAACACGTGACGGCGATTTATGGAGTTGAGGATTCCTTCATTCGTACAATTATTGCGGAATACTGAGATCACGTCTTCGTCGAGGCAATCTTTAATCTTGTCCTTGACAAGGATGAATCTGGCCCAAAAGTGATGGACTATTTCCTAAGACTGCTGCTGTAGGTATGTGAGATCGCGTATATGTGGGTGGGTGGGTGGATTAAAATCCGAACCCTGACCCAATTTGGGATCCGGAGTTTGAGAAACTTCCGAGCTTGATAGTTCGGTCTCTGGGAGATCGACCGATTTTTCAGGTCTACCGTCTGATTCCAGGTTCGGAGGACAAGGCATGCCGTTCCGCGGACAGGTATCCGGCTCTTCGAGCTCGGATATCCGAACATAGTTCGTCCTCATTATAGAGGGAGAGTTGTTGTTTTGCTCCTCTACTACCGCTATCTGATGGGTGTTCGGTGGATATTTGATTTCTCTCTAATCAGGTTTAAGCCCAGTCCGATCATAGTCTTTAGCGACCCCCAAGGCGGCGATGCGATCCAGGAGTTCGTTCAAGGACGACAATTCCGTCGGATCCATCCATTTGGAGTATTCGGAGTCAATTTGGAGGCTATTTTTGATGACCTGAGAAGTCATCATCGTCTCACCGGCCGAATGGGCGGTCATGATAAAGCCACCCAGCCGGAGGGTTTGGCCCGGGGCCAGAGCTCCTTCGGTGGTGATATTGTCCTTGATCACAAGGCGAGCCATCGACCCTGACTTCGACGTCACAGTGGAACTCTCAATGCAAGCACCAATGTCGGTGTCAAAACCGGAGGATCTCGGGTAGGGGGTCCCGAACTGTGCGTCTAAGGTTGATGGTAATAGGAGATAGGAGACACGATGTTTACCCAGGTTCGGGCCCTCTCTATGGAGGTAATACCCTACTTCTTGATCTTGATGAATATGAGTATTACAAGAGTTGATCTACCTTGAGATCGTAATGGCTAAAACCCTAGAAGTCTAGCCTATGTGATTATGATTGTCCCTATGGACTAAACCCTCTGGTTTATATAGACACCGGAGGGGTCTAGGGTTATACAAAGTCGATTACAGAGAAAGGAATCTTCATATCCGAGCACCAAGCTTGCCATACACGCCAAGGAGAGTCCCACCTGGACATGTGTGAAAGTCTTCGGTCTTGTATCTTCATAGCCCATCAGTCTGGCCCATGTCCAACAGGCCGGATGCCCGAGGACCCCTTAGTCCAGGACTCCCTCGGCCACACCCTAGCCACAAGGGTGGGGGCCCGCCCACCCCCCTGGGCGCGCCCTACGAACTTGTGGGCCCCTGTACCTCCACCGACCTCAACTCCAACTCCATATATTCACTTTCGGGGAGAAACAAAATCAGAGAGAAGGATTCATCGCGTTTTACAATACGAATCTGTCGCCAAGCCCTGTTATTCCTCACCAGGGCTGTTTGGAGTCCGTTCGGGGCTCCAGAGAGGGGAATCCATCGCCATCGTCATCATCAACCATCCTCCACCACCAATTTCATGATGCTCACCGCCGTGCGTGAGTAATTCCATCGTAGGCTTGCTGGATCGTGATGGGTTGGATGAGATTTACCATGTAATCGAGTTAGTTTTGCTAGGGTTTGATCCCTAGTATCTACTATGTTCTAAGATTGATGTTGCTATGACTTTGCTATGCCTAATGCTTGTCACTAGGGCCCGAGTGCCATGATTCAGATCTGAAACTATTATGTTTTGATGAATATATTTTTGTTCTTGATCCGGTATTGCAATTTATAGTCACCTACTACGTGTTATGATCCGGCAACCCCGGAGTGACAATAGTCGGGACCTCTCCCGGTGATGACCATAGTTTGAGGAGTTCATGTATTCACTAAGTGCTAATGCTTTGGTCTGGTACTCTATTAAAAGGAGGCCTTAATATCCCTTAGTTTCAAATAGGACCCTACTGCCACTTGAGGGTAGGTCAAAAGATGTCATGCAAGTTCTTTTCCATAAGCACGTATGACTATATTCGGAATACATGCCTACATTATATTGATGAATTGAGCTAGTTCTGTGTCACCCTATGTTATAACCGTTGCATGATGAATGCCATCCGACATAATTATCTATCATGGATCCATTTCCTACAAGCTTTTCACATATTGATCTTTGCTCAGTTACTTCTCCATTGCCACTGTTACAACTGCTACAAAACTACTGCTGTTACTTTTGCCACTATTACCGTTACTTCCATACTACTTTTCTACTAAATACTTTGCTGTAGATATTAAGTCTTTCAGGTGTGGTTGAATTTAAAACTCAGCTACTAATACTTGAGAATATTCTTTGGCTCCCCTTGTGTCGAATCAATAAATTTGGGTTGAATACTCTACCCTTGAAAACTGTTGCGATCCCCTATACTTGTGGGTTATCAAGACATTTTTCTGGCGCCGTTGCCGGGGAGCATAGCTCTATTCTCTGAGTCACTTGGGATTTATATCTGTTGATCACTATGAGGAACTTGAAAGATCAAAGAACCAAGATTTTTACCTCAACTACGAGGGAAGGTAAGGAACTTCCATCTAGATCTGCACTTGATTCTCCTTCCATTTTGAGTAAACTTGGAACATCTACACCTGCTATTGATTCCGATATGTCGCATGTTATTGATGATGCCACTTCTACTATGCATGATGCTTATGATGATACTACTTCTGTGCTTGATAATACTATGCCACTAGGTGAATTTCTTGATGAACAACTTGCTAGGGTTAGAGATAATGGAATTACTGAAACTGATGATATTATTAAAAATGATGATTAGGATTCTCCCCCTATATATGAATTGCCTGTTGTTCCTGAGGGTTATGTTATGGATGGAGGAACTGCTAGAGACTTCTTTTCTTGCAATGATAGAGAAGTTCTTAAGAAACTGTTAGCTAAGCTGAAAGAAAAATCCCTGAATGCTAGAATATAATATGATCCCACTTTTGCTACTTCACATATCTTTGTTACTAATAAGGATGTTGATCCTGAGTTAATTACTTTGGTTGAATCTGATCCTTTTCATGGTTATGAATCTGAAACTGTTGTGGCACATCTTACTAAATTGAATGATATAGCCAACCTATTTGCTCATGAGGAAAAAATTTGCTATTACTATATTCTCAAACTATTTCCTTTCTCGTTAATGGGTGATGCTAAGTGATGGTTTAATTCTCTTGCTCCTCACTGTGTGCGTAGTCCGCAGGATATGATTTATCACTTCTTTGCAAAATATTTCCCTGCTCATAAGAAACAAGCTGCTTTGAAGGAAATATTTAATTTTGTGCAAATTGAATAAGAGAGTCTCCCACAAGCTTGGGGGAGGCTTCTCCGATTACTTAATGCTTTGTCCTGAATGCAAATGAAACCAATTCTTCAATTTGTTGAACATAAGCTTGGGGGAGGCTTCTCCGATTACTCATAAGCACCCTTAAAAGCAACAAATTCTTCAATTTGTTGAACATCATAGTAAATATAAGGGACAATTGCATTTTTGCCCCTAGTTGGTTCCTACCTATGGGTTTTGCCCTTACTTTTCGAGCTTGCAGTTTTTCCCTTACTTTTTCCGCCGAGGTCCCTCGAATGCCCTTTAACCGTTTGACCAAAACTTTGAAAATTCATAACTAATTCATATGAACTTAGATAAATGCAAATAAGATATCAAAATGTTCAGATAAGCATTACCTTTATGTGCATATCATTTGCATTTAGGACAAAAGCACCCTTTAAACTACCTGAGGTAATTAATGTTATTAACATTATTGAAAATAAAAAGGTACAAACATTTTTTTTCATGAATAAAAATAACATGCAAAAGTAGGTGATGTTTTCTGAACATCTTGATATCTTATTTGCATTTTTCAAAGTCCGTATCAATTTGTTATGAAGTTTCCAAATAATGGTCAAAGTGTTTAGAACATTCATAACAAGATGATACGAACTTGGAAAAAATGCAAATACGATATCTAGATGTTCAGAAAACATCACCTACATTTGCATGTAATTTTTATTCATGAAAAAATATGGTTCATACCTTTTTATTTTTAATAATGTTAATAACACTAATTACCTCAGGTAGTTTAAAGGGTGCTTTTATCCTGAATGCAAATGATATGCACATAAAGGTAGTGTTTATCTGAACATTTTGATATCTTATTTGCATTTTTCTGAGTTCATATGAATTAGCTATGAATTTTCAATGTTTTGGTCAAATGGTCAAAGGGCATTCGAGGGACCACGACGGAAAAAGTAAGGGCAAACTGAGCAAGCTCGAAAAGTAAGGGCAAAACCCGTGGGTAGGAACCTACTAGGGGTAAAAATGAAATAGTCCCTAATTATAAACACCCTTGGCATTCGAAGATACAATTCCATTATCACTAAACTCACATTGGTAGGGAAGGTGTTTCTTAGGGTCTTCAGAACAACAAGTACAATCATATATTTCACATAAATTCCAAGCATAGCACTGCAAACGGTGAATTTGATCCAGTAAAAGTTTCCCTTTTTCAGATATGCGGTGTCGCACATAACAAGCATGCTCATCTAAAGATTTACCCTCAACTAAGCTAGTTGGGGTTTCAGCCCGAGCACATAGGGATCGAAGATGATCCAAGTAAAAAGCTTCAGTAGTGTGCTAGATTTTGAGTGGTTCTTCAACCATTGGTTCAGTAGGTACCACTAATTTTTGGTATTTTGCGTTTCCTACCCATAACTAAAGACAGAAAACAAGAGCACAAAATGAAAACTACTTAGTGATAAAGCAAACAAGCACACACGAGAATATTCAACCCACGCTATAACTCCCCGGCAATGGTGCCAGAAAAAGGTCTTGATAACCCACAAGTATAGGGGATCAATTGTAGCCTCTTTCGATAAGTAAGAGTGTCGAACCCAACGAGGAGCTAAAGGTAGAAAAAATATTCCCTCAGATTTTATTGACCACCGATACAACTCTACGCTCGCTTAACGTTCGCATTACGTAGAACAAGTATGAAACTAGAAGTACTTTGTAGGTGTAAGGGGGTAGGTTTGCAAGAATATAAAGAGCACGTAAATAAAAACTAGGGGCTGTTTTAGGTAAAGAAGCAGTAAAGTTAGTATAGCGAGTCTGGAAAAGTGGTGGTAGGAGTTGCGAAATTGTCCCTAAGCAATTGACTACTTTACTAGACGAATAGCAAGTTTTATGTGGGAGAGGCCACTGCTAGCATGTCATCCCTGACTTGGAATTCTATGCACTTATGATTGGAACTATTAGCAAGCACCTGCAACTACTAATGTTCATTAAGGTAAAACCAAACCATAGCATTAAGATATATTGGTCCCCCTTCAATCCCGTATGCATCAATTTCTATGCTAGGTTGACGCTTCTGTCACTCTTTCCCTCCAATACATAGTCCTATCAACATACAACTAACCCTATGGTGTGATCCACGTGCGCGCTCATATGATGGGCACCAAATGATAGCAACATAACCACAAGCAAATTAAACCAATCATAGCAATTCACCAATTACCGATAGGACAATGAAAATCTACGCAGACATCATAGGATGGCAACACATCATTGGATAATAATATGAAGCATAAAGCACCATGTTCAAGTAGAGGGTACAGCGGGTTGCGGGAGAGTAGACCGCTGTAGATAGATAGGGGGAAGGTGATGAAGATGTTGGTGAAGATTACGGAGCATTTGGTGTAGATCGCTGTCACACGATGATGGCCCCGGCGGCGTTCCGGCACCACCGGGAGAGAGGGGGAGAGAGCCCCCTTCTTCTTCTTCTTCCTTGACCTTCTCTCTAGATGGGAGAAGGGTTTCCCCTCTGGTCCATGGCTTCCATGGCGGCAGAGGGGCGAGAGCCCCTCCGAGATTGGATCTGTCTCTCTCTGTTTCTGCGTTCCAGTTTCTGGCCTTTCACCGTTTCTTATATCCCCGGAGATCCGTAACTCCGATTGGGCTGAAATTTTAACAAGATTTGTATCCGGATATTGGCTTTCTTGCGGAGAAAGAAGGGCACCAACCGCCTTATGGGGGTGGCCACGAGGGTCAGGGGCGCGCCCACCCCCTGGGGCGCGCCCCCTGCTTCGTGGCCCCCTCGGGCATCATCTCGCGTTGATTCTTCTTTCCAAAAATCACATATATTCCAAAAAAATCTCTGTTAGTTTTTATCCCATTTGGACTCCGTTTGATATGGATTTTCCGCGAAACAAAAGAACATGCAACAAACAGGAACTGGCACTGGGCACTGGATCAATATGTTAGTCCGAAAAATAGTATAAAAAGTTGCCAAAAGTATATGAAAGTTGTATAATATGGGCATGGAACAATAAAAAATTATAGATACGACGGAGACGTATCAGGGGCATGATCAACGACCCACTCGAAGAACCGCCGTCAATAGTGCTCATCGAGAGCCTGATGCCCCGCAAGGAATGGGCAGAGGACCTCTGCGATTCAGTCAAGACAAAGGCAGCCTAAGGCTTCATTGCCCGCGGCGGCCGTGTCAACCTCGATCCCGATGATGTGGTAGCGAGGCTCGAGCGCATCCTTGGCGGAGTTGACGTTCCCAACGAAGTAGAACATCGCCAACATGATATCTTGAGGATGTAGGTGATCGACAGAATTTGCTACCGGGCCAGAGACATGGAAAGGGAGTGGTTCCATGGAGTTGTCATGCGCGCGATTGCACGCTGTCAAGATCTTCTGGAAGAGGCCCTACTGCCCCAACAGGCTCCCAATGTTAGTAGCTTCATATGCGGAGGCGGGTCGGGACACTCGGAGTGAACAGCCGCAAGGCTGCTATGATGATCATGGAGTCCGAGAAGATCATCGTCGGAAGGCCGCCAACTCAGCCTTTTAGCTTATATTTTATTATAATTGTATGCATATGTAGGTCGTGAGTGTTCTCGGCCTTGCCACATTTGGCATTTGAATTATCCTGAATATGTAAGACAATTATTAAGAATTATTAACCGTTGCCATTGTAACTTTGCCTTAACGGCGAGCAGAGCGCGCGCATGGATGCCAGAGCAGAGCGCGCCACCTTGTTTCTCGTCACATTGCTGATTACAATGCAATAAGTAATTGCAAATATGTTCACACCTATCAAACTAATATGTGTTTACACTTAGCACCGGGCTATAAAAACTACCCACTCGAAAATTACTTCACAGTTCCTCTCCTCATAACCCACAATACTGGTTTTTTCTGTCAATTCATTCCGCCATGACTGGCAGGAGGAGTTTAGGGTGGACATATAACCAGGCAGCAAAGACCAAGGCCGCGGAAGCACTAGAGAGGTGATACGTCTCCAACGTATCTATAATTTTTGATTGCTCCATACTATATTATCTACTGTTTTGGACTATATTGGGCTTTATTTTCCACTTTTATATTATTTTTGGGACTAACCTATTAACCGGAGGCCCAACCCAGAATTGCTGTTTTTTTGCCTATTTCAGTGTTTCAGATAAACGGAATATCAAACGGAGTCCAAACGGAATAAAATCTTCGAGAACGTGATTTTCTCACCGAACGTGAGCCAGGAGACTTGGACCCTGCTCCAAGGAGCAAAAAAACCTAATTCCACTACCACAACTTTCTGTATCCACGAGATCCCATCTTGGGGCCTGTTCCGGAGCTCCGCCGGAAGAGGGCCGTCATCACGGAGGGCTTCTACATCATCCTAGCCCCTCCGATGAAGTGTGAGTAGTTTACCTCAGACCTTCGGGTCCATAGTTAGTAGCTAGATGGCTTCTTCTCTCTCTTTGAATCTCAATACAAAGTTCTCCCCCTCTCTTGTGGAGATCTATTCGATGTAATCTTCTTTTTGCGATGTGTTTGTTGAGACCGATGAATTGTGGGTTTATGATCAAGTCTATCTATGAATAATATTTGAATCTTCTCTGAATTCTTTTATGTATGATTGGTTATCTTTGCAAGTCTCTTCGAATTATCCGTTTGGTTTGTCCAGCTAGATTGGTAGTTCTTGCCATGGGAGAAGTGCTTAGCTTTGGGTTCGATCTTGCGGTGTCCTTACCCAGTGACAAAAGGGGCAGCAAGGCACGTATTGTATCGTTGCCATCGAGGATAACAAGATGCGGTTTATTTTATATTGCATGAATTTATCTCTCTACATCATGTCATCTTGCTTAAGGCGTTACTCTGTTTTTAACTTAATACTCTAGATGCATGGTGGATAGCGGTCGATGAGTGGAGTAATAGTAGTAGATGCAGAATCGTTTTGATCTACTTGTCACGGACGTGATGCCTATATACATGATCATGCTTAGATATTCTCATAACTATGCTCAATTCTGTCAATTGCTCAACAGTAATTTGTTCACCCACCGTAGAATACTTATGCTCTTGAGAGAAGCCACTAGTGAAACCTATGGCCCCCGGGTCTATTCTCATCATATCAATCTCCATTACTTTAATCTTGCTTTGCTTTTTTACTTTGCTTTTACTTTTTACTTTGCATCTTTATACCAAAAATACCAAAAACATTATATCTATCAGATCTCACTCTCGTAAGTGACCATGAAGGGATTGACAACCCCTAATCGCGTTGGTTGCGAGTAGCTATCGCTTTGTGCAGGTATGAGGGACTTGAGCGTGGGCTCCTACTGGATTGATACCTTGGTTCTCAAAAACTGAGGGAAATACTTACGCTACTCTGCTGCATCATCCCTTCCTCTTCGGGGAAAACCAACGCAAGCTCAAGACGTAGCAAGAAGGATTTCTGGCGCCGTTGCCAGGGAGTCTACGCAAAAAGTCAACATACCAAGTACCCATCACAATCCCTATCTCTCGCATTACATTATTTGCCATTTGCCTCTCGTTTCCCTCTCCCCCCAATTCACCCTTGCCGTTTTATTCACCCTCTCTCTCTCTCCTCCTTCTCCTTTCCGCTTGCCTCTTATTTGCTCATGTGCTAGTTTTCTTGCTTGTCATTATGTCTGAAACTGGGGAAGTTATCGCCAATATGAGCGATAACAATATCATGGAAAATTCTGATGCTCCTGCTAAAGAACCTACCATCTTTCTACAAAAAAATTCCGTGTTGGTAGTGGTAATATTATTGGAAAAGGAGTTATTCAAGATTTCTTTACTTGTGCCGGTGCTTTACCTTCTATGGGTAGTTCTATCCTTCACAGAACTAGTAGTCTTGCGGACGCTATTGCCATGCTTGTAGTTGAACTTGAAAGACAATTCATGCACATGCATCCTTCCATACAAAGGATTTTTCTGGAATTTTCTAATATTGAGCATTCTTCTATTAAGCGTGCCGCTACTATCTTTTTGGCTCATGAGTTTAGATTCATAATAATAGAATCCAAAGAAATATTTGCACATTATAGGGTGGACGCTTGCCGTCCTCCCATAGAAACTATCCTCTTTGATCAAGAAGAAATAATGCGTTTTCAATCTCTAGATTATGTTGTTTTCAATGAAAATCTTAGAAGAAGGGTTCCTACCAATATTTTAGTTGATAGAATTTCTGAACTTAATGATGATTTGGCTATTCGAAATAATGAGCTAGGATATTCTATTGAATATAGGCTTACAAAGTTCTGTCAAAAGAATGCTTATAATGATGAATTGGTTGTGCATTACGAAGGACCAAATGAGGAACCTATACCTCCCAAGGTTGATCTTGGGGACTTTTGTCCCGTTAAATTTAGTCCTTTTGATTACTTTTGCTTGCCTCAAAGAAAGCTTCCTGCCGAACATAGAGAATATGAAATAAGTTTTAACAATCTATCTTACTATTATGGCAATACCTAGATCTATCCTCGCTTTTATGCCTAGCTAGGGGCGTTAAACGATAGCGCTTGTTGGGAGGCAACCCAATTTTATTTTTATTCCTTGATTTTTGATCCTGTTTAGTAATAAATAAATTATTTAGCCTCTGTTTTGGTTGTGTTTTTTGTGTTTAATTAGTGTTTGTGCCAAATAGAACCGTCGGGAAGACTTGGGGAAAGTCTTGTTGAACTTGCTGTAAAAAACAGAAACTTTAGCGCTCACGAGAACTGCTGTATTTTTTATTTTAAGAGTGCTATTTAGTTAATTGTTTTTGCAGATGATTAATAGATAAATTACTCACGTCCATCAATTTATTTTAGAATTTTTTGGGTTCCAGATCTTGCGCTAGCTACAGATTACTACAGACTGTTCTGTTTTTGACAGATTCTGTTTTTCGTGTGTTGTTTGCTTATTTTGATGAATCTATGGCTAGTAAAATAGTTTATAATCCATAGAGAAGTTGGAATAAAGTAGTTTTAACACCAATATAAATAAAGAATGAGTTAATTACAGTACCTTGAAGTGGTCTTTTGTTTTCTTTCGCTAACGGAGCTCACGAGTTTTCTATTTTGAGTTTTGTGTTGTGAAGTTTTCAAGTTTTGGGTGAATTCTTTTGATGGATCATGGAACAAGGAGTGGCAAGAGCCTAAGCTTGGGGATGCCCATGGCACACTCAAGATAATCCAAGGACACCAAGAAGTCAAAGTTTGGGGATGCCCCGGAAGGCATCCCCTCTTTCGTCCACTTCCATCGGTAATTTACTTGGAGCTATATTTTTATTCACCAACATGATATGTGTTTTGCTTGGCGCGTCTTGTATTATTTGTGTCTTTGTGTCTTAGTATGCCACAATCATCCTTTTTGTACACACCTTTTGAGATAGCCATACATGAATTAAAATTTGATAGAATACTCTATGTGCTTCACTTATATCTTTTGAGCTAAGTAGTTTTGCTCTATGTGCTTCACTTATATCTTTTGAGCTAAGTAGTTTTGCTCTATATGCTTCACTTATATCTTTTGAGCTAGATAATTTTGCTCTGTGTGCTTCAATTATATCTTTTGAGCGTTATAATTTTGCTCTATGTGCCTCACTTAGATCTTTTAGAGCACGGTGGTGGATTTGTTTTAAAGAAACTATTGATCTCTCATGCTTCACTTAAATTATTTTGAGAGTCTCTTAATAGCATGGTAATTTGCTTAATAATAATATGCTTGGTATTCAAGATTTGTGAAACTTTCTTTTGAGTGTGTTGAATACTAAGAAAAGATTGAAGCATGATAATTGTTTTGAGATATGGAGGTGATAATATTAAAGTCATGCTAGTTGAGTAGTTGTGAATTTAAAGAATACTTGTGTTAAAGTTTGTGATTCCCGTAGCATGCACGTATGGTGAACCGTTATGTAACGAAGTTGGAGCATGATTTATTTATTGATTGTCTTCCTTATGAGTGGCGGTCGGGGACGAGCGATGGTCTTTTCCTACCAATCTATCCCCCTAGGAGCATGCGCGTAATACTTTGCTTTGATAACTTCTAGATTTTTGCAATAAGTATATGAGTTCTTTATGACTAATGTTGAGTCCATGGATTATATGCACTCTCACCCTTCCACCTTTGCTAGCCTCTCTAATACCGCGCACCTTTCGCCGGTATCATACACCTACCATATACCTTCCTCAAAACAGCCAACATACCTACCTATTATGGCATTTCCATAGCCATTCCGAGATATATTGCCATGCAACTTTCCACCATCTAGTTCATCATGACACATTCATCATTGTCATATTGCTTAGCATGATCATGTAGTTGACATAGTATTTGTGGCAAAGCCATCGTTCATAATTTCTTCATACTTGTCACTCTTGATTCATTGCATATCCCGGTACACCGCCGGAGGCATCCATATAGAGTCATACTTTGTTTAGAATCGAGTTGTAATCATTGAGTTGTAAATAAATAAAAGTGTGATGATAATCATTCAATAGAGCATTGTCCAAAAAAAGAGAAAGGCCAAAGAAAAAAAGAAGGCCCAAAAAAAGAGAAAATAAATTAAAAGGGGCAATGCTACTATCCTTTTACCACACTTGTGCTTCAAAGAAGCACCATGATATAGCGAGTCTCATATATTGTGCTTCAAAGTAGCGCCATGTTCTTCATATAGAGAGTCTCATATGTTGTAACTTTCATATACTAGTGGGAATTTTACATTATAGAACTTGGCTTGTATATTCCAATTATGGGCTTCCTCAAAATTGCCCTAGGTCTTCGTGAGCAAGCAAGTTGGATGCACACCCACTAGTTTCTTTTGTTGAGCTTTCATACATTTATAGCTCTAGTGCATCCGTTGCATGGAAATCCCTACTCACTCACATTGATATCTATTGATGGGCATCTCCATAGCCCATTGATACGCCTAGTTGATTTAAGACTATCTTCCCCTCCTTTTTGTCTTCTCCACAACCACCATTCTATTCCACCTATAGTGCTATATCCATGGCTCACGCTCATGTATTGCATGAAGATTGAAAAAGTTTTGAAAAAGTTAGAGTATGAAACAATTGCTTGGCTTGTCATCGGCGTTGTGCATGATTTGAATACTTTGTGTGGTGAAGATGGAGCATAGCCAGACTATATGATTTTCTAGGGATAACTTTCTTTGGCCATGTTATTTTGAGAAGACATAATTGCTTTGTTAGTATGCTTGAAGTATTATTATTTTTATGTCAATATAAACTTTTGTCTTGAATCTTTCTAATCTGAATATTCATACCACAATTAAGAAGATTTACATTGAAATTATGCCAATTAGCACTCCGCATCAAAAATTCTCTTTTTATCATTTACCTACTCGAGGACGAGCAAGAATTAAGCTTGGGGATGCCTGATACGTCTCCAACGTATATATAATTTTTGATTGCTCCATGCTATATTATCTACTGTTTTGGACTATATTGGGCTTTATTTTCCACTTTTATATTATTTTTGGGACTAACCTATTAACCGGAGGCCCAACCCAGAATCGCTGATTTTGCCTATTTCAGTGTTTCAGATAAACGGAATATCAAACGGAGTCCAAACGGAATAAAATCTTCGGGAACGTGATTTTCTCACCGAACGTGATCCAGGAGACTTGGACCCTACTCCAAGGAGCAAAAAAACCTAATTCCATCGCCGCAACTTTCTGTATCCACGAGATCCCATCTTGGGGCCTGTTCCGGAGCTCCGCTGGAAGAGGGCCGTCATCACGGAGGGCTTCTACATCATCCTAGCCCCTCCGATGAAGTGTGAGTAGTTTACCTCAGGCCTTCGGGTCCATAGTTAGTAGCTAGATGGCTTCTTCTCTCTCTTTAAATCCCAATACAAAGTTCTCCCCCTCTCTTGTGGAGATCTATTCGATGTAATCTTCTTTTTGCGGTGTGTTTGTTGAGACCGATGAATTGTGGGTTTATGATCAAGTCTATCTATGAATAATATTTGAATCTTCTCTGAATTTTTATGTATGATTGGTTATCTTTGCAAGTCTCTTCGAATTATCCGTTTGGTTTGGCCAACTAGATTGGTAGTTCTTGCCATGGGAGAAGTGCTTAGCTTTGGGTTTGATCTCGCGGTGTCCTTACCCAGTGACAGAAGGGGTAGCAAGGCACGTATTGTATCGTTGCCATCGAGGATAACAAGATGGGGTTTATTTCATATTGCATGAATTTATCTCTCTACATCATGTCATCTTGCTTAAGGCGTTACTCTGTTTTTAATTTAATACTCTAGATGCATGCTGGATAGCGGTCGATGAGTGGAGTAATAGTAGTAATGCAGAATCGTTTCGATCTACTTGTCACGGATGTGATTCCTATATACATGGTCATGCCTAGATATTCTCATAACTATGCTCAATTCTGTCAATTGCTTAATAGTAGTTTGTTCACCCACCATAGAATACTTATGCTCTTGAGAGAAGCCATTAGTGAAACCTATGGCCCCCGGGTCTATTCTCATCATATCAATCTCCATTACTTTAATCTTGCTTTGCCTTTTACTTTGCTTTTACTTTTTACTTTGCATTTTTATACCAAAAATACCAAAAATATTATATCTATCAGATCTCACTCTCGTAAGTGACCGTGAAGGGATTGACAACCCCTAATCGCGTTGGTTGCGAGTAGCTATCGCTTTGTGCAGGTACGAGGGACTTGAGAGTGGGCTCCTACTGGATTGATACCTTGGTTCTCAGAAACTGAGGGAAATACTTACGCTACTCTGTTGCATCATCTCTTCCTCTTCAGGAAAACCAACGCAAGCTCAAGACGTAGCAAGAGGTCCTGCCGTGAAGCTGCAGCCGTAGCAGAGATGTCCCGGTGTGTCGCGGAGCCCTCGAACGAGCTCTCATGGGCATGCGAGGGCTCTCACAAGCGCATTCGCGGCATCGGCCATCACGACGAGCCGGCGTTCCTGAAGTCCTTCACCGGCAATGACGACATTCTCGCTGGCGTCACTATGCAGCAGGAGCTAGTCGACGGCTTGATGAAGCTGCTCAAGATCAGCGATGCCTCAGTTGACAAGGCGACCGACCTCGTCGAGCAACTCATGGGTGACAATGCGAAGCTCCTCAAGTTGGTCACCGAGAAGGAGGAGGAGGCCGCCGGCTGGAAGATCTTGATGAGCAGAGCAGTGCCTCGGAGATGACGCTGAAAGCGGTCGTCGACGAACTGATGGGTGGCTTGAGGAAGCTCCGGATCGAGCGCGAGTAGGAGGTGGAGGAATCCGTGGCTGCTTTCAAGAAAAGTCGTGAGGAATTGAAGAAGGAGCTGGAGGATTTCGCCGCCTGACGATCCATCGATGAGTAGAGACAGTAGCGACCCAGATCGTAGTCTGCAATTTCCTTCTTCTCTTGCCCCTGTGTCTTCCGAGTTTTCCCGCATGTGACATTTTAAATTATCCGAAATATGTAACACAATTATTATATGCGCCATTGTAAATTTGTGGTCGTATTATCCGTTGCCCTATGTGGAAATTTAAATTAGGGCGGAATACAAGTTGAAAACACGAACAAGCAAATATTGCCATGGGATCACAAGCAAACACCCTTCGTCCAGGTGCTTTAATTAACCCATTAATGGAGAAGTTGTGAGCGAGGCGGGCGGCGGCGGGTGCATGGAGGTCAAAGAGCTCGCTTCCCGGTGAGCATGGGAGGCCTTGCTGCTCGCACGTGTCTCATCGAGCCTGCAAGGCGGACCGGATGCACGCGTCCCGTCGAGCCTGCGCGGCGGACTGCTCGCACGCGTCCCGTCGAGCCTGCACGGTGGACTTCTCGTGCTCGTCCCGTCTAATCAAACAGCTGCACGCACGCCAACGAGTATGGTTAAATTTCGATATGGCTAATGTAATCCAACCGTTTGCGATATTAACGTGTCAGTTTTTTGTTTCAAAAAGGACTTCATTGGCTACTAATGTGTGTGCCTCTTCTCAAACTGGACAATTTTTTTACCACGACATATATGTGCCATGTCACGAAACCATGCCAAGTTTCATGTTTTTGGGTGGCTTGTTGATTTACTGAGATTTAAAAACCGAGATTCTCAATGTTTCATGACGACGACAAGTTTGTAATTCATTCCCATTCCTTAAACGAGACCTAAACATGAACCCAATGACACATGTATGATTTCCCACCCATTTTGCTTCATTGGAGCATGTGGTTGTAGTTCAAATTTGAATTATGGACTACATTAAATGCATAGAAAACTTAGTAATTAGTAATATATATACAATGGCCAGACGAACCCTGAACAGTTTCAAATTTCAGCCCGACACTCCTGTTATTCTATGTTGCTTGTAGAAAACAAATTCAAGGCGAGAAGAGGCAACGATTATCGTTTTACCCACAAAAGGGGCATGTTTCCCTACCGGAACCACGAGGCGACAGGCTCCGGTTTGTAAAAGGCTTGTAATATATATTCGCCCAAATTGGACAATTATATGTACCATGTAGTGACACCATGCCAAGTTTCATGATTTCCTGTGAGTTTTAGATTTAAAGAGATTTAAAAACCAAGATTCGCAATGTTTGTGGCCAAGCCAAGACGGCGAGACGGTTGAATTCATTCCCATTCATTCCATGGGACCTAAACATGCACCCCAAGGAAACATGTATGTTTTTCTAGCCATTTTGGTGCACTGGAGCATGTATTTGTAGTTCGGATTTGAATTATGGACATTAAATGCCTAGAAAACTCAACTAATGAATAAAAAAGGTCAAACGAACCCTGAATAATTTCAAAGTTCAGCGCGAATCTCCAGTTGTTCAGTGTCGCGTGTAGAAGAAAATACGAGGCTAGAAGAGGGAGTGATTATCGTTTGGCCCACAAGGGGACACGTTTCCCCATCAAAACCATGAGGGTTCTTGCGGCAGGCTACGGTTTGTAAGAGGTTTTTAATAAAGCTTGGCCCAAATTGTCAATGTTTTTACCATGACATATATGTGCCATGACGTGACACCATGACACCTTTGATGACTTTCTGGTGAGTTTAGGATTTATTGGGACTTAAAATCCGAGATTCGAAATGTTTGAGGACGATCCAGGACATAGGTAGGGTTGTAATTCATTCCCATTCCTGGCATGAGACCTAAACATGCACCCAAGGACACATGTAGCCATTTTGGTGAAGTGGAGCATGTCTTTGTAGTTCATATCTGAATTATGGACATTAAATGCCTCAGAAACTCAATTAGTGTATAAAAAGGCCAAACGAACCCTGAATAAGTTTAAATTTCAGCACGAATATCATGTCGTTCCATGTTGCCCGTGGAAGAAAATACAAGGCGAAAAGAGACAGTGATTACGTTTCGCCCACAAGGGTAACATGTTTCCCTATCGGAACCACAAGGCTTCTTTGAGAGAAGCTCCAGTTTTTATAAGAGGTTTGTAATAAATCTTGGCCCAAATTGGACAATGTTTTTACCATGACATATATGTGCCATGACGTGACACCATGCCACCTTGATGACTTTCTGGTGAGTTTGGGATTTATGGGAACTTAAAAACCGAGATTCGAAATGTTTGAGGACGAGCCATGACACCGGTACGGTTGTAATTCGTCCCCATTCCTGGCATGGGACCAAAACATGCACCCAAGGACACATGTATAATTTTTCTAGTCATTTTGGTGAATTGGAGCATGTATTTGTAGTTCAGATTTGAATTATGGACATTAAATGTCTAGGAAACTCAATTGGTGTATAAAAAGGCCAAACGAACCCTGAATAAGTTTAAATTTCAGCACGAATATCCTGTCATTCCATGTTGCCCGTAGAAGAAAATACAAGGCGAAAAGAGGCAGTGATTACGTTTCGCCCACAAGGGGGACACATTTCCCTATCGAAACCACGAGGTTTCTTTGAAAGAAGCTCCGGTTTGTAAGAGGCTTGTAATAAAACTTGCGCCACAATGGATGAAAAAATTCCTCGACCTACAAGTGCCATGTCATGACACCATGGCAGGTTTCATGATTTTCGACTTAGTTTTGGATTTACGGGGATTTAAAAACCGAGATTCTTCTCACGAAATATTTTCAAATAGCACATGGTTCACTCACGAAAGCCGATATTCAATGAAAACTTCGTGGAAACCATATTTTAAAGTTTCATAAAAATCTGGAAAAAATGTGGGATGTTAAGAAGGTGATGTTTTATTGCGACACAAAATTTCAAGTTGAAAAACATTACGAGATGTGAGCATGATGTAGATGTTTGTTCAATTCTTATAGTTCATCTCATCCAAAGTCAATTAGTTTTACAAAAAAAATCTATTTTAAGATTCATGGAATTGTGCATTCTTAAGGTAAAAACAAAAAGTGACAATTCATTTAAAAAAATAGTTTGGGCAATTAAGATATGGAAGATTCTAGAGAACAAAGGAGAAGTGCTTGTGTTTTCAGGTTTGTGCATTATGCTTAAGGTCAACCATGGAGTCTTCTAGATTGTACATGTGGCAGAATCTGGAGGAATGTAGATGATATCCAACAGCCAGTAGTGCTCAGATTTGCCATCTCTATACCACCGGATTGGCTTCATCCAACGAGCAACTTTCAAAGTTATTTGCACACTATATAGGTGTACAGATGCGTGACGCCCCCGATTCGATCGTACACTAATCATACACGCAAACGTGTACGATCAAGACCAGGGACTCACGGGAAGATATCACAACACAACTCTACAAATAAAATAAGTCATACAAGCATCATATTACAAGCCAGGGGCCTCGAGGGCTCGAATACAAGAGCTCGATCATAGACAAGTTAACGGAAGCAAACAATATCTGAGTACAGACATAAGTTAAACAAGTTTGCCTTAAGAAGGCTAGCACAAACTGGGATACATATCGAAAGAGGCGCAGGCCTCCTGCCTGGGATCCTCCTAAACTACTCCTGGTCATCGTCAGCGGGCTGCACGTAGTAATAGGCACCTCCCGAGTAGTAGTAGTCGTCATCGACAGTGGCGTCTGGCTGCTGGGCTCCATCGTCTGGTCGCAGCAAACGGGTATAGGAAGGGGAAAGGGGGGAACAAAGAAGCAGTGAGTACTCATCCAAAGTACTTGTAAGAAAGGAGCTACACTACATATGTATGCATTGGTATCAAATGGAATAAGGGTATCATATGTGGACTTAACTGCAGAATGCCGGAATAAGAGGGGGGTAGCTAGTCCTATCGAAGACTACGCTTCTCGTAACCTCCATCTTGCAGTAGAAGAAGAGAGTATATGGTAAGTTCACCAAGTAACATCGCATAGCATAATCCTAACCGATGATCCTCCCCTCGACGCCCTATGGGAGAGCGATCACTGGTTGTATCTGGCACTTGGAAGGGTGTGTTTTATTAAGTATCTGGTTCTAGTTGTCATAAGGCAAGGTACAACTCCAAGTCGTCCTGTTACCGAAGATCACGGCTATTCGAATAGATTAACTTCCCTGCAGGGGTGCACCACATTTCCGAACACGCTTGATCCCCTTTGTCCAGACACACTTCCCTGGGTCATGCCCGGGCTCGGAAGATCAACACATCGCAGCCCTACCTAGGCACAACAGAGAGGTCAGCACGCCGGTCTAAATCCTATGCGTGCAGGGGTCTGGGCCCATTGCCCATTACACACCTACACATTGCGAGGGCGGCCGGAGAGCAGACCTAGAAACCTCCATTACAAAGGAAGTTACGTTACGCGGTCCAACCCTGCGCGCGCCGCTCAGTCGCTGACGTCACGAAGGCTTCGGCTGATACCACGACGTCGAGTGCCCATAACTGTTCCCGCGTAGTTGGTTAGTGTGTATAGGCCAGTGGCCAGACTCAGATCAAATACCAAGATCTCGTTAAGCGTGTTATCTTGAAGTAACAACGAGCGCCGACCAGGGCCAGACCCACCTCTCACCTGGGTGGTCTTAACCTGCCCTGTCGGGGGCTGCGATCCCAACGGTGATCAAGCCGAACACCAAGGGGGGCGGCGGAGGGGTGGCCTCGGCAGCGGGCAAACGGGCATGGGGGGTACCAGGGCAGAGCCCCGTGAGCACGCGAGCGCCGGTGCAGTGACCCAGGGGCGCTGCGGCGGATGAGGCCGGGTGGGTGACGTTAGTGGCTCAGGCGAGCCGGTGCAAGAGGCGAGGCCCGCAGCAGGGGGGCACGGGAGGCCGGAGTGGACGCGGCACCGGTGGGGAGCTCGAGTGAGCAGCGTCCGGGCGGAGCGGGGCGCCGCGAATGAGGCCATGGCCTGCACGCGACAGCGACGGGAGAAGCAGAAGGGGCAGTGGAGCGGGGCGGCGCGGGTGCGCACGCGGGCAGGACGAACGACGACGTGGGCGTGCGCGCGGGTGAAGTAGTGCAGGAGCCGCCAACGGGAGTGGGGCGAATGCGGCGGCAGGCGAGCGAGGGCGGCGCGGC
>NC_041384.1:433049439-433147632 GCF_002162155.2 Triticum dicoccoides | reverse complement strand
GGGCTCCGGGCGGTGTTCTAGCGCGGGGCGGCGCGCGCTGGTCTGGGGCGGCGGTCTCCTCCCGATCCAATCAGGAGAGAGGGGGAAGGGAGATATTTTGCGGGGGAGTGGGGGTGTGTCGGTGTGTACCGTGGGAGTGGGGGGAGGTTAAGGGGTGCAGGGTGGGCCGCAGCTGGGCCAGCCTGTGGCCTGCTGGGCCGAAGCCCGGGGGGTTCTATTTTCCTTTTTTTGTTAGTTTTGTCTTTTCCCTTTTTCTTTTCTTTTCTTTTCTTTTCTTTTCTTTTCTTTTCTGTTTTAATTCATGTTAAATATTTAGGTCTTTTATAAAAGCATGGATCCCACACCATAAATTCCTAGGCATTTATTTGCACACACTGAACATTTTTGTTTTAAATTTTGAAAACTTTTATTATTTAACTTTATTTTAAATTTGAATTTGAATTGGTTTTGAACTAACCCGAGATTAACTACAGTGACAGAGGTGACGTGGCATCATTAACGTGGGATTACTGTAGCATGATTATCCGGGCGTTATAAGATGTATATATACATATAGATGTGTCCCATGCTGGACAAAATAAAGTTTGAGCGCATGCGTGGGACGACCCCCCTGCTGCCGCCGCCTTGAAGTTGGGAAACTGACATCGTACGTATTGAACCAGGCTTGGAGTCGGGTACGGTGTTTGCTTTGTAATGTAGTTGGTGGCCCATCGAAGTTGTGCATTTGGGATTTAAACACATCATACACCATCATACCCTTACATATCTTCGGGCCGCATACAGTGCATACGGGGTCTTCTGATCAACCACGTCTCCCTTGTGTGGTTTTTTGTGACGGCACGAATATCGGTGGGCTCCCCGAGTGTATATATATCATCCATTTTACCGATAATGAGGGGTATGTGTTGGCCGTGAATGGATCCCTCCTAGTTCGTGTTAGGGCAGGTCACCGTCAAATGTCGGTCAACCAAAGCTCGAGCTCATGCATTGTCAGGATTCCCTCCCAGATGCTCGGATTGCTGGGTTCGACCTACATCAGACCCTGCGTATCTCGTCCTTAACTACCTTGCCTTCATGGTTGCTGTCTGTATCAAGAGGTAGGCACCACATCTAAATTGTACATTATTCTATATTGAAAACACACATTTACCCCTTCCCAACGTACATCATTTTGGGCCGCATCCAAGAGGTGCTAGTTTTGTGGTCCCTCTCGTGACCCAAGTGGTTTATCGACAACAACAATTGTCATTTGATCAAACGATAGATTCATTGGTCCGTCCTATGGTAGGTCATGGCGACATGCATGTATGACCAAAGTATCGATCGTTACATGCATCCGCCCCGCTGACACGAAGTAGGAGGTGGTGGGCCAAGCATCCTAGCTAGGTACGACATTATATCATTATATATATACTAGCTAGGTGGTTGTTAGGGTGCTTTCGGGTTTGCGAGGCAGGTGCCACCAAAGTTATGCATTGTGTATTTAAAGTTTTAAACATGCCCAATATTCGTACATATATTTGGCCACTTCCAGGTGGTTCTTGACTTTTGGCCCCTCTCATCGATCTTCAACGACGCGCCCAACCGTGGGCCCGCGGGGTCAAAGTTGTGCATTGGAATTTTGAACATCACATACCACCCTTCTCACTCATATATATTTGGGCCACATGCTGGTGTGGCTGTCTTTTGACCCTCTCTAACGTTATTTTTTGCGACAAAGACTCTGATGACCCTCAACAGACATGGGGTATAATATCTTAACCGTGTGCTATACAAGTGCGACGTGAATCACCACGCCTGCGCAAGCGCGAGCAAATTAAGGTGGAGGTAATGGCTCAACCATGTGCCATGCAAGTGCGCTGAAATCACCACGACCGCGCAAGCGCGAGCAAAGGGTGGAGGTACTGGCTTAACCGTGTGTGATGCAAGTGCGCTGTAAGACCACCACCTGTGCAAGCTAAAGGCGGGTAAGTTTATTTGGAAATTAGGACGAACCGTGTGCGATAGACCAGCTAGCTAGAAATATAAAAAACAAACTACCCGCCTTGAGCGTTGCAAAAATCGGCGGATCCACGCCACTTTTCCTTATTATCATACACGCTTATTGTTATTGGACCATGCACGATCTTGGGCACTCCCGCCCCGCATCAATTCCTTTACCCAATTTTTAGTAGCCGCCGTACTTCAACCGTCACCCACACTCCTCCAGCACCGACCTTAATTATAGTAAAATTGCAGTAGCCGAGGCATTTGAACCGTCGCCCTCGCTCATCCACCACCATCTCCACCCACCATTACTAAAAATTTTAGTAGCCACGGCGTATCCTCAAACACCACCCCCTACACAGCCCTCCACCCGCCCCTCCCCCCTTGAACCCTAGCTCACGGCAGCCGGCGGCGCCGCCGCCAACCCCTGTTGGTCTACTTGTTCCTCCTAGCTTAGATAATAAAGTTCAGGTTACCCAGCGATTCCCATACCGTCACCCCACTCCCCCTGAGTTTTTAGATGAGGCCTGCTGTGTCCCTCCCCGCCAGATCCACATCCCCTGCTCCAGAACGTTGCAGCCTAACTTTGACCATGTATCCCGGGGAGCCTGACGAGCCTTCGGCCAAGAAGAGGTTTATCATGGCCTCACCGGCGGACGTTGGCGAGGTGGCCGCCGTTCTCCCCGATCTGTCGACCCTGTAGCAACACATCAGCATGGAAGCTGGAGAAGATGTTGACTACATTGCCATGTCGAAGGCTTTATGTCAGCGGGCTAGCATATTACTGTATCTCGGGAAAGCTGGCTACGACATCAAGCTTGTCCACACCAACGACTTCACGTGGGCCATGCCACAGGTTAAGTGATCCATCCCCAACCCCTCTGGTTCAAGCGCCGTCGATCTCTTCGACGGCCCTGCCGCTGATCTCCTCCGCCAAGCGGTCAATGATTTGCGAGCTTTATACGCCATCGAGCCCATTTTGTCATTTCTGAAGGACACGTTCTACGGTGGTGGCTTGGGATCCTCAATTGCCAAGTCAGATCTCACCCACCATGACCACGAGGAAGGCACCCACAAAGGTTCTTCCGAGGTGAAACAACCCATATGTGGCATCAGAGAGCGCACCATGGGTCTGTGCTCTTCCAACTAGAAGGATCCCGTCCATGAAATGTGAGGCAACATTCTATCAGCAAATCTTACCTTTTCTAGCTTGTGAACCCGTAGCCTTTGTTGTAGTAGCATTTGCCGTGCGGTGCTTTAACTGTGCTGTGTTTAATTATTTCAATTATGCAAAAATGTATTATTCAATAGGTCTATGTGATGCTTAAGTATGAATTGTCCACTTCAGTTTCACGAATGGCTATATTTGGTTGTTTATAGTGAGTAGATGCCTTGTTTATCTATATTTGGTTGTTAGGTTGGTTGGAGTGAGCATTTTTCCAGTTATCAAGCAGATGCCTTATTTATCTGTATTTGGTTCTTAGTTTGGTTGCAGTGAGCATTTGTACAGTTATTAAGAAGATGCCTTGTTTATTTGTATTTGGTTGTTAGGTTGCTTTTTTAGCATTTGTCCAGTTATCAAGCAAATGCCTTGTTTATCTATATTTGGTTGTTAGGTTGCTTTTTTAGCATCTGTCCAGTTATCAAGCAGATGCCTTGTTTATCTTTATCTGCTTGTTAGATTGGTTGCAGTGAGCATTTGTCCAGTTTTCAAGCATATGCCATGTTTATCTGTATTTGCTTGTTAGGTTGGTTGCAGTGAGACTCTGTCCAGTTTTCAATGGCTATATTTGGTTGTTATAATGGTCATTTATGCCTTGTTTATTTCAGTCATTCACAATGTGTTGTACATCAATACCAGTTTGAACGGCTATATTTGGTTCCAGTTATTCCTAGTGTAGTTAACACATGCCCTTTATTTTAGTTTTACACATTTATCCAGTGTGATGTTTAAGCATTACCTACGCTCTATTCATTTTCAACAATACCAGTTTGAATTGCAATATTTGATGGTTGTTAAGCCTGCCGTCGATAACATTGCCTTCCATTTTATATCTGCTTTAACAGCATGCTGAAACCAACACATTCAAGCTATCATTTGGAGATGGTGTTGTTTACCTTTGCTATATTTGTTTGATGTTAATATTGCTGTACTTATCATGCCTTTCCACTACTTATGCAGGACAACAACGGGAGTGGCCACCATTTTCCGCCGAGGTTAGCTTCATCCCTTGGCTTGTATTCCCCCCGTGGTTCCATAATGTAGTGCATATAGATCCAGGCCTGGACACTAGTTAGCTTCTAATATTGACTTGTTGCTTGTAGGTACATATGCCCTTGGCAAGGATCCACGCATCGACCGTTTTTGCGTATGGGGCAATGAGATATTGATGAACAAGCATCAAGTGAGGAAACTGATAAGGATTATTAGCAAAAAGATACGAATGGTGGCAAGCAAATTATTTGTTTATACTCTATCCAACACAATAGTGAGCTGTAGGATGGTAACTACAAACTCTGCAGCCTTCTCTTTTTACTGCCCATAATGAGTTGTTAGACAATAATGTCTGAATATTTTTCGTTCCCAATGGTTCCCGAAGCAGTTCACTCAAGATTACCTCGCAAAGTGCATGATTGGTGGACACGCAATGAAGGTTAAATTATTTCATCCAGACTACAATGAGCATCGAGAAGTCCTAATGAAGAAATTGAAGGATGGACGGGCAGCCAACACAAGGGGTTGGCCTAGAGTCGTGCGTGCATTACGCAGGGAGGAGGGCACATTATGGGCATTCCACTTCACCTTCTCCAGCAACCAGAATGTCTTTTGCCTCTCTCTTTACAGTCTTTAGTACAATTGTGGTTCATCATTCTTCACTTGGTGCTTCTGTAGTTCTTCAGTACATGTACATGTGCATCGAATTATGGATTCGTGGTTGAACCTATATTTGTAATAAACATGGTTGGATATGAAATAAGTGATTTCCTACTTACAAATTCAAAAGATGTGATTTTTAAATTAGGGATTACACTGCACACGGTTTATGAAAACGAAACGTTTGTGATATACGTGGAGATAGAAATGTTTCTAGGATCGACTACGTGTGTGATCAATCGCCGCTGCACACACGACTTTCTCTTGAAAACTATTTAAGTTAGGCCACCTTGCGCAAATGTTTACCACATAGAAAGTGTGTGTGATGGACAGCCTTTGCCACACAGTTTCTTCTACGCACCGTGTGTGATGCATTCAATAACGCAGGCGATAAAATTATTAATATCGTGTGTAATGGCAACGCTATCACAAACGATTTAACTAGAAAAATTATGTGTGATGTACCTGTGAACGGAAACGTTTTCCTTGGAGCGACTGTGTGGGACGTACATACGAATGTAAACGTTTAGCGGGGACTGAATGTGTGGGATGTACTTGCGACCGGAAATAATTTTGCTATATAATTGTTTTTTAGCTCTATTGTACGTATTTCCGTATTTGAGCGCTCGCCGGTCGCACACGACCTCATTTTGCCAAGCGTGTGTGCCAGGAGGGCATATCCCCGACGGTTTCTGGGTCGTGTTGGAAGGACCCCCCCCCTATCGCCCACACTCACTTGGCGACGGTTCCAAATGTCGTCGCGGAAAGGGGTTAAAAACCGTTTGTTTAGCACCGACACACACCAGTGGAAGCCTAAGTGAAGCCGTGTGAATGGCCGTTGGATGAATTTGTGGATCGTGCAGGTTTCAAGGATGAATTCTATGCGTACATAAAAAATGCCGGCCTCGAGGATTTCTTATCGGACTGATACTTACAGTATTATTAACTCACCGATTCCTTCATGCGGAGGTTTGAGTTTTCATCCGAGCGAAATACTCATACTGTCATGTTCGATCTTTACGATGAATCTTATATCATGGACCTAGAAGACTTTTGTAATGCATGTAAAATTCCGCAATGGGGTAGTCTCAGTGAGCCTCACAAATCTGAATATAATGATTTCCTTGCTAGTATCACCGTTGGAGAAACTAGAAATATGACACAAGCAACCGTAGGGAGTATTCACTTTCCTGCCATATATTATTTTGCTCTCTTTATCGGTAGGTGTATTAATGGTAAACATGAGCTTTACCATGTTTGCATCCCAGATCTTAGTATCCCCAAGTGTGCGGTGTTAGGTGATAAATGATATAACTTGGGAGCCATTATTGCGAGAAGGTTACACCTTAATTCTAAAGATGGAGATTTATTTGGTGGAATTTATGCAACTCGTTTAGCTAACTATTTGAATGTACCTATTAGAAGTTATGATATTGAGTTTTCACCTGCTTTTCTGGATTATGAGGCTATGGTACGCCACCAGTTTCTTAAGAGGAATGAACAGATCCTCCAGTACCGACTAATCTTTGATAGATGGCGTGCCGTCCTTGTAACTCTTCCTGCTCCTGCTTTCTTTAACTTTCAGGCAAAGGGACGATATTTTATAACTAGAGAGGAGGTAGACGAGTATGAGAGAACAACGGAGGCTGCTCGCCTCCATGCTGCAGCCCTTCTGGTAGTAACAAATGCTTCTCAGTACAACCCCAACTACAACTTTGGATATCCACCAGGCCAGAGGCCTTAGACCAACTTAGGCCAAAAGCCTAAGCTTGGGGGAGTATGTATTTCTCACCGATGTTATATTCATGTTCACACACTTAGTTCAGTTGTTGGTGCTCATACTTTTTCATTGTATTATACATGCTAGTTTATTTCTTTTTCCGCTTTCTTCTTGTGATTAATCTTAAGAAAAACCAAAAAAATAGTTGTAGTAGTTTACTTTCTATGCATGCTTAGTAGTAGTAAAATTAAAAGAGAACCCAAAAAGATTTCTCGTTCTTCTTTTGCTTGTTGGAAGCTTTCCCGTGTAAATAGTTTTTCTCGTTCTTGTTTAATTTCCTTTAGAAAAATAAAAACTCCAAAAATATTTCTGTGTGTTTCTTTGAATTTCTTTTCTTTTCTTTGGGGGTCGAGAGGAGAAGACCACGTTGAAAATGTTGAGTGGCTCTCATATGCATTATTGTTGATCTAACAGAGAATCCATATTACCTTGTCTTCTCCTTTGATTAAATGTTTGCAGATTCCATCTTAGTCCACTGCACGTGCACTATTATTATTTATCCACACCGTTCGGTCGTGCAAGTGAAAGGCAATAATGACGATATATGATGAAATGATTGAGAAGAGGAAAAGCTGGTATGAACTCGACCTATCTTGTTTTTGTAAATATGATTAGTTCATCATTCCTGATTCAGCCTATTATGAATGAAGCATGTTTGCAATGAGAATTAGAGATTATAGCTACTCATGCC
The DNA here is from genome assembly GCF_002162155.2 of Triticum dicoccoides. Taxonomy (NCBI): domain Eukaryota; kingdom Viridiplantae; phylum Streptophyta; class Magnoliopsida; order Poales; family Poaceae; genus Triticum; species Triticum dicoccoides. The sequence goes on along the minus strand of NC_041384.1, from coordinate 433,140,300 downwards.
ATGCTTAATTAGCTAGGAGTTTATAATGGTTTACCTTGCGTGCCAACACGGAAATTAAAATGGTTGTGATGTAGTATGATAGGATGGTATCCTCCTTTGAATGATTTGAGTGGCTTGACTTGGCACATGTTCACGCATGTAGTTGAAACAAAATCAACATAGACTCTATGGTATTTATGTTCATGGTGATTTATATCCTACTCATGCTTGCATTCAATATTGGTTAATCTCAATGCATGTTTATGACTGTTGTCGCTCTCTAGTTGGTCGCTTCCTAGTCTCTTTCTACCCTTCACTTGTACTAAGCAGGAATTATGCTAGTGCATCCACTTCCATAAACCCCAAAGTTGTTCCATATGAGTCCACCATACCTACCTATATATTGTATCTACCTGCCGTTCCAAGTAAATTTGCATGTGCCAAACTCTAAACCTTCAAATAATAATCTGTTTTGTATGCTCGAATAGCTCATGTGTCAACTAGGGTTGTCAATATCTTCCATGCTAGGTGGGTTATTCTCATGATGAGTGGACTCCGCTCATCATTCTGGAGAAAATGGCCGGTAACCGGGATGCCCAGTCCCTTGCTCAAAGCAAATCAAATCAAAATAATTGCAAACAAAACTCCCCAGGATTGTTGTTAGTTGGACGATACCCGTTGTTTTGGACCAGCCGTTGAATGTGCTTGTTGGTGGTGGGGGAGTATAAACTTTACCATTCTATTTGGGAACCGCCTACAATGTAAGTAACATGGAAGATACTGAGATCTCTTGGTTGTTATGTTGACAATGAAAGCATGCCGCTCAAAATATTATTCCTCTCTATTTCAAAACTCGAGCTCTATCACCTCTACAAATCCCTGCTTCCCTCTACGAAGGGCCTATCTATTTACTTTTATTGCTGAGTCATCATCCTCTCATAAAAAGCACCAGTTAGAGAGCACCACTTTCATTTGCATGCATTGTTATTAATTTATGTTGAGTATGACTGTGACTGGATCTCTTTTACCATGAATTACAATGTCTAGTCAGTCCTTAATCTTCAGGGATGCTCTGCATTTATGTTTTGCGGTCTCAGAAAGGGCTAGTGAGATACCAACTTGTTATATTATATCATGATTGTTTTGAGAAAAGTGTTGTCATCCAAGATTTATTATTATTCCTCGCTAGTTGATTATGCCATTGATACGAGTAAATGTGAGACCTAAGAGTTATTGTGAATATGCACTGGTACACGTTGATGTTATACAAACGGTTTTAACCCCTTTCCGCGACGGCATTTGGAACCATCGCCAAGTGATTGTGGGCGATAGGGGGATAGGCCCTCCTGGGACACAGGCAGGGGCCATGTGCGATCGGGCGAGGCATCGAAACCCAATCATTTCCATTGTTATGTACATCCCACATGATAATCCGAGAAAGACATTTCCGTAGGTAAGTACATCCCACATAGTGAATCCTAGAAAATAATTTCCATAGGTATGTACATCCCAGACGGTGAATCCCAAAAAATCATTTCCGTAGGTATGTATATCCCACACGGTGAATCCTAGAAAAACATTTTCGTAGGTATGTATATCACACATAGTTCTTTGTGTGGAAACGTTTGTGCAAGGTGGCCTAACGCAAACAGTTCGCTGCCGGAAATCGTGTGTGATTGTTAGTTGATCGAACACGCCTACTTTCTAGAAACCGTGCGGGTTGTTTGAGTTCATTGCCCATGGTGCTGTCTGAGTAACCGTCTGCAATAGAAAACCCCAATAAGCAGGGTAATTAGCCTATTATTGATAATCCATGTACTAATCAAACTGATATTTCTTATAAAACATGCCAGATATTTCATATATGTATAAAAGCAACCGGGATTTCATAATAGAATTACATCAGATAGCTTGGGCACTCAGTTACGCCATTACACAATAGCACCAAGTTTCACATGCTGCATCAAAAACCTTTGGAAAGTAGCATCATACACGGTAAATAGACAGATGAATCTCATCTGGGAAACTGCAGAAGCGGAAGGAAAATATCGAGCCTTCAGTGATGTTGAATGTCCTTGCAACTTTAGGCTAGTGGCTATGGATAATTGCCCGCTCAACCTTCGTCCTCTTCAGCAAGACTTCAATATTGTACCATGGGTGTTGAATGAATACCTTCCTCGCCTCTTGACCATGCAGGTGGTTTGAGAGGTAATCATCGGTGAACTGCTTTGAAAAGTACTAAAAACAAAGCTATGCATAAATCGCTGTTGTAAATTTTGAAATGGCGCAAGGGGTAAAAACAAGGTAAAAGAGTTGGTACCATCCTATAGTTGACTAATGTCTTCTTCATTGTGCAAACAAAGATCTTGCTGTTATTCGTCGCAAGTTTCTTCATCCTAGCAATCTTTCCGAGTTTCTTAACTTGATTGATATTCATGGACATCTTATTTCCCCATATGCAAAATGGGTCAAACAGTGGGTCTAAGCCTGTGACAGCAGGACCTACATGTGCAAGACCAAATTGTAAGTAACCTGAATATTAGAATGATTCTTGCAACTGCACAATAATGTGCTATTAGCCAAAGGACCCTGCTTGAACAAACCTCGATGGTAAACCGCAATGTCTCCCATTATTTCCCTGCAACACACATAAGGAAGATCTTGATCAGGTTGACTGAGAGTTGCCATACTATTAGTAGAATATGTATTGAGTACAGCCAAATTCGATTGGTGTGACATGCATAAAAATACAAAATTGTACCCACAACAAATGAAAATCAAATTGCGGAACTGAACCAAACAGTTAAATGGACATCAGACCAAATGAACCAAAATAGTTAACTAAGCACGACATTGCAGAACAGAAACATGTACTAGAAGATAAGACAGTTAAAAAACAAAGAATGCTTGAGAGCACTACTACAAAATGTAGCAATTGTTGGACCAAAGTGTTAACGAAACATTACATTTCAGAGGACCAAACTGTTAACTGAACATCAGATTGCACATTAACATTACAAAGGACAAATTACTAGAAGGCACTGACCGTGGCCTCGAGAAAACAACACGAACTATATTTTAAAGTAGACAAGCGCGTGGCGGTGTCGACGGTGGCCTCGAAGATGAGGTGCTCCTCCAAGATCTGGCGGTCGACACACATGGCAGCCATAGAGACCTCTGCGCGCGTGCGATCGCGTGCTACTGAGCTCCACGTTATACTACGTACAAAATGGCTGTGGGCGGCGCTTAATTGGAGGAGGGGGGGCAGAGATTTCGGTGGAAGGTGCCGCACCGTCGTTCAAGGCATGTGGGACAAGAAAGGAGGAGGATGGTGTGGGTGGGGTGTGGATTACCTGACCATATCGACGAGGCCGCGCAGCAAGAAGAAGGGTCGGCGGTGAGGAGGCCGCATAGCAAGAAGAAGGGTCAGCGACGAGGAGGCGACACTACAAGAAGAAGGGTCGCCGACGAGGAGGCGGTGCTGCAAGAAGAAATGTAGCCGGAGAGGAGGAGGCGCTGCAAGAAGAAGGGTCACCAGCAAGGAAGTTGAGCTGCCACTAAGCAGCAGTGAAGGTTTGAACTTGGATAGCAAGGGGGAACAGTGAAAATGTGGCTTTTGGTAGGAGGGAGGGGGCGGGGAGAGAGATATTTCTGCGGTGGCAAAAAAATTTCGCTCGATGCCGCGAGAAACTGCCACACAAGTGTGGTTCAAGAGGGGGCAGTGGACTGTAGACGACAAAGCTTCCTGCGTAAGCCAGACAAGACGGTGCGCCAAGATATTTTATATTGCATCCGACGCGATTCTTTCTAGTAAACTGTTTGTGGTATACCTGATTTTTTCATTATATTTTGGAAGACAAAATGGTGTTATGGAGGGAAAGGATGGTGTTTGAATTGCTAGAACATTTACGTACAGTGAACATGGAACTAGTACATGAGTGTCGTGTTTAAATTTGGAATTATTCCGGGTTCGTTTGGCATTTTTATGCATTAATTGAGTTTCGGGGCATTTAATGTGCATAATTCAAATTTGAACTACAAGCACATGCTCCAATGCACCAAAGTTGGTTGAAAATCACATGTGTGTCTTTGGGTGAATTTATAGGTCCCATGCAAGAAATTGAATGAAATTCAAACATCTGGGCGTCATGGCTCGGCTAGAAAGGTTGAGAAACTTGGTTTTTAAATTCCTGTAAATCCAAAACACGCCTGAAAATAATGAAACTTGGCATGGTGTCATGACATGACACCAACATGCTGCGGTAAATTGTTTGGCCAAACTGGGACAAGCTTTGGTGTAAGCTTCTTGCAAACCGAAGCTTCCCTGAAGAAGGCTCGTGGTTCCGACAGGGAATGTGTCGCCTCCGTGTGCGAAGCGAGGTACGTACACTGCCTTCTCCCGCCTTAATTTTTTTACACAGGCAGATTAGACCAAATAGAAGTATGGTGCTAAATTTTGGAATTATTCTGGGTTCGTTTGGCCTTTTTTACACATTAATTGAGTTTCTACGCATTTAATGTGCATAATTCAAATTTGAACTACAATCACATGCTCCCGTGCACTAAAGTTGGTTGAAAAATCACATGTGTCCTTGGGTGTATTTATAGGTCCCATGCAAGAAATGGAAATGAAATTCAAACATCTGGGCGTCGTGGCTCGCCCTGAAAGATTGAGAAACTTGGTTTTTTAATTCCTGTAGATCCAAAACACGCCTGAAAATCATCAAACTTGGCATGGTGTCATGACATGGCACCAACATGCTGCGGTAATTTTTTTGGCCGAATTGGGACAAGCCATGGTGCAAGATTTTATCAAACTGGAGCTTCCCTCAAGAAGGCTCATGGTTCTGAGAGGGAACATGTCACCTCCATGTGCGAAACGAGATACGTACACTGCCTTCTCCCACCTTAATTTTCTTACACTGGCAGATTAGACCAAATAGAAGTATCGTGCTAAATTTTGGAATTATTCCGGGTTCGTTTGGCCTTTTTTATACATTAATTGAATTTTTGAACTATAAGCACATGCTCTAGTGCACCAGAGTTGGTTGAAAAATCACATGTGTGTCCTTGGGTATATTTATAGGCCCCATGCAAGAATTGGGAATGAAATTCAAACATCTGGGCGTCGTGGCTCGGCCGGAAAGATTGAGAAACTTGGTTTTTTAATTCTTGTAAATCCAAAACACGCCTGAAAATCATGGAACGTGGCATGGTGTCATGACATGGCACCAACATGTTGCGGTAATTTTTTAGGCCGAATTGAGAGAAGCTTGGGTGTACGCTTCTTGCAAACCGGAGCTTCCCTCAAGAAGGCTCATGGTTCCGAGAGGGAACATGCCACCTCTGTGTGCGAAACGACACACATATATTGCCTTCTCTCGCCTTAATTTTTTTACACAGGCAGATTAGACCAAATAGAAGTATCGTGCTAAATTTTGGAATTATTCCGGGTTCGTTTGGCCTTTTTATACATTAATTGAGTTTTTGCGCATTTAATGTGCATAATTAAAATTTGAACTACAAGCACATGCTCCAGTGCACCAAAGTTGGTTGAAAAATCACATGTGTGTCCTTGGGTGAATTTATAGGTCACATGCAAGAGATGGGAATGAAATTCAAACATTTGGGCGTCGTGGCTCGGCCGGAAAGATTGAGAAACTTAGTTTTTTAATTCCTGTAAATCCAAAGCACACCTGAAAATCATGAAACTTGGCATGGTGTCATGACATGGCACCAATATGCTAACGTAATTTTTTTGGCCGAATTGGGACAAGCTTGGGTGTACGCTTCTTGCAAACCAGAGCTTCCCTCAAGAAGGCTCGTGGTTCCGAGAGGGAACATGCCACCTCTGTGTGCGAAACGACACACATATACTGCCTTCTCTCGCCTTAATTTTTTTACACAGGCAGATTAGACCAAATAGAAGTGTCATGCTAAATTTTGGAATTATTCCGGGTTCATTTGGCATTTTTATACATTAGTTGAGTTTTTGCGCATTTAATGTGCATAATTAAAATTTGAACTACAAGCACATGCTCCAGTGCACCAAAGTTGGTTGAAAAATCACATGTGTGTCCTTGGGTGAATTTATAGGTCACATGCAAGAGATGGGAATGAAATTCAAACATTTGGGCGTCGTGGCTCGGCCGGAAAGATTGAGAAACTTAGTTTTTTAATTCCTGTAAATCCAAAGAACACCTGAAAATCATGAAACTTGGCATGGTGTCATGACATGGCACCAACATGCTAACGTAATTTTTTTGGCTGAATTGGGACAAGCTTTGGTGTAAGCTTCTTGCAAACCGGAGCTTCCTCAATAAGGCTTGTGGTTCCGAGGGGGAACATGTCACCTCCGTGTGCCAAACGAGATACGTACACTGTCTTCTCCCGCCTTAATTTTTTTACACATGCATATTAGACCAAATAGAAGTATCATGCTAAATTTTGGAATTATTCCAGGTTCGTTTGGCCTCTTTTACACATTAGTTGAGTTTTTGCGCATTTAATGTGCATAATTCAAATTTGAACTACAAGCATAGGCTCCAGTGCAGCAAGGTTGTTTGAAAAATCACATGTCTGTCCTCGGATGAATTTCTAGGTCCCATGCAAGAAATGGGAATGAAATTCAAACATCTCGGCATCAAGGCTCGGCCAAAAATATTGAGAAACCTGGTTTTTTATTTCCTGTAAATCCAAAACACACCTGAAAATCATGAAACTTGTCATGGTGTCATGACATGGCACCAACACACTGTGGTAATTTTTCTGTCTGATTTGCGAAGGCGCACGCATTAACAATCAACAAAGTCATTTTGGAACAAGTGTTGTCACGTTACAAATCGGAAACACAAGTATTATTGAAACCATGGGCGTTCTACTTACCATTTACATGCCGCCACGCGTCCCCTTTTTTATTGGCTAGGAGGTGCCGTGTGGGGTAGCTATTTGAGTACGGGAGGCATGCGATCAGACCCCTGTGCGTGCTCATAGGGAGGACAGCCCTTTGACCGCTACCCGCCGCGCACCTCCCTCCAAACGTCTCAACTAATGGCGCCCGAGACCCTATTCTACTGCGTGGCTATGTGTCCCACTGGACTGAGATTTAAGAGAGAAAAATGAAAATATGATAATAAAGTTTTGCACGGATCTTGATGTAAGATCTGATGGACCTATATAGCATCGACCGCGACTTATAGCAAGCATGATCAATATAAGGACGATGACAGTGGATAATAATTGTCTTACATATTTAGGAACATACTTAAAAAAGCCACATGCGGCAACACCTGAAATACACAAGGGCAAAAGCAGAAAGAAGACAACGATCTGCCTCGCTAATCTCTACGTTGCTGCAGGCCGCGGGAACTAGTCTCCACGGCGAGCGGCGATGAGCTCTTTCTTGTCCTCAAGATGCTGCTTGAGAGCATCCACGGATTCCTCCACCAGCCTTCTCCTCTCGATGCATAGCATGGCATTCTCATGCATAAGTTTCTCGACGATGACGCCGGTCCTCTTCAACAAGGCAGTGGTCTTCTCCTGCTGCTCCGCACTTCCGATGATCTTCGCCTCAGTAGGTCGCGCTTGGCCCGGAGCTTCGCATTGCTCTCATTTAGTTGTTGGATGACGCCGCTAGCCTCTTCAAAAGAGGCTTTCATGTCATCCTGCAACCTTGCCCAGCCGGAGATCTGATCCATCTGGCAATGGACGATCGCATGCATGCGCCTATAAGAGTCCTCGCCTGCCCGCGAGACATTTTCCCAGGCTGCCGCCGCCAAGAGGACATCTCTGCTGCATTCGTGGTGCGGCGGGACATCTCTTCTGCTTCCGCGGCGCGGCTGGACCAGTCTGTCGCATCGAAGGCGTGGTAGGACCTGCGTGCTCCTTCGGCGGTGCGGCGGGACCTCTGTGCTGCTACGGCCGCGCGGTGGGACATACCGGCTGCATTCGCGGTGAGGCGGGACATCTCTCGTGGTTCCGCTTCCATACTCGCATCTCCCTGGTGGCAATCTCTCGACCCAAAACTCACGCTGGCCATGGCAGACGCAAAGGGAACGATGATGAATGACTTTGTTTTTGTGGATGAGGAGTTGAGGAGGAATGTGTAGTCATCTTGGAGTAGTAGTATTTATAACCGAGTAGTAATACACTCCTAAGTGGGAAACCGTTTAGGTTTTGATCGGTGTGAACAGGTTTGCAATTTGGAATGTGACGGGACGCATCCTCAAAATTTACTGACGGTTATAAGTCAGGCACTATTCCCGGAAGGCGTTACGTGGGCACGTACGCCTTCTCGGCCACGTACATGGTGTTTGCACCATAGGGTGCACCGCAATAGGCAATGTCAGCACAGGTCTTGTTCCAACAACCGTGCACGCTCGTTATTACCATCGCGCACACTTCTTTTAATTAGAATGTGTGTGCCCGTCTAGCGCACACACGCTGATCTATCTAACTGTTTCAGTTTGTTGTGGCTAACCGCAAAGAGTTCATCTATGTGAAGTATATGCCATCAATCGCAGACACTTTGATCTGGATGACCCATTTCTGTTCTGTTGCCTAATTGCAAACAGTTAATCCTTCTGAAGCCTATGCCCTCAATCACAAACACCTTGATCTAGCTGACCATTTCTTATGTGTTTCCTAATCACAAACAGTTCATCTGAGTGAACCGTATGTTGTATATCGCACACGCCTTCATCAGGCTGCCCGTTTCTTTTTTTCCGCCTCATCGCAAACAGTTCATTGGACTGAATCATAAGCCCTGCATCGCACACGCAACTAAAATCTAAACCGTGTTTGATGGCTCCGCCATCACAAACATTTTGCACCTTTTTTCATGGTTCTTTTACACCACCGTTTGTGATTATTGCATCGCACACAGTTTCATTGAAGGGTCTCTGATCATAGTGTCGCGTTAGCAGCATCCTGTAGTAGTGATGGTTAGTTCATGATCTTTGCTAAAAACTTGAATGTTGGCTTTACATATTTGCAACAACAAGATCAATCAGAGTTTGTAAAAGTTTTTCTTTATCACTTTCAGTTTGTCAACTGAATTGCTTGAGACAAGCAATGGGTTAAGCTTGGGGGAGTTGATACGTCTCCGTCGTATCTACTTTTCCAAACTCTTTTTCCCTTGTTTTCGACCCTAACTTGCATGATTTGAACGAAACTAACCCGGACTGACGCTGTTTTCAGCAGAATTGCCATGGTGTTATTTTTGTGCAAAATAAAAAGTTCTCGAAACGACCTCAAACTTCACGGAGATAACTATTGGAATTAATAAAAAATATTGGCGAAAGATCAGCACCAGGGGGCCCACACCCCTGGGGCGCGCCCTCCGACCTTGTGGCCCCCTGGACCTCCACCGACCTCAACTCCAACTCCATATATTCACTTTCGGGGAGAAAAAAATCAGAGAGAAGGATTCATCGCGTTTTATGATACGAAGCCGTCGCCAAGCCCTGTTCTTCCTCGGGAGGGCAGATCCGGAGTCCGTTCGGGGCTCCGGAGAGGGGAATCCATCGCCATCGTCATCATCAACCATCCTCCATCACCAATTTCATGATGCTCACCGCCGCGGGTGAGTAATTCCATCGTAGGCTTGCTGGACCGTGATGGGTTGGATGAGATTTACCATGTAATCGAGTTAGTTTTGTTAGGGTTTTATCCCTAGTATCTACTATGTTCTAAGATTGATGTTGCTATGACTTTGCTATGCCTAATGCTTGTCACTAGGGCCCGAATGCCATGATTTTAGATCTGAACCTATTAAGTTTTCATGAATATATTTGTGTTCTTGATCTGATATTGCAAGTTATAGTCACCTACTACGTGTTATGATCCAGCAACCCCGGAGTGACAATAGTCAGGACCACTCCTAGTGATGACCCTAGTTTGAGGAGTCCATGTATTCACTAACTGCTAATGCTTTGGTCTGGTACTCTATTAAAAGGAGGCCTTAATATCTCTTAGTTTCCAATAGGACCCCGCTGCCACGGGAGGGTAGGACGAAAGATGCCATGCAAGTTCTTTTGCATAAGCAAGTATGGCTATATTCGGAATACATGCCTACATTATATTGATGAATTGGAGCTAGTTCTATGTCGCCCTATGTTATAACCGTTGCATGATGAATGCCGTCCGACATAATTATCTATCATGGATCCATTGCCTACGAGCTTTTCACATATTGATCTTTGCTCAGTTACTTCTCTGCTGCCACTATTACGATTGCTACAAAACTGCTATTGTTACTTTTGCCGTTGTTACCGTTACTTCCATACTACTTTGCTACTAAATAATTTGCTGCATATATTAAGTCTGTCGGGTGTGGTTGAATTGACAACTCAGTGGCTAACAGTTGAAAATATTCTTTGGCTCACCTTGTGTCGAATCAATAAATTTGGGTTGAATACTCTACCCTTGAAAGTTGTTGTGATCCCCTATACTTGTGGGTTATCATTGACATTACCCTTGAGGTAAAAGGTTGGGAGGCGAAACTACAAGCCCCTATCTTTCTCTATGTCCGATTGAAGCTTTGAACCCATAAGTATCGAGTGAGTGTTAGAAATTGTGAAAGACTAAATGATATATAGTCGAGTATGTGGACTTGCTAAAAAGCTCTTGAATTGACTCTTTCCGATGTTATGATAAATTGCAATTGCTTCGATGACTGAGATCATAGTTTGTTACTTTTCCATAAAGTTTCTGATCGATACTCTACCTTGTGGACGAATTGTTACTTTAGCATAAGAAAAAACATGACAATATATGTTGTTGTTCTAAAGATAATCAGGATGCCCTCATGTCCGTATTTTATTTTATCGACACCTCTATCTCTAAACATGTGGACATATTTTTTGATTTCAGCTTCCACTTGAGGATAAGCGAGGTCTAAGCTTGGGGGAGTTGATACGCCCATTTTACATCATGCTTTTATATCAATATATATTGCATTATGGGCTGTTATCACACATTATATCACAATACTTATGCATTTTCTCTCTTGTTTTATAAGGTTTACATGAAGAGGGAGAATGCCGGCAGCTAGAATTCTGGACTGGAAAAGGAGAAAATATTAAAGACCTATTCTACACAACTCCAAAAGTCCTAAAACTTCACGGAGAATTATTTTGGAATATGTAAAAATTATTGGGCGAAGAAAGCACCAGAGGGGGGCCACCTGCCATCCACAAGGGTGGAGAGCATGCCCTACCCCCTGGGCGCGCTCCCTACCTTGTGGGCCACCTGGCAGGCCCCTGACGCCCATCTTATGCGATATGGTGTGTTTTGACCTGCAAAAAATCAAAAGGAAGCTTTCGGGATGAAGCGTCGCCGTCTCGAGGAGTTTTTCTGCCGGGGATACTTCCCTCCAGGAGGGGGAAATCGAAGCCATCGTTAAAGTGCAACTAATCCCAGGGTGGTTTTGGTAATTCATAACAACATATAGCTAATTGAACTAATATTATTTCAAGATGATTATTTCAGTTGGCATGGCACGGACTAAGAGGTGTGGACCCCTCAAAATGCTAAGGACAAATATTGGAAAAAGCTCAAGACTCTACACTTTCATTTTAGTGATCCAAGATCACATTGAGTCCATAGGAAAAGCCAATACTATTATCAGGGGATGAGGTGCTGCTTAATGGCTAGCTTGCTCAAAATGCTTAGTGATATGCTCCAAAAGCCCTCAACCACTTTCTCATTTCCACATATGTCCTAAACCTAAAGTCCAACTCAGCCCCACCGATTTGATCTATCTGGCGCCACCGAGTTCACTTGACATAGCCACTGCCCAAAACCCTAATCAACTCGGTCTCATAGAGATGGGATTGCAAACTCTTTGTTTCCCTTCGTAACGTTTCAGTCTAACCGAGATGAGCGATTGGTCCCACCGAGTTGGCAATGCAAACTCTCTGTTTCCTTTTCGTAATGTTTCGGTCTCACCGAAATGGGCGATCGGTCCCACCGAGTTTGCCTGGCCAAGTCTCTATCTGCTTCTTACTGATATCGGTCTCATCGAGGTAAAGTTTCGCCCTAACCCTAGCGCATCGGTCTCACCGAGTTGGTAGCATCAGTCCCACCGAAAAGCCTAACGTTCACATTTTGAACCAGGTCGGTCTCACTGAGTTTCACTATTCATTCACACCGAGTTTGGTAAATTATGTGTAATGGTTAGATTTTATGTGGAGGTTATAAATACCCCTCCACCCCCCTCTCCATTCATGAGAGAGCCATCAGAACATGCCTACGCTTCCGCTACTCATTTTCTGAGAGAGAACCACCTACTCATGTGTTGAGACCAAGACATTCCAATCCAACCACAAGAATCTTGATCTCGAGCCTTCCCCATGTTGCTTTCCACTCAAATCATCTTTCCACCATATCCAAATCTATGAGAGAGAGTTGAGTGTTGGGGAGACTATCATTTTAAGCACAAGAGCAAGGAGTTCATCATCAACACACCATCTATTACCTTTTGGAGAGTGGTGTCTCCTAGATTGGTTAGGTGTCACTTGGGAGCCTCTGTCAAGATTGTGGAGTTGAACCAAGGAGTTTGTAAGGGCAAGGAGATCACCTACTTCATGAAGATATACCCAAGTGAGGCAAGTCCTTCGTGGGCGATGGCCATGGTGGGATAGACAAGGTTGCTTCTTTGTGGACCCTTCATGGGTGGAGCCCTCCATGGACACACGCAACCGTTACCCTTCGTGGGTTGAAGTCTCCATCAACGTGGATGTACGATAGCACCACCTATCAGAACCACGCCAAAAATCTCCGTGTCTACATTGCGTTTGCTCCCTCCAAACACCTCCCCTTTACCTTCATATGCAATGATTTACATTCCGCTGCTATACTCTTAGAATTGCATGTGTAGGTTGATTGCTTGACTTGTGTTAAGTTGATAAAATCTGCCAAGACATAAAATTGGGAAAATGCTAGATTTTTATTTGGTCAAGTAGTCTAATCACCCCCCCTCTAGACATACGGTATCCGAGCTTTGGTCTGCATTTGCCTTCATTTCCATAGCTTTGGTGATCATAGCCTTGGTTTCATAACCTTGGAGAGTATGGTGTCTAGTGAGGGAAATTACCACCGTAGAGGTCCTTACTTTGATGGTACTAATTTTTCTAGTTGGAAGCATAAGATGAAAATGCACATTCTTGGACATAACCCCGCCGTTTGGGCTATTGTGTCTATTGGCTTGCAAGTTGAATTCTTCGATGGAAGGGAACTGAATCGTGAAGCTAGCGCAGAATAATTGAAGATGTTGCAATACAATGCTCAAGCTTGCGATATCCTCTTCAACAGATTATGCCTCGAAGAATTCAACAAAATCAGCCGTCTTGAGAATGCAAAGGAAATTTGGGATACTTTGATTGATATGCATGAAGGTTCTGAGTCCGTCAAGGAATCCAAGTTGGATGTGCTTCAAAGTCAGCTTGACAAGTTAAAAATGAAGGATGGTGAAGGTGTCGCCGAAATGTAATCTAGGCTTTCTCTCATCACAAATGAGATTGCTGGCTTAGGAAGTGAAGAGATGACTAATAGATTCATCATCAAAAAGATTCTAAGAGCCTTGGATGGAAAATATGATACCGTGTGCACACTGATCCAAATGATGCCCAATTACAAAGATCTCAAGCCAATGGAAGTCATTGGAAGAATTTTTGCTCATGAGATGTCACTCATGGACAAGAAGAGCTTCACAACAAGTCTAGTGGTGCTTATAAACCCTCATGTGATCCTCCTACCATATCAAGTGAAAAACAAGTCTTCAATGAGGAATTGAGCTTAATGGTGAAGAACTTCAACAAATTCTACAAAAGTAGAAGCAAAGAGAGAAGTTTCAAATCAAGATCCTACCATGAAAAAAGATCTTCCAGTCGTGAACGTAATTGCTACAATTGTGGAAGACCCGGACACTACTCCAATGAGTGTACGACCCCATACAGAAGAAAATAAGACTCACCTAAAAGAAGAAGTAGAAGAGAAGAATCACCTCCAAGAGAGAGAAGGAGTAGATATGATTGCTATGAACGAAGAACCTCTCGCAGAAGCAAGAATTCGGAAAGGAAGGACAAGTCATCAAGGAGCTATACAAAATAAAGACATCAAGCTCATGTTGGTGGATGGGTATCCGGTTCTGACTCCGACCACCACTTCGAGAGAAGTTATCACTCCGACTCCGAATATAATCAAGATGAAGGTGTTGCCGGTCTTGCACTTATTCATCCAACTCCTACGACATATTTGATTCACCAAATGAAGTGATTGGAAGATGCTTCATGGCTAAAGGCCCAAAGGTATCACACCCCGAGTATGTTGATTTCAATAGTGATGAAGATGATTTGCTAGGTGGTGATGATTTACTTGTTGACAACTTGATGACCCACAAGTATAGGGGATCTATCGTAGTCCTTTTGATAAGCAAGAGTGTCAAACCCAACGAGGGGCAGAAGGAAATGATAAGCGGTTTTCAGCAAGGTATTCTCTGCAAGTACTGCAATAAGTGGTAACAGATAGTTTTGTGATAGGATGAATGGTAACGAGCAACAAGTAACAAAAGTAAATAAAGTGCAGCAAGGTGGCCCAATACTTTTATAGCAAAGGACAAGCCGGAACAAACTCTTATGATAGGAAAAGCGCTCCCGAGGACACATGGGAATATCGTCAAGCTAGTTTTCATCACGTTCATATGATTCGCGTTCGATACTTTGATAATTTGATATGTGGGTGGACCGGTGCTTGGGTGCTGTTCTTACTTGAACAAGCATCCCACTTACGATTAACCTCTATTGCAAGCATCCGCAACTACAACAGAAGTATTAAGGTAAACCTAACCATAACATGGAACATATGGATCCAAATCAGCCCCTTACGAAGCAACGCATAAACTAGGGTTTAAGCTTCTGTCACTCTAGCAACCCATCATCTACTTATTACTTCCCAATGCCTTCCTCTAGGCCCAAATAATGGTGAAGTGTTATGTAGTCGACGTTCACATAACACCACTAGAGGCTAGACAACATACATCTTATCAAAATATCAAACGAATACCAAATTCACATGACTACTCATAGCAAGACTTCTCCCTTGTCCTCAGGAACGAACGTAATTACTCAGAAAGCATATTCATGTTCATAATCAGAGGGGTAATAATATGCATATAGTATCTGAACATATGATCTTCCACCAATTAAGCCAACTAGCATCAACTACAAGGAGTAATCAACACTACTAGCAACCTACTAGTACCAATCCCAGACTTTGAGACAAGAATTGGATACAAGAGATGAACTAGGGTTTGGAGATGAGATGGTGCTGGTGAAGATGTTGATGGAGATTTCCCTCTCCCGATGAGAGGAGCGTTGGTGATGACGATGGTGATGATTTCCCCCTCTGGGAGGGAAGTATCCCCGACAGAACAGCTCTGCCGGAGCTCTAGATTGGATCCGCCAAGGTTCTACCTCGTGGCGGCGGAGTCTCGTCCCGAAAAGTTCCTCCTTATTTTTTTCTCATTGAGAGACCTCATATAGGAGAAGATGGGCATCGGAGAGCCACCAGGGGGCCCACGAGGTAGGGGGGCGCGCCCTAGGGGGGCGCCCCCCACCCTCGTGAGAAGGGTGTGGGCCCCCTGGCCTTCATCTTTGGCGTGGATTTTTCTTTATTTCTTTTAAGATGTTCCGTGGAGTTTGAGGACTTTTGGAGTTGCGCAGAATAGGTCTCTAATATTTGCTCCTTTTCCAGCCCAGAATTCCAGCTGCCGGCATTCTCCCTCCTTATGTAAACCTTGTAAAATAAGAGAGAATAGCCATAAGTATTGTGATATAAAGTGAAATAACAGTCCATAATGCGATAAATATCGATATAAAAGCATGATGCAAAATGGACGTATCAACTCCCCCAAGCTTAGACCTCGCTTGTCCTCAAGCGAAAAGCCGATAACAATAAATATGTCCTCATGTTTAGAGGTAGAGGCGTCGTTAAAAATAAAATACGGACATGAAGGCATTATGATTATTCTTATAACAGCAACATATATAGGTTTTGTCATATGATTACTTATGTTCAAGTGATGATCTATTCACAATGCAAAAGTATAAATCATAAACCTTATTGGGTTCCAACAAACTATAATCTCAGTCATTGAAGCAATTGCAATTTATCATAACATCGAAAGAGTCTATGTCAGAGCTAAAAAGAAACTCCACATACTCAACTATCATTTAATCCTCCATAATTGCTAACACTCACGCGATTCTTGTGGTTACGGAGTTTTAATCAGACACAGAGAAAGATAGGGGCTTATAGTTTTGCCCCACAACCTTTTACCTCAAGGGTAATGTCAACAATAATGGTTCATGCTCCCCTATATCCAATTAGATATATATATATATATATATATATATATATATATATATATATATATATATATATATATCATGTTCTTTCCAACATGCTGAGCTTGCCAAAGGATAAAATGAAAAAGAAAAGGTGAAGATCACCGTGACTCTTGCATAAGGAAGAAGATAATAATAAAGGATAGGCCCTTCGCAGAGGGAAGCAGAGGTTGCCATGCGCTTTTATGGTTGGATATATAAAATCTCAATGCGAAAGAACGTCACTTTATATTGCCACTTGTGATATGAACCTTTATTATGCAGTCCGTCGCTTTTATTACTTCCACATCACAAGATCGTATAAAGCTTATTTCTCCCACACCAATCAATCATATATATTTAGAGCAATTTTTATTGCTTTGCACTTATGACAACTTACTTGAAGGATCTTACTCAATCCATAGGTAGATATGGTGGACTCTCATGGCAAAACTGGTTTAGGGATATTTGGAAGCACAAGTAGTATTTCTACTTGGTGCTGAGAATTTGGCTAGCATGAGGGGGAAAGGCAAGCTCAACAAGTTAGAGGAACCATGACAACATACTTTATCTCAGATATAAGAAAGACATAACTCATTACGTTGTCTTCCTTGTCCAACATCAACTCTTTAGCTTGTCATATTTTAATGAGTGCTTCCAATCATAAAAGATGTCAATGATAATATATCTATATGTGAAAACCTCTCTTTCCTTATTACTTCCTATTAATTGCAACAATGACCAAAGCTATGTCTGCCAACTCCCAACAACTTTTAATCATCATACTCTTTCTATGTGAAGTCATTACTCTCAATAAGATCAATATGAACTTTTTGTTTCTTTTTATTCTTTTTCTCTTTTCTTTTATTCACCCAAAATCATAGCAAAACAATCAAGCCCTTGACTCAACACTAATCTTTATTATATATAGCTTACGGACTCGATTACATAGAGGGATCATAAAGCAAAACTCAAAACTAGATCATGCCATATACTTTATTCTATTAGATCAAGATACTACTAATAGGATCGAACTAAGAAAAAGGGTAAAGATAGGAGTTGTGATTGTGATACGATACCGGGGCACCTCCCCCAAGCTTGGCAGTTGCCAAGGGGAGTGCCCATACCCATGTGATTATATCTCCTTGGTTGGTGAAGAAGGTGGCGGTGACGGATAATCGCACATCGAGCGTAAGAGGTCCTCCAGCTTGCGAATAATGCCCTTGAGTGCAACAATATGCTCCTTCAACAAAATATTTTCTCGTGTGAGATACTTGTTTTGTATACGAGCTAACTCAATCATCTTGAAAGCTTCGATCTCAGTTGGGGTGAGAAGATTATGATCAAGTTGGAGGGTGTCTTTTGCTGCGGGAGCTTGATCCTCCGTGGCCTTCTTGATCCTTTCATCCTTGTTGACCCTCGTGGGTTCTTCCCTCTTCAGATCTATCTTCATTAGCCAAGCATCGTTGTCACCATTGTTGGAGGAGGGAGACGATATGATGCCTAGCCTGGAAAACCCTGACAGAAAATAGCTCGAAACAAGAACAGAGGAGATTTGCGTGATACGGGAGTCAAAACCTTCGGGAGAATATATAATGAATTTTTACCGACCAAAATACGTAATGTGCAAGAAAACGGAGTCCGGAAAGCACACGAGGCGCTCACGAGGTAGGGGCGCGCCCAGGGGGGTAGGGCGCGCCCACCACCCTTGTGGGGCCCTCGTGTCCTTCCCGGACTGCTACTTATTTTTCTATTTTTCTAAATATTCCAAAACGGAGAAATATTGCCTTAAAAATTGTTTTGGAGTCGGTTTACTTACCGTACCACATACATATTCCTTTTTGGAGTTTGAAACGTTCCGGAAAGTGTCTCTTATGTATTCCTCCGGGGTTACGGTTTCAATAATATTGGTTTCAACATTTATGGGATTACCTGAGATATAATGTTTAATTCTTTGACCGTTTACCACCTTCGGATTTGTGCCTTCGAAGTTGTTGATTTTTATGGCACCGGAACGATAGACCTCCTCGATGACGTATGGGCCTTCCCATTTAGAGAGAAGTTTTCCTGCAAAAAATCTTAAACGAGAGTTGTATAGCAATACATAATCACCTACATTAAATTCATGCTTTTGTATCCTTTTGTCATGCCATCTTTTAACTTTTTCTTTAAACAACTTGGCATTTTCATAAGCTTGGGTTCTCCATTCATCAAGTGAGCTAATATCAAATAACCTCTTCTCACCGGCAAGTTTAAAATCATAGTTAAGCTCTTTAATAGCCCAATATGCCTTGTGTTCTAGTTCGATAGGTAAGTGACATGCTTTTCCATAAACCATTTTATACGGAGACATACCCATAGGATTTTTATATGCAGTTCTATAAGCCCATAATGCATCATCAAGTTTCTTAGACCAATTCTTTCTAGACCTATTAACAGTCTTTTGCAAAATTAATTTGAGCTCTCTATTGCTCAACTCTACTTGACCACTAGACTGTGGGTGATAAGGGGATGCAATTCTATGATTAACATCATATTTAGCAAGCATTTTACAGAAAGCACCATGAATAAAGTGTGAACCACCATCAGTCATTAAATATCTAGGGACTCCAAACCTCGAAAAAATAACTTCCTTAAGCATTTTAATAGAAGTGTTATGATCAGCACTACTAGTTGGAATAGCTTCTACCCACTTAGTAACGTAATCAACAACAACTAGAATATGTGTGTACCCATTAGAGGCAGGAAAATGTCCCATATAATAAAAGCCCCAAACATCAAATGGTTCAATAACAAGTGAATAATTCATAGGCATTTCTTGACGTCTACTAATATTACCAATTCTTTGACATTCATCGCAAGACAAGACAAACTTACGGGCATCTTTGAAGAGAGTAGGCCAATAAAAACCAGATTGCAATACCTTATGTGCAGTTCTATCTCCAGCGTGGTGTCCTCCATAAGACTCGGAATGACACTTGCGTAGGATATGTTCCTGTTCATGCTCAGGTACACAACGTCTAATAACACCATCTACTCCTTCCTTATAAAGATGTGGGTCATCCCAAAAGTAATGTCTTAAATCATCGAAAACTTTTTCTTTTGCTGGTATGTGAAGCTAGGTGGTATAAACTTAGCAACAATATAGTTAGCATAATCAGCATACCATGGAGTACTACGAGAAGTACTTATAACATTTAATTGTTCATCAAGAAAGTCATCATTAATAGGTAGTGGGTCATCAAGAATATTTTCTAACCTAGATAAGTTGTCTGCAACGGGGTTCTCAGCTACCTTTCTATCAACAATATTCAAATCAAATTCTTGTAGCAAGAGAACCCATCTAATAAGTCTAGGTTTAGCATCTTTTTCCATAAGATATTTAATAGCAGCATGATCAGTGTGAATAGTTACTTTAGAATCAACAATATAAAATCTGAACTTATCACAAGCAAATACAACTGCTAAAAGTTCCTTTTCAGTAGTAGCATAATTTCTTTGAGCATTGTCTAGAGTCTTACTAGCATAATGGATAACATTTAATTTCTTATCAACTCTTTGCCCTAGAACAGCACCTATATCATAATCACTAGCATCACACATAATTTCAAAGGGTATATTCCAATCAGGTGGCTGAACAATAGGTGAGAGACTAATGCTTTCTTAAGTATTTCAAATGCTTCTACACAATCATCATCAAAGACAAATGGTATATCTTTTTGGAATAAATTAGTCGGAGGCCGAGAAATTTTTGAGAAGTCCTTAATGAACCTCCTGTAAAATCCGGCGTGACCAAGGAAACTTCTTATACCTTTGATGTCCTTGGGACATGGCATCTTTTCAATAGCATCAACCTTGGCTTTATCAACTTCAATACCTCTTTCAGAAACTTTGTGCCCCAAGACAATACCTTCATTAACCATAAAGTGGCACTTTTCCCAGTTCAAGACAAGATTAGTTTCTTCACATCTCTGCAAAACTCAATCAAGATTGCTCAAGCAATCGTCAAAAGAGGAACCATAGACAGAAAAGTCGTCCAGGAAAACCTCACAAATCTTTTCACAGAAGTAAGAGAATATAGCCATCATGCATCTTTGAAAGGTAACAGGTGCATTACATAAACCAAAAGGCATACGTCTATAAGCAAAAGTACCAAAAGGGCATGTAAAAGTAGTCTTTGATTGATCTTTAGCCGACACGGGTATTTGAGAGAAACCAGAATAACCATCTAGAAAGCAATAGTGTGTATGTTTGCATAATCTTTCTAGCATTTGATCAATAAAAGGTAAGGGGTAATGATCTTTCTTAGTAGCTTTATTTAATTTCCGGAAATCAATTACCATCCTATAACCTGTGATAATTCTTTGTGGAATCAATTCATCTTTATCATTAGGAACAACAGTAATACCTCCCTTCTTAGGGACACAATGGACAGGACTTACCCACTCACTATCAGCAACGGGATAGATTATACCTGCCTCCAGAAGCTTTAGTATTTCTTTTCTTACCACTTCTTTCATTTTAGGATTCAGACGTCGTTGAGGATCACGAACTGGTTTGGCATCTGCTTCCAAATTTATTTTATGTTGACATAGAGTGGGACTAATGCCCTTAAGATCATCAAGAGTATATCCAATAGCAGCACGATGCTTCTTCAGAGTTTTCAATAATCTTTCTTCTTCATGCTCTGAAAGGTTAGCACTAATAATAACATGATATATCTTCTTTTCATCAAGATAAGCATATTTAAGATTATCAGGCAAACGTTTAAGCTCAAACACGGGATCACCCTTGGGTGGAGGAGGATCCCTTAGGATTTCAACAGGCAAATTGTGTTTCGGAATAGGTTCCTGTTTAAAGAATACTTCATCTATTTCCCTTATTTCATTCATGAACATATCATTTTCATGGTCTAGCAAATAGTGTTCTAAAGGATCACTAGGAGGTATGGCAATAGAAGCAAGACCAATAATCTCATCCTTACTAGGTAATTCTTCCTCACGATGTTGTTTACTAAATTTGGAGAAATTAAACTTATGAACCATATCATCCAAGCCAACAGTAACAACATTCTTTGTGCAATCTATGGTAGCATTGACAGTATTTAAGAAGGGTCTACCAAATATAATGGGACAAAAGCTATCTTGTGGGGAACCAAGAACAAGAAAATCAGTAGGATATTTAGTTTTCCCACACAAGACTTCAACATCTCTAACAATTCCCATTGCTGAAATAGTGTCTCTATTGGCAAGTTTAATTGTGACATCAATATCTTCTAACTCAGCAGGTGCAATTTCATTCTTAATTTCTTCATATAAAGTATGCGGTATAATACTAGCACTAGCACCCATATCACATAAGCCATGATAACAATGATCTCCTATTTTAAAGAAATAACATGCACACCTACCACAGGTCTATGTTTATCTTTAGCACAAGGCTTAGCAATTCTAGCAGTTTCACCTTCGAACTGAATAACATGCCATCAATATTATCAGACAAGAGATCTTTAACAATAGCAATATTAGGTTCTACTTTAACTTGCTCAAGAGGTGTATAAGTTCTAATATTGCTTTTACGAACAACAGTTGAAGCTTTAGCATGATCCTTTATTCTAACAGGGAAAGGTGGTTTCTCAATATAAGAAGTAGGAACAATAGGATCATTATAAGTGACAGTATTTTCTTCAACTTTAATAGGTGTAGCTACTTTTACTTCTATGGGAGGATTATATATAAACCACTTCTCCTTAGGGAGATCAACATAAGTAGCAAAAGATTCACAGAGTGAAGTCCGTATTTAGTGCTAACCTTACGGAAAATATCGGTATCCATAAAAGATTTAACACAATCAAACTTAGGTGTCATACCTGACTCCTTACCTTCGTCGAGGTCCCAATCTTCAGAGTTGCATTTAATTCTATCCAATAAATTCCATCTGAATTCAATAGTCTTCATCATAAAAGAGCCAACACAAGAAGTATCGAGCATGTTGCGATTGTTTTCAGAAAGCCGAGCATAAAAACTTTGCATAATTATTTCTCTCTGGAGCTCATGATTGGGGCATGAATGTAACATTGATTTAAGCCTCCCCCAAGCTTGAGTGATGCTTTCTCCTTTGCGAGGCCAGAAATTATATATATAATTGCGATCACGATGAACAAGATGCATAGGGTAATACTTTTGATGAAATTCCAACTTCAATCTTTTATAGTCCCATGATCTCATATCATCACATTGCCTATACCATACCAATGCGTCTCCCTTAAAAGAAAAAGGAAAGACCTTCTTCTTAGCAACATCATCGGGTATACCTGCAAGCTTAAATAATCCACATATATTAAGTGCTCATCAGGATGCTTTGTTCCATCTCCTGTAAAAGGATCAACTAGCAGTTTTTCTACCATACCCGAAGGATACTCATAAGGAATTTCATTTTCCATAGGTTCAGTAGGTTGAGGAGCAACTCTTTGCTCTACTGGACGGGGTGAAGATACCCCGAACAAGCCCCTCAGAGAATTACTTTCCATAGTAACAAGTGACAGTAAATTTCAGCACACTATATAAATTTTTCCTTACCAAATTCCACCTACCAAAGGCGCTACACTCCCCGGCAATGGCGCCAGAAAAGAGTCTTGATGACCCACAAGTATAGGGAATCTATCATAGTCCTTTCGATAAGTAAGAGTGTCGAACCCAACGAGGAGCAGAAAGAAATGATAAGCGGTTTTTAGCAAGGTATTCTCTGCAAGTACTGAAATAAGTGGTAATAGATAGTTTTGTGATAGGATGAATGGTAATGAGCAACAAGTAACAAAAGTAAATAAAGTGCAGCAAGGTGGCCCAATCCTTTTATAGCAAAGGACAAGCCAGAACAAACTCTTATAATGGGAAAAGCGCTCCCGAGGACACATGGGAATATCGTCAAGCTAGTTTTCATCACGTTCATACGATTTGCGTTCGATACTTTGATAATTTGATATGTGGGTGGACCGGTGCTTGGGTGCTGTTCTTACTTGAACAAGCATCCCACTTATGATTAACCTCTATTGCAAGCATCCGCAACTACAACAAAAGTATTAAGGTAAACCTAACCATAGCATGAAATATATGGATCCAAATCAGCCCCTTACGAAGCAACGCATAAACTAGGGTTTAAGCTTCTGTCACTCTAGCAACCCATCATCTACTTATTACTTCCCAATGCCTTCCTCTAGGCCCAAATAATGGTGAAGTGTTATGTAGTCGACGTTCACATAACACCACTAGAGGCTAGACAACATACATCTATCAAAATATCAAACGAATACCAAATTCACATGACTACTCATAGCAAGACTTCTCCCTTGTCCTCAGAACGAACGTAATTACTTAGAAAGCATATTCATGTTCATATCAGAGGGGTAATAATATGCATATGGGATCTGAACATATGATATTCCACCAATTAAATCAACTAGCATCAACTACAAGGAGTAATCAACACTACTAGCAACCTACTAGCACCAATCCCAGACTTTGAGACAAGAATTGGATACAAGAGATGAACTAGGGTTTGGAGATGAGATGGTGCTGGTGAAGACGTTGATGGAGATTGCCCTCTCCCGATGAGAGGAGCGTTGGTGATGATGATGGTGATGATTTCCCCCTTCGGGAGGGAAGTATCCCCGGCAGAACAGCTCTGCCGGAGCTCTAGATTGGATCCGCCAAGGTTCCACCTCGTGGCGGCGGAGTCTCGTCCCGAAAAGTTCCTCCTTATTTTTTTCTCATCAAAAGACATCATATAGGAGAAGATGGGCATCAGAGAGCCACCAGGGGGCCCGCGAGGTAGGGGGGCGCGCCCTAGGGGGGGCGCCCCCACCCTCATGAGAAGGGTGTGGGCCCCATGGCCTTCATCTTTGGCGTGGATTTTTCTTTATTTCTTTTAAGACGTTCCGTGGAGTTTGAGGACTTTTGGAGTTGCGCAGAATAGGTCTCTAATATTTGCTCCTTTTCCAGCCCAGAATTCCAGCTGCAGGCATTCTCCCTCCTTATGTAAACCTTGTAAAATAAGAGAGAATAGCCATAAGTATTGTGATATATAGTGAAATAGCAGTCCATAATGCGATAAATATCGATATAAAAGCACGATGCAAAATGGACGTATCACAACTCTAGTGATGAAAACTATGATGAACTTGCTATTAATCATGCTAATCAAGATAAAGGGAATGACGATGATAAGGAGATTGAGCCTCTAACTAAATAACTAAACAATCTTAAGTTAGCTCATGAAACTACTTTAGAATATCATCGAGAACTTTTAAAAACTGATGAGAAGCTACACTTCGAGAAGCTCAACCTAGAGCAAGAACATGGGTTCTTAAAGGCTATCAATGATGATCTTCAGAAGAAAAGTTATTCTTACATTGCCAAGCATTTACTCTTGTCTACTTACATGCCACAAGTAAAATCTAGCAACAAGGGTAAGAAAGATTCTTCTTCTAGTAGTAACAATAATCATGTTAAATCCAATATTGTTACTACTAGTAGTTCTCTTGATTCTGCTAATGATTCTCTTAGCCAAGTTACACTTGAGCAAGAAAATAGCTTATTGAAGGGGATCATAGAGAAAGGTGTTTACAAGAGCCTTGCCGGGAGTAAGCAATTTGAGGAAATTTTATGCAAGCAAGAAAGGCGCCAGAAGAATCAAGGTGTTGGTTTTGAACACAAGTTCAATGCCAATGGAGTTGAGTGGGAAGAAGATCAATATCCCAAGACAAAGTTTGTTCCTCAACAAGAGAAGTATGATCCCACCTCCTTCAAGGGGACACAAGCTCAATATGATCTTCCACCACAAGACCACGAGCTAAAAGGCAAGGACAAGCTTTAAGAGGAGATTGATGCATTTGAAGAAGCTACTAAGGCCTTGGTCAAGTGGGTTCCCAAGACTACATCAAGTTCTACTTCATCAAGTACGACTACAACTCCAAGGATTCCCATCAAGATGATGTGGATCCCAAAGAAGAAGAACTAGAGAGTTCTTGAGGGTGACTCCTCCAACATACTTCACTCGTACTCTTTTGGCAAGGACGAGTGCAATCAACTTTCACATCTTGCACAAGTTCAAGGAGTCACAAACCCTCTTGTTAGTAAGACAAGGGACAAGGGACAAGGTAACCTAATGCTTTCATGGACAACATCATGTCTGAATTTCACTCTATGTCTATGGATATCCTTCTATGTTCCTTGTGGGACTAACCCGTGTAGGTATTGAAAGTGCAACTCACTCCAACGGATTGCTCCAAATGATCTGCATCAACATTGAGAATCTACATCTTCAACACCTACATGAAGTCATCATCGACCCAAGGTTAGTTCATCCCTCTAAAAAGGGGATATCACATCTAGGGGGAGCTTCACCCTCAAAATTGAGCTAAATCAACTCTAATGGTGTGAACACAACAATGCTTTATGTAAAAGTGGTAGCCCCACTTGTGCTTAAACGATGAGTATGACCTATGATCAAATGTTCTTATTTGACTCCTCAGTCAATATACTCATATATAGATGACCTAGTCGTCGCCAATTGCTTGATATATGCTAGAGTGTTTGTGCATGTTTTGCCACATACTTCATTTTCCATCTTATTGTGTGAGCATGCTGGATGCATAATTTTCTTCATTCAAGGACATCCATTTGTTACTTTGATTGGTTGGTCTTTTATTTTTCCAAGTGGATGGACAAGAATGCCTAAGTACTCCCTTTAGCTATTTGTGCTTTGCTTGTCTCAAACTCTATTCATTCTGCATCACAAAGTTTGATCAAGTCAGATTCGAACCCTCTGTGTGAGGAGCACTCGGAGCCACCGATTCGTCATAGACTTAAACTTCCAAAACCTCTTAATGCATTTCGGTCTGACCGATTCATTCCTTTCGGTCATACCAAGTTCGTTGAGTTAATCTAGGTTTCAATCTCGGTGCAACCGATTTGAACAGTTCAGTCTCACCGAGTTGCAGTAGCCGCTTGCGATTCTGCATCTCAGTGCCACCGAGTTTCTCAACTCGGTCAAACAGACAGGGTCTGGATATATATATCCACGAGTTGAATTTTAGAAATTTCTCTGAAACCCTTTGCCCTCTCCTGTCCAGCTCTGTCGACTCGAGGTCTCCGGATCGTCTTCTCCATCACGAGCGACCTCCTGCCGCTGGTCTCCGCCGCCGTCAACGGAATCTTCGTCACCATTGTCGCCATTGCGAGTTCACCACCGAGTTAGGGTATGAACTCCACCCCTTTGTGCAATCTTTACCTCTGATTCCTGCACTTAGGTCAATGCCATGAATCTTACCACGTTTGAGACTCTTCTATCCAATTAAAAAAAACTCCTTTAGATTAGTTTTGGTTCAAAAACTTAGGGTTAGGTTTCCACCGAATTCATCTCGGACTGACCGAATTGTAGAAATTGGTCTCACCAATTTGGCCTAGGCCATTGCACTTGTGATTTCCGGTCTGGCCGAAACTTACAAATCGGTGTGACCGAGTTCGATTCTCAGCGAAAACCCTAGCAATCTCGGAGTCACCAAACTGTGTCTCGGTCTGACCGATTTTACTAGTTTGGACTCTAATATTGCTTCGGTGTCACCGAGTTTAACAAATCGGTAGCTCCGAAATGACTTCTGTAGAAAACTAAAACTAAGTTTTTGAATCATTGGTTTTGCAAAATCTCTGCACTTTGTGATGCTCATCCACTCTGTCTCAACTATATCTATTCACAGGGTCAGCTTTCACCTTTCAGCCATGTCAGACAATAGTGACAGCCAAAACAGGTCTGAGGAACAGGTTCACTTAAGTGATGGCCCTAGTCCCTCAAGCAGTTATGATGAGGGTAGCATAAGCACCCCAAGCAACTTGCCAAAAGCTGCAACCAGGACAAGGAGGAAGAGAAACTCAGAATCAGAGGATGAAGATTTTGTTGTTGCTGATGAGGAAGTCAGTTCAAGGAAAAAGGTTGTCAAGAAAGAGTTTGGCACAACAGCTTCAACCAAACCTGGTATGAAGAAGGCACCAGCCAGAAGGATCCCAATGTCCAAAGCCAGAGCCTCTACTCTTGAAATCTCCAAGTCAATAGAAGAAGAGGATGCTGGGGGCAAAAAGAGAAAGGAAAGGGTCAAGAAGACCATGGCTAAAGTTATTGGAAAGCCATCTATGATGATGCAATCTAATGAGGAAGAGGATGATGATGAAGAAGATGCTGCACCAACTCCCAAAGCTCAGAAGATCATGGGAGATGTAATCAAGTCAGGGGCTGCAACATCCAAGCCCAAGACTGCTCCCAAGTTCTCTGCACAAGCTCCAAAGTAGTCTACACCAAAGAGAAGTACTAGGAACATACCAGTTGCTGAGAACAACAAGGCCCCAATGCCTGAAGTGGAAGAAGAAGAAGAAGAAGAAGAAGCCCAAGTGCTTAGAAAATTAAAGCCCAAGATACCAGATCATGATGGTACACATCCTGTGGCTGAGAACATGAAGTTAAGGAAGGATGCATGTCTCAGATTATGGAGATAGTCCGATCCCTATGCCACAAGAAGAAGCACTGCTGTAGACTACATGTTTCATACTAAGGAACATCAGGATTTCTATGAGACTATCCTCCTGGACAAGAAGCCTATCATTTGTGACATGAAATGGGTGGATTGGAAGTACATTGCCAACAAAGAAGATCATTTCCCTGGAGTTCATGGGAGCTTCAGAATGAATGAAGTTGATGCTTTTGTGGGTCAGAAACTAACAAAGTGGAATGATGAGATGGTGATGCAATTTTATTCCACAACTCACTTCTACCCAGATGGCACGATAGTCTAGATGACTGTGGGTATAAGGTACCAATCATCTATTGCTGAGTCGGCAAAGCTGATAAATGCTCCAGAAGAGGCAGACGATGATACTGATGTGTATGGCAAGCCTAGAAAAGATCACACTCCATGGCACACATGTACAAGGAAATTCCAGATAATGCCTTGGAAACACACAAGTTTGGCTCTGTTTATTACCTTCTGTCAGGGCTGCCAACAATCAACACTATCCTTAGGCACACAATGTTGCCCAAGTCTGGAGATCACAGGATGATCAGAGGGCGCTCCATCAACTTGCTACACATGTTTGATGTGCTAGAGAAATTCAAAGTGATGAGTTTGATTGTTGAGACTGTTAAGAGAATCGCAGCTGACCAGAAGAGATCATGTGGCTATGCTCCACATATTCATATGCTCATAAATTCCAAGATGGGCACAAGCACATATTTGTTGGACAGAGAGCACCTTTGTTTGAGGCCTGATTTTGAGGACAAGACTCTTGTGATGGATGCTTCACATCCAACTTCTGTTGAGGCTCAAGAGAAGAGAGAGAGAAGGCACAGGCTGAAAAAGCTTCAAAGATTCCAGATCCTTCTACAGTCAATCTCAAGACCAAGCAGGACCAGCTTAGCTATCTGCTTGAGGCCACTGTGAGAATAGAGAAAGGACTAGATACCCTGACTCGAAATCAAGAGAGCCTTGAAAGGATTTTTGAGACAAAGCTTCATGACTTGGATGTCAAGGTCACTAAGATACAGACTTTAGTTCAGAAGATACAAGAAGACCATGAGGACAGGAGTGACAGGATAACCACAAATGCTTATCAGAGGGTGCCTAGGAGAGAGATATCTGCAGCAGTGCCAGTGATTGACACTAGGGCCACAACTTCAGCTCCTGCAGCCACAGCTTCAGTTGCTCCTCCAGTGGCAACCCCTCCAGTTCCTCAGACATCATTAGAATTCTTTGCAGATGCTATTCTCTCCACGCCATCTCAACACTCCGGAGCTCCTGGAGATCTTGCTTAAAGTGTCGTATAGCACTATGCATTTTCGTGCATTTTGGTAACTTGTTGCCAAAGGGGGAGAAAGTGTATAGATCATAAGCTTCGAGAGAGAGTGTGTGTGTGTTTTGCTGTTTTTATTGGCCTCCCTTGCTACTTATTTGGTTGTGTTTGCTACAATATTTGTGCTTGTGTGTGAGATACTTATATGATCATGTGGTGGATCATACTATGCTTTATTATGCTATGCTTGAAAGATGCTATCTTATATCTTATGTATGATCTATCATATTTGTCTTGGTGATGAGTGCATGTTATGTACGTTCTATCATTTTGAGAGATCCAGAAAGATGTATGTGACATGGAAGAGTAACCCATGATCCTAATCGATTGTGCATTTGCATTCAAAAGCAAATCATAAACAATGCACAAATTTAGGGGGGGGGGGCTCTTTCTTATCACATACTTCTGAAAAGCGATGATGTATTTCATTCTTATTATCATTTGTCGAAGCTTTGATCTATATGTTGTCATCAATTACCAAAAAGGGGGGGATTGAATGCAACTAATCCCTGTGTGGTTTTGGTAATTCATAACAACATATAGCTCAGTGAACTAATATTCTTTCAAGATGATTATTTCAGAAAGTTCAATGATTGGCATGGCACAAACTAAGATATGTGGACCCCTCAAAATGCTAAGGACAAATATTGGAAAAAGCTCAAGACTCTACATTTTCATTTTGGTGATCCAAGATCACAGTAAGTCCATAGGAAAAGCCAATACTATTAAAAGGGGATGAGGTGTAGCTTAATGGCTTACTTGCTCAAAATGCTTAGTGATATGCTCCAAAATCCCTCAACCACTTTCTCATTTCCACATATGTTCTAAACCTAAAGTCAAACTCGGTCCCACCGATTTGATCTATCTGGCGCCACCGAGTTCACTTGACATAGCCACTATCAGAGACCCTAATCAGTTCGGTCTCACTGATAGGGATCTCGGTCTCACCAAGATGGGATTGCAAAATCTCCATTTCCCTTTGTAATGTTTCCGTCTAACCGAGATGAGCGATCGGTCCCACCGAGTTGGCAATGCAAACTCTCTGTTTCCTTTTTGTAATGTTTCGTTCTCATCAAAATGAGCGATCGGTCCCACCGAGTTTGCCTGGCCAAGTCTCTGTCTGCTTATTACTAAAATCGATCTCACCGAGTTCATGTGATCGGTCTCACCGAGATAAGGTTTCGCCCTAACCCTAGCACATCGGTCTCACTGAGTTTGTACCGCCGGTCCCACCGAAAAGCCTAACGTTCACATTTTCAACCAAGTCAGTCTCACCGAGTTTCACTATTCGGTCCCACCGAGTTTGTTAAATTGTGTGTAATGGTTAGATTTTGTGTGGAGGCTATAAATACCCCTCCACCCTCTCCATTCGTGAGAGAGCCATCAGAATGTGCCTACACTTTTGCTACTCATTTTCTGAGAGAGAACCACCTACTCATGTGTTGAGACCAAGACATTCCAATCCGACCACAAGAATCTTGATCTCTAGCCTTCCCCGAGTTGCTTTCCACTCAAATCATCTTTCCACCATATCCAACTCTGTGAGAGAGAGTTGAGTGTTGGGGAGACTATCATTTGAAGCACAAGAGCAAGGAGTTCATCATCAACACACCATCTATTACCTTTTGGAGAGTGGTGTCTCCTAGATTGGTTAGGTGTCACTTGAGAGCCTCCGTCAAGATTGTGGAGTTGAACCAAGGAGTTTGTAAGGGAAAGGAGATCGCCTAATTCGTGAAGATCTACCCAAGTGAGGCAAGTACTTCGTGGGCGATGGCCATGGTGGGATAGACAAGGTTGCTTCTTCATGGACCCTTCGTGGGTGGAGTCCTCTGTGGACTCGCGCAACCGTTACCCTTCGTGGGTTGAAGTCTCCATCAACGTGGATGTGCAATAGCACCACCTATCGGAACCACGCCAAAAATCTCCGTGTCTACATTGCCTTTGCTCCCTCCAAACTCCTACCCTTTACCTTAATCTGCAATGATTTACATTCCGATGATATACTCTTAGAATTGCATGTGTAGGTTGATTGCTTAACTTGTGTTAAGTTGATAAAATCTGCCAAGACATAAAATTGGGAAAAGGTTAGATTTTTATTTGGTCAAGTAGTCTAATCAACCCCCTCTAGACATACTTTTGATTCTACAATCGTCATCACCAACGATCCTCTCATCAAGAGGGGGTCAATCTCCATCAACATCTTCACCAGCACCATCTCCTCTCAAACCCTAGTTCATCTCTTGTTTCCGATCTTTGTCTCAAAACCTCAGATTGGTACCTGCGGGTTGCTAGTAGTGTTGATTACTCATTGTAGTTGATGCTAGTTGGTTTATTCGGTGGAAGATCATATGTCCAGATCCTTAATACACCTCTGATTATGAACATGAATATGCTTTGTGAGTAGTTACGTTTGTTCCTGAGTACATGGGAGAAGTCTTCTTACAAGTAATCATGTGAATTTGGTATTCGTTCGATATTTTGATGAGATGTATGTTGTCTTTCCTCTAGTGGTGTTATGTGAATGTCGACTACATGACACTTCACCATTATTTGAGCCCAGTGGAAGGCATTGGGAAGTAATAAGTAGTTTATGTGTTGCTTCGTAAGGGGCTGATTTGGATCCATATGTTTCATGCTATGGTTAGATTTATCTTAATTCTTCTTTCGTAGTTGCGGATGCTTGTGAGAGGGGTTAATCGTAAGTAGGAGGCTTGTCCAAGGAAGGGCTGCACCCAAGCACCGGTCCACCAACATATCAAATTATCAAATAATGAACATGAATCATATGAGCATGATGAAAACTAACTTGACAATAATTCCCCCTCAGGAGTGCTTTGCTTTATATAAGAGTTCTTCCGGGCTTGTCCTTTACTACAAAAAGGATTGGGCCACCTTGTTGCACCTTAGTTACTTTTGTTACTTGGCACCCGTTTCGAATTATCTCATCATGCAACTATCCGTCACCGACAATTTCAGTGTTTGCAGAGAATACCTTGCTGAAAACCGCTTGTCATTTCCTTCTGCTCCTTGTTGGGTTCGACACTCTTACTTATCGAAAGGACTATGATAGATCCTCTATAATTGTGGGTCATCAGTCATGCTACTTTTCCATCTAATTCCATGCCATTATCACTCTCTAACATACTTATCTATCATGACCTCATTAAAAATCTTGTTTCTGTTCGTTCTTTTACATGTGAAAATCGCGTCACTATTGAATTTGACATGTTTGGCTTTTCTGTTAAGGATGCCCGTACCCAGATGGTACTCCACCGATGTGACAACCCCGACGAGCTCAGTCCATTCATTCGCCTCCTCCGCAACCGCACCCTTGGCGCTCTCCACCGGAGTGGGCCTCTGGCATGCTTGCTTAGGACATCCCAACCCAGCCACCCTCTGTCATATTGTTCGGAGTTTTTCTTTCATGTGTAACAAGATCGGCGGTCACACTTGTCATGCCTGTCGTCTCGGCAAACATGTCCGTCTTCCATTTAGCACTTCATCGCATGTCGCATCATACCCGTTTGAGTTAACTCATGGTGATGTTTGGACTTCTCCTGTTGCAAGCAATACATGCTATCTTTACTGCCTTTGTTATCCTAGATGATTTTTTGTACTGTGTGTGGACCTTCCTGCTGCAGCAAAAGTCGGATGCCATCTCCACTCTCACCGCCTTTTACTCTTATGTATTCACGCGGTTTGGACGTCCCATCCATGCGTTGCAAACAGACAATGGGAAGGAGTTTGATAATCCTGCCATCCGCAACCTTCTCACTACACATGGCATGATTTTTTGTCTCACTTGCCCGTATACTTGGAACAAAACGGGGGCGCCAAGCCCGTGCTTTGCACTCTTAATGACTGTGCCCACACGCTTATCTTGCACACCAACATGCCACCATGTTTCTGGCCAGACGCGCTGGCCGCTGCATCACTACTCCTTAACATTCGTCCTTGTCGTACTCACGGGAATTTTGCGCCTCGCCACCTTCTGTTCGGCACGCCACCGTCTTATGATGAGCTACGCATCTTCGGTTGTCTGTGCTACCCTAGCATTGCTTCCACTACTCCTCATAAGCTAGCTCCTCGGTCTTTGGCCTGCATTTTTCTCGGCTACCTACCCAAGACCAAAGGCTACGGCTACTATGATCCTATCTCACATCATGTGATCACTTCCCGACATGTTTACTTTGATGAGAAGGTTTTTCCGTTTTAGCAAGTACCTTCGGATGTTACAGCATTACCAGCTCCCAGTGGTTCTATGGTGAGCTCCTCCGGTGACGGCCGCTCGAGAGCATCTCTCGGGCCGCCTCCCGGCTTTGAGGGCATCCCTTGCACCACATTTTCTGTCTCTCCCCGCCCGGCTGCCTCAGGGGCTTTGCCCCTCCTCGTGTCGGTCTCGCCGACCCCGACGCCCACCGCGTCCCCGGCGCCCTCGGCGACCCTGGCGTTCCCGGCACCCTCCACGCCGGCGTCCACGGCGTCCCCCTCCTCCGGTGCGGCCTCGCCCAGTGTCTCGGGGGTGACGGGTTCACTATCATCATCACTCGTCGCCGCCCCGGACCCGTTGCCCCGCCCGATGGCTCGCTCTCGGGCTGGTATTCATCGACCGAGCACGTGCTATACCAGTGATACGTCGCCAACGTATCTATAATTTTTGATTGCTCCATGCTATATTATCTACTGTTTTGGACATTATTGGGCTTTATTATCCACTTTTATATTATTTTTGGGACTAACCTATTAACCGGAGGCCCAGCCCAGAATTGTTGTTTTTGCCTATTTTAGGGTTTCGAAGAAAAGGAATATCAAACGGAGTCCGAACGGAATGAAACCTTCGGGAACGTGATTTTCTCACCGAACAAGACCTAGGAGACTTGGATCCTACGTCAAGCAACCAACAGGGAGGCCATGAGGTAGGGGGCACGCCTACCCCCCAGGCGCGCCCTCCACCCTCGTGGCCCCCCTGTTGCTCCACCGACATACTCCTTCCTCCTATATATACCTACATACCCCCAAACGATCAGATATGGAGCCAAAAACCTAATTCCATCGGTGCAACCTTCTGTATCCACGAGATCCCATCTTGGGGCCTGTTCTGGAGCTCCGCCGGAGGGGGCATCCATCATGAAGGGCTTCTACATCAACACCATAGCCTCTCCCATGAAGTGTGAGTAGTTTACCTCAGACCTTCGGGTCCATAGTTATTAGCTAGATGGCTTCTTCTCTCTTTTTGGATCTCAACACAATGTTCTCCCCCTCTCTTGTGGAGATCTATTCGATGCAATCTTCTTTTTGCGGTGTGTTTGTTGAGACCGATGAATTGTGGGTTTATGATCAAGATTATCTATGAACAATATTTGAATCTTCTCTGAATTCTTTTATGTATGATTGGTTATCTTTGCAAGTCTCTTTGAATTATCAGTTTAGTTTGGCCTACTAGATTGATCTTTCTTGCAATGGGAGAAGTGCTTAGCTTTGGGTCTTGCGGTGTCCTTTCCCAGTGACAGTAGGGGCAGCAAGGCACACATTGTATTGTTGCCATCGAGGATAACAAGATGGTTTTTTTATCATATTGCATGAATTTATCCCTCTACATCATGTCATCTTGCTTAAGGCGTTACTCTGTTTTCATGAACTTAATACTCTAGATGCATGCTGGATAGTGGTCGATGAGTGGAGTTGTAGTAGTAGATGCAGGTAGGAGTCGGTCTAATTATCTCAGACGTGATGCCTATATACATTATCATACCTAGATATTCTCATAACTATGCTCAATTCTGTCAATTGCTCAACAGTAATTCGGTCACCCACCGTAAAATACTTATGCTCTTGAGAGAAGCCACTAGTGAAACCTATGCCCCCCCCCCCCCGGGTCTATCTTCATCATATCAATCTTCCAATACTTAGTTATTTCCTTTGCTTTTTACTTTTCTTTTATTTTACTTTGCATCTTTATCATAAAAATACCAAAAATCTTATCTTATCATATCTATCAGATCTCACTCTTGTAAGTGACCGTGAAGGGATTGACAACCCCTTATCGCGTTGGTTGCAAGGAGTTATTTGTTTTGTGCAGGTACGAGGGACTCGCGCGCAACCTCCTACTGGATTGATACCTTGGTTCTAAAAAACTGAGGGAAATACTTACGCTACTTTGCTGCATCATCCTTTCCTCTTCAAGGAAGTCCAACGCAGTGCTCAAGAGGTAGCAAGAAGATTTCTGGCACCGTTGCCGGGGAGGTTCGCGCAAGTCAAGATTTGACTCCCGACAACGAGCCATTTCTGGCGCCACTGCCGGGGAGTCTATGCAAAAGTCAACATACCAAGTACCCATCACAACCCTTATCTCCCGCATTACATTATTTGCCATTTGCCTCTCGTTTTCCTCTCCCCCACTTCACCCTTGCCGTTTTATTCGCCCTCTCTCTCTCTATCCTCCCTCTCTTTCTCTATTTGCCTCTTTTTGCCTGCTTGCTTTTTGTTTGCTTGTGTGTTGGATTGCTTGCTTATCACGATGGCTCAAGATAACACTAAATTGTGTGACTTTACCAATGCCAACAACAATGGTTTTGTTAGCACTCTGATTGCTCCTCTTACCGATGCTGAATCTTGTGAAATTAATGCCGCTTTGCTGAATCTTGTCATGAAAGATCCTTTTTCTGGCCTTCCTAGTGAAGATGCCGCTACCCATCTAAATAGCTTCGTTGATTTGTGTGATATGCAAAATAAGAAAGATGTGGACAACGATATTGTTAAGTTGAAGCTATTTCCTTTTTCGCTTAGAGATCGTGCTAAAGCTTGGTTTTTGTCTTTGCCTAAAAATAGTGTTGATTCTTGGAACAAGTGCAAAGATGCTTTTATCTCTAAGTATTTTCCTCCCACTAAGATCATCTCCCTTAGAAACGATATTATGAATTTTAAGCAACTTGATCATGAACATGTTGCACAAGCTTGGGAGAGGATGAAATTAATGATACGTAATTGCCCTACTCATGGTTTGAATTTGTGGATGACTATACAAATTTTTTATGCCGGGTTGAATTTTGCTTCTAGAAACTTTTAGATTCGGCCGCGGGAGGCACTTTTATGGAAATCACTTTAGGAGAATCTACTAAACTCCTAGATAATATTATAGTTAATTATTCTCAATGGCATACTGAAAGATCTACTAATAAAAAGGTGCACGCGATAGAAGAAATTAATGTTTTGAGTGGAAAGATGGATGAACTTATGAAATTATTTGCTAGTAAGAGTGTTTCTTCTGATCCTAATGATATGCCCATGTCTACTTTGATTGAGAACAATAATGAATCTATGGATGTGAATTTTGTTGGTAGGAATAATTTTGGGAACAATGCGTATAGAGGAAACTTTAATCCTAGGCCTTATCCTAGTAATCCCTCTATCCTAGTAATCCCTCTAATAATTATGGAAATTCCTACAAAAACTCTTATGGAAATTTCAATAAGATGCCCTCTGAATTTGATAATAGTGTTAAGGAATTTATGAATTCGCAAAAGAATTTCAATGCTTTGCTTGAAGAGAAATTGCTTAAAGTTGATGATTTGGCTAGGAACATTGATAGAATTTCTCTTGATGTTGATTCATTAAAGATTAGATCTATTCCTCCTAAGCATGATATCAATGAGTCTCTCAAAGCCATGAGAATTTCCATTGATGAGTGCAAAGAAAGAACCGCTAGGATGCGTGCTAAGAAAGATGCCTTTATAAGAGTGTGTTCTTCTAGTTCCTATGAAAATAAAGATGAAGATCTAAAAGTTATTGATGTGTCCCCTATTAAATCTTTGTTTTGCAATATGAATCTTGATAATGATGGGACTGAATATGATCCACCTTTACCTAGAAGGCGTCACAAAAATTTGGAGTTTTTAGATCTTGATGCTAAATTTGATGAAAGTGGGATTGAAGAAATTAAAACCCTACATGTTACTAAACCCACTATTTTGGATTTCAAGGAATTTAATTATGAAAATTGCTCTTTGATTAATTGTATTTACTTGTTGCAATCGTGCTAAATTCTCCTCATGCTTATAGTCAAAATAAAGCTTTTACTAAACATATCGTTGATGCCTTGATGCAATCTTATGAAGAAAAACCTGAGTTTGAAGTTTCTATCCCTAGAAAACTTTATGATGAGTGGGAACCAACTATTAAAATTAAGATTCCACGATTCCAAACACTTTGTGTGATTTGTTAGGTTTCTGTGATTTTGATGATTGCTCTTTAAACTTGCACCTTGCGGATTCCACTATTAAGAAACCAATGGGAAGAAATAATGATGTTTTTATTGTCGCTAATAGGAATTATGTGCCCATAGATTTTATTGTTCTTGACATAGATTGCAATCTTTCATGTCCTATTATTCTTGGTAGACCTTTTCTTAGAACGATTGGTGCAATTATTGATATGAAGGAAGGAAATATTAGATTCCAATTTCCATTAAGGAAAGGCTTGGAACACTTTCCTAGAAAGAAAATTAAATTACCTTATGAATCTATTATGAGAGCCACTTATGGATTGCCTACCAAAGATGGCAATACCTAGATCTATCCTTGCTTTTTATGCCTAGCTAGGGGCGTTGAACGATAGCGCTTGTTGGGAGGCAACCCAATTTTATTTTTATTCCTTGCTTATGCTCCTGTTTAATAAGAAATAATTTATCTAGCCTCTGTTTTGGTTGTTTTTTTGTATTTAATTAGTGTTTGTACCAAGTATAACCATTGGGAAGACTTGGGGAAAGTCTTGTTATCTTGCTGTAAAAAAACAGAAACTTTAGCGCTCACGAGAACTGCTGCCATTTTTATTTGGAAAGCGATATTTAGTTAATTCTTTTTGAAGATGATTAATAGATAAATTACTCACGTTCAGCAATTTATTTAGAATTTTTGGGGTTCCAGATCTTGCGCTAGCTACATATTACTACAGACTGTTCTGTTTTTGACAGATTCTGTTTTTCGTGAGTTGTTTGCTTATTTTGATGAATCTATGGCTAGTAAAATAGTTTATAAACCATAGAGAAGTTGGAATACAGTAGGTTTAACACCAATATAAATAAATAATCAGTTCATTACAGTACCTTGAAGTGGTCTTTTGTTTTCTTTCGCTAACGGAGCTCACGAGATTTTCTACTTTAAGTTTTGTGTTGTGAAGTTTTCAAGTTTTGGGTAAAGATTTGATGGATTATGGAACAAGGAGTGGCAAGAGCCTAAGCTTGGGGATGCCCATGGAATCCCCAATATAATCTAAGGACACCTAAAATCCAAAGCTTGGGGATGCCCCGGAAGGCATCCCTTCTTTCGTCTACTTCTATCGGTAACTTTACTTGGAGCTATATTTTTATTCACCACATGATATGTGTTTTGTTTGGAGCGTCTTGTATGATTTGAGTCTTTGCCTTTTATTTTACCACAATCATCCTTGCTGTACACACCTTTTTAGAGAGCCATACATGATTTGGAATTTGTTAGAATACTCTATGTGCTTCGCTTATATCATTTGAGTTATATAGTTTTGCTCTAGTACTTCACTTATATTTTTTAGAGCACGGTGGTGCAATTGTTTTATAGAAACTATTGATATCTCATGCTTCACTTAGATTATTTTGAGAGTCTTAAATAGCATGGTAATTTTCTTAAATAATCCTAATATGCTTGGTATTCAAGAATAGTAAAAACTTTCTTATGAGTGAGTTGAATGCTATGAGAAGTTTGATGCTTGATAATTGTTTTGAGATATGAAGATGGTGATATTAAAGTTGTGCTAGTTGAGTAGTTGTGAATTTGAGAAATACTTCTGTTAAAGTTTGTGATTCCCGTAGCATGCACGTATGGTGAACCGTTATGTGATGAAGTCAGAGCATGATTTATTTTTTGATTGGCTTCCTTATGAGTGTTGGTCAGGGACGAGCGATGGTCTTTTCCTACCAATCTATTCCCCTAGGAGCATGCACGTAATACTTTGCTTTGATAACTTGTAGATATTTGCAATAAGTATATGAATTCTTTATGACTAATGTTGAGTCCATGGATTATACGCACTTTTCTTCCTTCCACCATTGCTAGCCTCTCTAATACCGCGCACCTTTCGCCGGTATCATACACCCACCATATACCTTCCTCAAAACAGCCACCATACCTTTCCATAGCCATTCCGAGATATATTGCCATGCAACTTTCCACCGTTCCGTTTATTATGACACACTCCATCATTGTCATATTGCTTAGCATGATCATGTAGTTGACCTCGTATTTGTGGCAAAGCCACCATTCATAATTCCTTCATACATGTCACTCTTGATTCATTGCATATCCCGGTACACCACCGGAGGCATTCATATAGAGTCATATTTTGTTATAAGTATCGAGTTGTAATTGTTGAGTTGTAAGAAAATAAAAGTGTGATGATCATCATTATTAGAGCATTGTCCCAGTGAGGAAAGGATGATGGAGACTATGATTCCCCCACAAGTCGGGATGAGACTCTGGACTAAAAAATAAAAAAAATAAAAGAAAAGAAAGAAAAGAGGCCATAAAAAAAGAGAAAAGGCCCAAATAATAAAATGAGAGAAAAAGAGAGAAGGGACAATGTTACAATCCTTTACCACACTTGTGCTTCAAAGTAGCACCATGATATTAATGATAGAGAGTCTTTCATTTCGTCACTTTCATATACTAGTGGGAATTTTTCATTATAGAACTTGGCTTGTATATTCCAATGACGGGCTTCCTCAAAATGCCCTAGGTCTTCATGAGCAAGCAAGTTGGATGAACACCCACTTAGTTTCTTTTACTGATCTTTAATATACTTATAGCTCTAGTGCGTCCGTTGCATGGCAATCCCTACTCACTCACATTGATATCTATTGATGGGCATCTCCATAGCCCGTTGATACGCCTAGTTGATGTGAGACTATCTTCTCCCTTTTGTCTTCTCCACAACCAGAATTCTATTCCACATATATTGCTATATCCATGGCTCACGCTCATGTATTGCGTGAAGATTGAAAATGTTTGAGAATGTCAAAAGTATGAAACAATTGCTTGGCTTGTCATCGGGGTTGTGCATGATTTAAAT
The DNA here is from genome assembly GCF_002162155.2 of Triticum dicoccoides. Lineage (NCBI taxonomy): Eukaryota > Viridiplantae > Streptophyta > Magnoliopsida > Poales > Poaceae > Triticum > Triticum dicoccoides. Next base: position 433,099,946 of record NC_041384.1, on the reverse strand, counting down.
ACTTTGTGTGGTGAAGATAGAGCATAGCCAGACTATATGATTTTGTAGGGATAACTTTCTTTGGCCATGTTATTTTGAGAAGACATGATTGCTTTGTTAGTATGCTTGAAGTATTATTATTTTTATGTCAATATTAAACTTTTGTCTTGAATCTTTCGGATCTGAATATTCATATCACAATTAAGAAGAATTACATTGAAATTATGCCAAGTAGCATTCCACATCAAAAATTCTGTTTTTGTCATTTACCTACTCGAGGACGAGCATGAATTAAGCTTGGGGATGCTTGATACGTCTCCAACGTATCTATAATTTTTTATTGCTCCATGCTATATTATCTACTATTTTGGACATTATTGGGCTTTATTATCCACTTTTATATTATTTTTGGGACTAACCTATTAACCGGAAGCCCAGCTCAGAATTGTTGTTTTTGCCTATTTTAGGGTTTCGAAGAAAAGGAATATCAAACGGAGTCCAAACGGAATGAAACCTTCGGGAACATGATTTTCTCACTGAACAAGACCCCCAAACAATCAGATACGGAGCCAAAAACCTAATAACATCACCGCAACCTTCTGTATCCACGAGATCCCATCTTGGGGCCTGTTCCGGAGCTCCGCCAGAGGGGGCATCCATCACGGAGGGCTTCTACATCAACACCATAGCCTCTCCGATGAAGTGTGAGTAGTTTACCTCAGACCTTCGGGTCCATAGTTATTAGCTAGATGGTGTAACACCCACGTGCGGCTATATCTCCCACGTGTCGGAGCACGACTTAGAGGCATAACCGCATAGTAGGCATGTCGCAAGAGGGGTAATCTTTACACATCCCATGTACTGAATAAGACAGGGATAAAGAGTTGGCTTACAATCGCCACTTCACACAATACATAAATATAGCATTACATCATCCAGATACAACCAAGGTCCGACTATGGAACCAAATAAAGAAAGACAACCCCTAATGCAATAGATCCCCGATCGCCCCAACTGGGCTCCACTACTGATCAACTGGAAACGAAACAACACAACGAACACGATCTTCACTGAGCTCACACTTGAACTCGGTTGCTTCACCTACACTGGTATCATCGGCACCTGCAACTGTTTGGAAGTATCTGTGAGCCACGAGGACTCAACAATCTCACACCCACGAGATCAAGACTATTTAAGCTTATGGGTAGGATAGGGTAGTATGGTGGAGTTGCAGCAAACACTAAGCATATATGGTGGCTAACATACGCAAATAAGAGCGAGAAGAGAAGCAATGCAACGGTTGTGAACTAAAAGTGATCAAGAAGTGATCCTGAATCTACTTACATTCAAACATAACTCCAAAACTGTGTTCACTTCCCGAACTCCGCCGAGAAGAGACCATCACGGCTACACACGCGGTTGATGCATTTTAATTAAGTTAAGTGTCAAGTTTTCTATAACCAGACATTAACAAATTCCCGTCTGCCCATAACCGCGGGCACGACTTTCGAAAGTTCAAAACCCCGCAGGGGTGTCCCAACTTAGCCCATCACAAGCTCTCATGGTCAACGAAGGATATTCCTTCTCCCAGGACGACCTGATCAGACTTGGAATCCAGGTTACAAGACATTTCGACAATGGTAAAACAAGACCAGCAAAGCCACCCGAATGTGCCGACAAATCCCGATAGGAGCTACACATATCTCGTTCTCAGGGCACACCGGATTCTCCAAGATTCCGGTAGACCAACCCAGACTTGCCCCTAGTGTCCACCGGCTGCTGACAGGTTGGACCAACACTCAGAGGAGCACTGGCCCGGGGGTTTAAAATAAAGATGACCCTCGGGCTCCGGAAACCCGAGGGAAAAAGGCTTAGGTGGCAAATTGTAAAACCAAGGTTGGGCCTTGCTGGAGGAGTTTTATTCAAAGCGAACTGTCAAGGGGTTCCCATTATAACCCAACCACGTAAGGAACACAAAATCAAGGAACATAACACCGGTATGATGGAAACTAGGGCAGCAAGAGTGGAACAAAACACCAGGCATAAGGCCGAGCCTTCCACCCTTTACCAAGAATATATGCATTAATTAAATAAGAGATATTGTGATATCCCAACAATATCCATGTTCCAACACGGAACAAACTCCATCTTCACCTGCAACTAGCAATGCTATAAGAGGGGCTTAGCAAAGTGGTAGCATAGCCAAACAACGGTTTGCTAGGACAAGGTGGGTTAGAGGCTTGACATGACAATAATGGGAGGCATGATATAGCAAGTGGTAGGTATCGCACATAGCAAAAGAGCGAACAACTAGCAAGCAAAGATAGAAGTGATTTCGAGGGTATGGTCATCTTGCTTGAGATCCTGCGAGGAAGAAGAACGGGTCCATGAAGAAGACAAACGGACGAAGTCGAACGAATCCTCACAACTACGGAACGGAACCGAAGCTAACGCGAGAAGCAACCTGGAAAGAAGCAAACAACATGGTAAACAACCATCACTTAAGCATGGCATGATGCACAACCAAGTATGATGCATGTCTGGTTTAATGATTCATGGCATGGCAAAGTGCACAACCAACACTACAGATTAAGTGGAGCTCAATATGCAACAAGTTGCATATTGACGAAACACCACAACAATTATTTAGTTCTCTCCCGTTTATGTACTCAACAATATTAAATGTTGGTAAGCATGGCAAGAGGTGAAGCATATGAAAACTACCTATCTAGGCAAGTTTAAATGAGGCCAGTACAACAAGCAATAAGTCCGGAAAATCCTCATGTGCATTAGCAATTTGGTGCAACAACAAATTTAAACATTTAAAGGTTATTATCATGATGCGAATGACATGTGCAAGTTTATGCAGTTTTTTTGAAAATGTTGATATGAACATGATATGAAGCATTTTGTCACCGTGGTAGAAACGGAAGGGGTGCCACGGTAACTATGACGGAAAAAGCTGCCACGGCGGTGATCCAGTAGCTCACAGGGATACCGGTGCAAAAGGAAGTGGGTGTGAGTGTGTCATGCAAGATGATGGGGTGCTCCCGGATACCGGGTTCCCACATGTCGACGGCAAGGAAATGAGGAACTCGCAAAGAACAACTCGAACACGGTGCAACCACGATCATCTCATACAACACATACATCCGTTCACAGGCGGTCGTCTTGGGGTTATACCTTCGAAGCGTGCAAGCGAGACGGTTCGGGTTTGGTGCAAGTAGAGGAAGTAGGCGTTCTCGGGACGGCGGTAGTGGAAGTTGTGGTTTATGTCCGGGAAGCAGTAGAGGTACGGTTCTTCGACAACGGTCGTCGTTCATGCTTCGAGGTCGTCGGTAGAGGTTCTCGCAATCTCGACGACGATAGTGGAACACGTTTTCGTAGGTGTTCAAGTCATCGGTAGCGGTACTTGATGAAACCCGAAACGGTCTTAGGCGTCTTCGTGCGTAGGGGTACTTGGCGTTTCTGTGTCATCGGTCTTGCCGGTTCCGGTCCCGGCAACGTAGTTGTACAAGAACGTCATCGGACTTGTCGAATTCGAAGTCTTCGAGGGTCATCATGTTACTTGGCGCTTGTGGTCTTGATAGCTCGAAGGGGTGCTTGGCGTTCTCGACCTTGCGGGTCGTGGTACTTGGCATGGAGGTAAACCTCAGGCCGCCATTCATTGGAAACGAGCTGCACTAGGGAAGTTTAAGGCAGCGGTGGTAGCAACCGGGTTGACCAATGGGGACGGCTTAGAAAAGAGCTTCTCTACCCGGGGAGGAGGCACAAGTGATGCAGAGTTGCAGGTGGAGCTTTGACATGAGCAGAGGCGGACGGTCTTCGCATGGAGATGGATCCGGGGTAGGGGTCCGACGAGGTAGGTGAGCGGAGGTGGGCGCACCAGTGTTGCCGCACTAGGACAAGAGCGAACTTGCCGGTGTTAGGGACGAGGGCGGCTCCTCGGGGCTTCCTGTTACAGATACGAGAGAGGGAGGGATTTGAGTCGGGAGAGAGAGAGAGTCAAAGAGAAAGGGGACCAGGGGAAGAAAAGGAGAGGTGCAGCAGGGGCATCCTGGTCCGCTGGGCTACTCCGACGAGGTAGAACGCCGGTGCAGCACCCGGAGGCGATGGTGGTGGAGGAAACAGAGACGGGGACGGGGCCCTGCTGGCGGGATCCGACCGGGAATGGGCAAAGGCGGCGGAGGCCGGCCGGATCGGGTGGTGGAGGCGAGGAACTCCGGCAGGGGCAACGTTGGGGAATCAGGCGGGAGGCGCTGCTGCACTACTCCTCTGGCGGCGCTACGGGAGGGAGAGGGAGAAGAGTGAGGAAGAGATGGGATCGGGGAGGGAGATGGATCGGGCTAGGTTTAAGGTGCGGCTGGCCTAGGAGAGGGATGGGCCTTGGCCTTGGCCGAATGGGCCGGCCTAGCTGCAGGTTGCGGCTGGTGCAGCAGTAGGGAGGCCCAGCTAGCTTTCTTCTCTCTCCTCTTTCTTCTAAAAAACAGAGAAGTAGAAGAAAGGAAAAAGGAGAGAAGAGAAAGGTTGGAAGAGGAATTTGGACAAGCGGTTAATTTTTCTTGGACTCACAAAAATATGCTCGTTCTAAGAAAATAGAAATGGCCAAGATTGAAAGATTAAATTCAAACTCACTTAATTTAAATTCAAATGATTTGAATAGGAAGTGAAGTTTGGGAAGGTCCAAAAATGTTCAGATTTTTGGTGTAGCTCCGGAATAAGATGGTAGAATTTATGGAAAGGTTGAAGACCAAGAATTAAGATAGCAAAGGCATTGGGATTTTTGCAAGTGTGTTATGGTTAATTTTAAATTAAAGAAATATTGAATATAGCTCCCTACTATCGGGAGGATATGTTTTGAAGAGAAACCACCATGTGAATTCACTCGATTTAAATAGATCGAAAGATCAATGCAATTTATTTAGTTGAGTTGAGATGCAAAGATTAATGGCATGATGACATGATGCAATGGACAAGATGCAATGATGAATGCAACAAACCAACAACTCACATGACGAAACTCAGAAAAACATGGAAGGCGTCTGAAGCTCCGGTCTTGGGGCATCACAACTCTCCACCACTACGAGAGGATCTCGTCCCGAGATCTAGGAATGGCACCGGAGAGAAATGGAAGAGGAAGAGGTAAAACAAAGTTGCTTCTTTGTACAAACAAGTGATACCAAAGAACCTTGAGAGGTTTAAAAAATTTGAAAGAAATAAAACAATGAAGATGAACAAAGTTGAAAACACTCCGTTAGAAAAGAGGAACAAGGAACATTACTAGAACCTTGTAGGTTCAAAGACATAATAAAAAGGGTTGCAATGGACAAGAAGTACATGCAAGCACTCCGGTACAAATGAGATGTACAAGGAACGATAAGGATCAATTACGACAACACTCCGGTTGGAAATGGAAGGCAATAATGTGAACTTGTCAAAATGAAAGCACTTCGATGAGACTCCGGTTAAAACAAGATAGAGAAGGAATAAGAATGATATAATTTGGACAGTACTCCGACTGCAAATGGAAGGAATTAACAAGAACTTGACCAGATGAGAGGATACTTGATGAAAACAACAACACACTGCCTCCGCAACTATTGAAAGAATGGCATAATGGATAAGAAAGATTCCAGACAGCACTCCGGTTGAGAAGGGAGGCAAAACTTGACAGAATGGGAAGAACTTGAAAAGAGGGCATGACACTCCGGTTGAATGGATAAGAACGAAAAGAACACGATCCTCACAATTCGAGATGATGATTGAAAAGAGCAACATCACTATGCCTCCAGAAGAAATGAAAGAATGGAATGGGATGAACGGAGGGAAACAAGATCTTGAGAGAGCACGCTTACAACAAATGCTAGAACGGAGTTGTTGGATTATCAACAACAAAATCATAAGCTTGATGTGGGCTAATGGAAGACATCTCAAAATTATGAGGTGACCACCTGCCACTCACGGGAAAAAGATTTGATTGAGAGCTAGCAAAGATAGAAAGCTTCTCCCACCGAGGTGATAAAAATACTTGGATCATAGGTAATCATCACAAAGAGCAACATTCCCAATGGAAGGCTTTAGGTGAAATCTATACCAAGATAACCTCCAACGAAGAAATTGATGGTTTGCAAATGATGTCATGAACAAATTGAAAATGATGGGTTTAAAATATGTCATTTCGGCCAACTTGTGAATCATGAAACATGAAGGGACCCGTCAAAATGACATAACACCACCTCAAAAGATAAGACGGAAAGAATTTCACTTTGGAATGCAAGACGAAGAAGCTTGAACTCCTGAAAACAAGACATGTGTTTAACACCATGTTTATTTTTGAATATAGCTTGGTGGAACTTAACTTCGCGAGAAATCTTGAAGATCAATTGAATAATGAAAAGAATCCTTGATGAACCACCATGTAACCTCCATGAAGAACTCCGGTAACAAAATGATGATAAAAAGAACGAGAATTTGAAAACACAAGGTGAAGCCTTGTAATGATTTAGATGAATCTTCGCGACGATATAATTGGGAGAGCTTGGAACTCCGGGAAAATAAAAGATGAAACAATTGAAACCGAGAATTTGATGAGCCTCCGGAATAAGGAACTGAATTTACTCGATGAAACCAGAATAAGAATTACATTATGCTTATCCTTCACCAATTTAAATTGATGACAAGCAACAGATTTGACATACTACTTATTCTCGTAGAAAGGATTAAGAGATATATAGCGCAAACTTGAGAAAAGTCTTCAACGATCCACTGGTAGGATTGAAACAATGAATAAATTGATACGATAACAAAGGAAGAGAAATCTTGAACGAACCACCATAAGAATTGAAAATGAACGAAGAAAAGATAACGAAACATCGGGAAGAATTAGAAACGAATGAAAATACTTGAGAGAATTTAGATACAAGTGAAACGAAGAGATCATGAACTGACCAGAGAGTACTTGAGCGATGCACCGGTAAGATTTGGAGAATGAGAGCTGAAAGCTGAGAATGAATAAACCCGCAATGATGGTCTTCGGAGAATCAAACTGAAAAGACTCTTGAATAGCTCCGGATGGGTGAAAAGAATTCTCACAATCGAAAACAACTATGAGAGGATGGCATCAAGCTTGAACTACGCATCTTCAAGAGAATGAAGCAAGATTTAAGAGAAAATCTTCTTCCGACTTCAAAATCTGAGAATGACGATGAGAAACACCACCATGAATTATTGAGACCACTCCGGAATGATTAAAAGAGGAAAGGTTGAGCCAAAGGTGAAAAGAATTTGAAAGATCTTGGAGAAAGACATAAGACCGATGATAATTCGTACTTACGTCATACTTGGAGAAGAATTTGAGAGTAACACCGGCAAAATAGAAGAGTCAGGTAAGATCCTGGGAAAAGACCTGTGGATTAGGGCCCACTCAAGAGAAACACCATTGAACGATTTAAAAGAGAGATTGCGCCCGTTGAATTAAATGGCTTGAATTGAGATAACATCCTCAAAAGAACTTGAGCGAATTGAGAGTGGAAACTTGAATCTTCTAAGATATCTTCAACACTCCAGAACAAACGAATGGCGAGAAGTGGATGATTAAGAGGTGTACCGGTATGAGAAAACATTTGAAATGAGGAAAGGATATGATCGACAAAGCTTGACTTGAATCCACCGGAGAAGAAAAGAAAGAAGAATGACGAACTTGAAGCTCCGTTAGTATCTTCCTGAGACTTACCGGATAAGAACATTAACGGAAAATAATGGAGAGACTTCTCATCAATAACATGATAGTTGATTAAGAAATCTGAATCCTTGAAGGAAAAGGGTGGGAGAGTGGGTAAAACAAATGCAACTTCGGAAGGATGAAACAAACACCATTGGGAAAAACTGAGGTTTGATCTTACGAATGTTGAAATGATCGGATCCACTTGAAGAGAAACACGCCGGTTGAAAAGGATTGACATGACAATGTTGATTATCACGAAGGATTAGCATCCACATAGAATATGAGAACACCGCTTAGGAAAGGTAGGGAATCAACACTTGAGATTGAAGCAACTCAAATACCACAACTCAAAACAAAACAAAGGATTGGCTAGCAAAATAAGCCGGAAACAAACATATGATAGATCCCATATCGTATCATGTGTCAGTTGGAAGGATATCCTACGTGATACTTGAATTCCCACTTATAAACTCCCGAAACTTTCTGGTTATGCAATCAGGTGTTGGGGATACAGGGGAAGCATAATATCTCACCCAAAACTAGCAAATCCTACATCCAGCTGTATCCATCCTTCAACACATAATCAAGAAACCTTCGGAAATGTTTACCTCAACCTTCAAAAAGCATCTGTTATACGAGTTATGGCAATACTCCCGAACTCCCGCCCTACTACTGGGTGGCATCAAGGTTATCTCACCAGCAACTACATAAAAGAGATTTTCGATGTCGGCGAAACTCAGGTATTCCAGAACTGCAACGATAAAATTGTGACGACAACACCTCGGAGCTCAACTCCCCGGGACACTGCCACAACCCCTAAACGTCAGGAGGCACCAAGAACAATGTTCTCGTCACAAGACTATCGGAACGATTCCAAGATACCCGCGTGATCCTAATTTTTTTCGTGAAATTTGAGGAGAGAAAAGTCAAAACTTCTACGTCAAGAAGCCTCACCAGAGCGACGAAGGGACTGAGGAGTAAAAAGAATCCTACTCTTCGATATATATAATCCTATAAGACTCAAAACATTTTGTTCTAGACTCAACAACGTCAGCGATTCGATCAAGCAGGGGCTCCTAAGTCAGGGATGGCTCTGATTACCAACTTATAACACCCACGATGCGGCTATATCTCCCACGTGTCGGAGCACGACTTAGAGACATAACCGCATAGTAGGCATGTCGCAAGAGGGGTAATCTTTACATATCCCATGCACTGAATAAGAAAGGGATAAAGAGTTGGCTTACAATCGCCACTTCACACAATACATAAATATAGCATTACATCATCCAGATACAATCAAGGTCCGACTACCGAACCAAATAAAGAAAAGACAACCCCTAATGAAATAGATCCCCGATTGCCCCGACTGGGCTCCACTACTGATCAACTGGAAACGAAAGAACACAACGACCACAATCTTCATTGAGCTCCCACTTGAGCTGGGTTGCTTCACCTGCACTGGTATCATCGGCACCAGCAACTGTTTGGAAGTATCTGTGAGCCACGAGGACTCAACAATCTCACACCTGCGAGATCAAGACTGTTTAAGCTTATGGGTAAGGTAGGGTAGTGTGGTGGAGATGCAGCAAGCACTAAGCATATATGGTGGCTAACATACGCAATAAGAGCGAGAAGAGAAGCAATGCAATGGTCGTGAACTAGAAGTGATCAAGAAGTGATCCTGAATCTACTTACGTTCAAACATAACTCCAAAACCGTGTTCACTTCCCGGACTCTGCCGAGAAGAGACCATCACGGCTACACACGTGGTTGATGCATTTTAATTAAGTCAAGTGTCAAGTTTTCTACAACCGAACATTAACAAATTCACATCTGCCCATAACCGCGGGCACGCCTTTCGAAAGTTCAAAACCCTGCAGGGGTGTCCCAACTTAGCCCATCACAAGCTCTCACGGTCAACGAAGGATATTCCTTCTCCTAGGACGACCCGATCAGACTCGGAATCCCAGTTAAAAGACATTTCGACAATGGTAAATAAAGACCAGCAAAGCCACCCGAATGTTCCGACAAATCCCGATAGGATCTGCACATATCTCGTTCTCAGGGCACACCGGATTGTCCAAGATTCCGGTAGACCAACCCAGAGTTTCCCCTGGTGGCCACCGGCTACTGATAGGTTGGAACAACACTCAGAGGAGCACTGGCCTGGGGGTTTAAAATAAAGATGACCCTCGGGCTCTGGAAACCCGAGAGAAAAAGGCTTAGGTGGCAAATGGTAAAACCAAGGTTGGGCCTTGCTGGATGAGTTTTATTCAAAGCAAACTGTCAAGGGGTTCCTATTATAACCCAACCACGTACGAAACGCAAAATCAAGGAACATAACACCGGTATGACAGAAACTAGGGCAGCAAGAGTGGAACAAAACACCAGGCATCAGGCCGAGCCTTCCACCCTTTACCAAGTATATAGATGCATTAATTAAATAAGAGATATTGTGATATCCCAACAATATCCATGTTCCAACACGGAAGAAACTCCATCTTCACCTGCAACTAGCAACGCTATAAGAGGGGCTGAGCAAAGCGGTAACATAGCCAAACAACGGTTTGCTAGGACAAGGTGGGTTAGAGGCTTGACATGGCAATAATGGGAGGCATGATATAGCAAGTGGTAGGTATCGCACATAGCAAAAGAGCGAACAACTAGCAATCAAAGATAGAAGTGATTTTGAGGGTATGGTCATCCTGCCTAAGATCCCGCAAGGAAGAAGAACGGGTCCATGAAGAAGACAAACAGACGAAGTCGAACGAATCCTAACAACTCCGGAACGAAACCGAAGCTAACGCGAGAAGCAACCCTGAAAGAAGCAAACAACATGGTAAACAACCATCACTTAAGCATGGCATGATGCACAACCAAGTATGATGCATGTCCGGTTTAATGATTCATGGCGTGGCAAAGTGCACAACCAACACTACAAATTAAGTGGAGCTCAATATGCAACGAGTTGCATATTGACGAAACACCACAACAATTATTTAGTTCTCTCCCGTTTATGTACTCAACAATATTAAATGTTGGTTAGCATGGCAAGAGGTGAAGCATATGAAAACTACCTATCTAGGCAAGTTTAAATGAGCCTGGAACAACAAGCAACAAGTCCGGAAAATCGTCATGTGCATTAGCAATTTGGTGCAACAACAAATTTAAACATTTAAAGGTTATTATCATGATGCAAATGACATGTGGAAGTTTATGCAGTTTTTTTGAAAATGTTGATATGAACATGATATGAATCATTTTGTCATCGTGGCAGAAACGAAATGGGTGCCACGGCAACTATGACGGAAAAAGGTGCCACGGCGATGATCCGGTAGCTCACAGGGATACCGGTGCAAAAGGAAGTGGGTGTGAGTGTGTCATGCAAGATGATGGGGTGCTCCCGGATACCGGGTTCCCACATGTCGACGGCAAGGCAATGAGGAACTCGCAAAGAACAACTCGGACACGGTGCAACCACGATCATCTCATACAACACATACATCCGTTCACAGGCAGTCGTCTCGAGGTTATACCTTCGAAGCGTGCAAGCGGGACGGTTCGGGTTCGGTGCAAGTAGAGGAAGTAGGCGTTCTCGGGACGGCGGTAGTGGAAATAGTGGTTCATGGCCGGGAAGCGGTAGAGGTACGGGTCTTCGACAACGGTCGTCGTTCATGCTCCAAGGTCGTTGGTAGAGGTTCTCGCAATCTCGGCGATGATAGTGGAACACGTTTTCGTAGGTGTTCGAGTCATCGGTAGCGGTACTTGATGAAACCCGAAACGGTCTTCGGCGTCTTCGTGCGTAGGGGTACTTGGCATTTCTGTGTCGTCGGTCTTGCCAGTTCCGGTCTCGGCAACGTAGTTGTACAAGAGCGTCATCGGACTTGTCGAATCCGAAGTCTTCGAGGGTCATCGTGTTAGTTGGCGCTTGTGGTCTTGATAGCTTGAAGGGGTGCTTGGCGTTCTCGGCCTTGCGGGTCGTGGTACTTGGCGTGGAGGTAAACCTCGGGCCGACATTCATTGGAAACGAGCTGCACCAGGGAAGTTTAAGGCAGCGGCGGTAGCAACCGGGTTGACCAAAGGGGGCGGCTCAGACAAGAGCTTCTCTGCCTGGGGAGGAGGCACAAGTGATACAGAGCTGCAGGTGGAGCTTCGACATGAGCAGAGGCGGACGGTCTTCGCGTGGAGATGGAGCCGGGGTAGGGGTCCGACGAGGTAGTTGTGCGGAGGTGGGCGCACCAGTGTTGCCGTACAAGGACAGCAGCGAGCTTGCCGGCGTTAGGGACGAGGGCGGCTCCTCGGAGCTTCCTGTTACAGAGACGAGAGAGGGAGGGATTTGAGTCGGGAGAGAGAGATTCAAAGAGAAAGGGAACCAGGGGAAGAAAAGGAGAGGTGCAGCAGGGGCGTCCTGGTCCGCTGGGCTCCTCCGATGAGGTAGAACGCCGTTGCAACACCCGAAGGCGATGGTGGTGGAGGAAACAGAGGCGAGGACGGGGCCCTGCTGGCGGGAGCCAGCTGGGAACGGGCAAAGGCGGTGGAGGCGAGGAACTCCGGCAGGGGCGGCTGTAACGCCCCGAGACCGTTGTGCCAGGTGTCCTCCAGTTATTCGCTGTTGTTGCGTTGCCATTGCTTGCATGTCATGCATTGCATATCATGTCATCATGTGCATTGCATCATCATGTTTTAAAACTTGCATTCGTCCGGGTTCTCTCTGTTGTCCGTTCTGAGCCCAGACACACTTGCATGCGCCCGCGGCACGTCCGAAATATTATTTTATAAGTGGCCAAAAAATGTTCTCGGAATGGGATGAGAGTTGGCGTGTGGTCTTATTATAGTGTAGATCGACCGCCTGTCAAGTTTCGTGTTCGGAGTTCGTTTGATAGCCCAACTGTTAAACTATAGCAGCAGTATAGCCGGTCTTTTCGTCGGACGTTTTCGGTCTCCGAAAACCGTGTCGTGCTGTTTCTCTCCCCTCTTCTCTCATACCAATCCGCTCTCCACGGTCCACACTTAACCTCGTTCGCCTAACCCCTATCGGCACAGTGCTTCGACCCCTCGCGCGCGTCCGAAAATTGTCCCGAACCCGACTCGGGCAGTCGCCACCGTTGGATCAGGATCATCCCCAAACATCTACAAAACGTCTCTGTTTCATTAGTTGGACTCCATAGCCTTGTCATCTCTGATCGTCCGACTTTGATCGGATGATCCAATATACTCCCTCCTATCTATATTCTGGTATAAATAGCAGTCCACCCCATACCTAATCTAGCTAACCCTAAAACCTAGGAGGTTTGTCCCTCCCCGCCGCCGCTCCTCTTCCACCTCGGGATCTCCTCCCGGTCAAAAATTCTCTCCACCAAGTCCCCCTCGGGATCCCTCCCGGACCAACCAGGAGTCTCGTGAGACCCCAGCGCCTCTCCGATGGCCTCCTCTCTGCCGCACCAGGCCAGTGAGCCGCTCGCCCTACCTTCTTCTCCTTCCTCCTGCAATCTCCCTTTTCCCTCTGGTCTCTAACCTCTCGGATCTCTCTTTTCTTCCTCGACAGGAGTCACCGCAGCCGTTGCCGTTCCTGGCCTCCTCCCACGTTCAGCCGCAGCTGCACCCAAGGGCCTCCACCAGCTCACCGCCGCAAGATCCACCACGATCCGGAGCCTCCAGGACCCCGTCGCCACGCTTACGGCCGCCTGCATCGAGCGAGGGAACGAGCTCCTCCTCGGGCCAGCCGCACCGTCCTCTTGACCCCGACCTCTGCGTGCCGGCCTCAAGATCGACCTCGCCTCATCTCCCCGACAACCGGCACCGCTGCCGTCGACCACCACCAAGAGGGCACCACGCCATGGCTGCGCCTCACTGAAATTTGAAGCTCCGTAGCCGCCATGCCCGACGCCTCCCAGGGAGCTCCTTGCAGCCTTCTGTCCCTACCGCCGTCCCCAGCGTTGTCAACCGCCGCCTCGTCGCCGGTATTCGCCGCTCCGCTGCCTGCGAGCCCGCGTGCACGCTCGAACCTCCTCTGTTTCCTGCTCGCCCTCACGGGACCGCATCGACCACCCCTGCTCCGTTCGTCGCCCTCTGCCAGATCCGGCGATTCCCTGCACCTCGGCCTCGTCCTTGGCTCCAGGTCACCGCGCCACCCCACCGGAGTCCTCCAGCGCCGGCGACCTTCGCCTCCCCGCGCCCTGCTATCGCCACTGCTCTGCTCCCTGTCGAGCAGAGGAGGAGCGTTCGATCGACCACTTGGGCCAGAATCGCGTCAGGCCCAGCCAGCGCCCACCGCCCTGCCTCTTCCACCGCATGGGCCGAGGCCCATGGTGAGGCCAGCTCCAGCGCCCTCCTTTTTTTCCTCATTGTTGGGCTTGTCCCAGATTCGGCCCGTTTCTGTTTTTTTTCTTTCTGCGAATTTGCTATTTATCCAGAGACTACAGTTTTTACAGAAAGGTCCCTAAACTTCATGCATTTAATAACTCATGAACCGTGCATCTGATCTAAATAATTTATATATGTGACTTGACTAGAATTTTATGTAGTTTCATAATATCCAACTTTCTTCTATGTTTAAAATGTTTAAAATATTGTTTGTTTAAATTTTGCCTATTGCCATGCTAAAATGATTTATTCCATAACTAAATAACCGTAACTCAGATTTTAACAAACTTTACATGTAAATGGGGTAGAATTTTGCCTAGTTTAACATTGTGGCCTTACTTTGCATGTTTAACAAGTCTAAAATTATGTTTAGGGCAGAACAGCACCAAACCTAATATATGCATATGGGGATTTACCGGAATTGTTGTTTGTTGTTTCCGGCCTCATTTAAACTTGACTAGATAGTTAGTTTAACTTTGCTTCACCTCTTGCCATGCTAACCAACATTTAATATTGTTGAGTACCTAAACGAGAGAGAACTAAATAAGTCATGTGGTGTTTTCTTCAATATGCAACTTTGTTGCATATTGAGCTCCACTTAATTTGTAGTGTTGTTTGTTGCACTTTGCCATGCCATGCCATGTATCATTAAACCGGACATGCATCATACTTGTTGTGCATCATGCCATGTTGTTGTAGTGGTTGTTTACTGTATTGTGTGCTTCTTTCCGGTGTTGCTTCTTCGGGTTGGTTCCGATAACGTCGCGTTTGTGAGGATCCATTCGACCATGTCCGTTTGTCTTCTTCATGGACTCGTTCTTCTTTCTTGCGGGATTTCAGGCAAGATGACCATACCCTCGAAATCACTTCTATCTTTGCTTGCTAGTTGCTCGCTCTTTTGCTATGCCTATGCTGCGACACCTACCACTTGCTTATCATGCCTCCCATATTGTTGAGCCAAGCCTCTAACCCACCTTGTCCTAGCAAATCGTTGTTTGGATATGTTACCGCTTTGCTCAGCCCCTCTTATAGCGTTGTTAGTTGCAGGTGAAGATTGGAGTTTGTTCCATGTCGGAACATGGATATTTTGTTGGGATATCACAATATCTCTTATTTAATTAATGCATATATATACTTGGTAAAGGGTGGAAGGCTCGGCCTTATGCCTGGTGTTTTGTTCCACTCTTGCCGCCCTAGTTTCCGTCGTCTCGGGGTTATACCTTCGAAGTGTGCAAACGGGACGGTTCTCGTTCGGTACCAAGTAGAGGAAGTAGACGTTCGCGGGACGTTCGTAGTAGAAGTAGGGGTACATGACGACGGTAGAGGTACTCGTGATCTTGGTGGCGGTAGTCGTTCACGTTCTTAGTTGCACAATTTTCCGTAGATGTTCGGGGTCACGACGAGGGACTTGACGTCCACGGAGGCTTCGAGGGTCGACGGTAGTTGTTCTCGTATCATCGTGGAAGTAGCCGTACTCGACGATGGTGGTACTTGGCGTTTCGTTCGGTACTCGTTCGGACATCCAAGGTCTTGTCGGTGGTGTACTTGGCGGTCTCGTTCCGTCGGTCTTGCCGGTCTCGGTAACGTGGTTGTACAATAGCGTCATCGAACTTGTCGAACCCGAACTCTTCGGGGGGCGTCGTAGTACTTAGCGAATCCGTGTAGTCATGCACGTTCCAACATCACACTTGGAGGGACACCGACGGCGTGGTACTTGACGAACTGGATACGGTCTTAGAGCCACGGTCTTAGCATCAACAAAAAGCGGAGACGCACGAAGGGCGAAGTAGTACACTGCTGCTGCACGCCGGGCCGGTAGGAGGAGGCGCTCGGGAGCCCGACACGCCTGGACCGATGCTGCTACAACCTCGGGCTACTGGAGCGCTTCGGAGCTGCTTCTTGCAGATCCGAAGGATGACGAGCAGGTGCAGGCAGAGGAGGACGATGCTGGCGACGCTAGCCTTGACGGCGCCATGGGTTCCCTGGACGGCATCCGGCGAGGCTAGAAGATGGCATCCGCGGGGGTTTCAGAGAGGCGAGGTGGAAGGAGGAGCCCGGGCGGCGGCGAGGATGGCCGGCGGCGAGGATGCAACAGTGACGCGACGAGGTCCAGCGGCGGCGGAGCCGGGCTTCGTTCTCCTTGTTCCCCTGCTCGAAACAGGAGTAGGCGTCGGTGGGACTTGAGCGGCCAACCATGGCGGTCTCCTGCCTCGTGGTCACGGTTGGCGGTGCCGGTCCTCGAACGACGAGTTGCAGGTGAAGGAGCACGGGGTGGCAACTCCATGGACTTGGCGAGGCGGCGGGGAATCGATTCGTTCCGGCCAAAGTTGAGGCGGAGGAGCAGCAGGGCGATGGAGAGGGCGCTGCAATGGAGGCGAGCGGGATCGAGGGGAAGAGAGAAGACGAGCGAGAGGAGGCAGATCAAGCGGGAGATGGATCGGGTAGCGCTCGGTCTGGCGGCGCTGGGAAGGAATCGAGGGAGAGGGAGATCGGGCTAGGGTTATGGAAACTGGTGGGGGCGGCTGGGCCTTGGAGCCGGCCCAGGAGTTGACCTAGGGAGGCCGGCGGCTGGTTGGGCCTAGGGATGGGCCCTAGAGGCCGGCCTGTTGGTCTCTCTTCTCTCTCTCCTATTTCCTTTTCTTTTAAAACAGAGAAATAAAGAGAAAGGAAAAGAGAGAAGAGAAGGTTAGAGTAAGAATTTGGGCATGCGGATAATATTCCTGGACTCGCAAAAATGCGCAAGTTCCAAGAAAAATGGAGTGGACATTTTTGAAAGTTTTAAATTCAAACTCATTTGATTTAAGATCAAATGGTTTGAATAGGAAGTGAGGGTTAGGAAGGTCCAAAAAATGTTCGGATTTTTGCAAGTGTGTTATGGTGAATTTCAAATTAAAGAAATATTGAATATAGCTCCCTACTATCGGGAGGATAATGTTATAAAGAGAAGTCACTCTTCCCTCGATTTAAATGGATCGAAGATCCACACAAATTATTTAGTTGAGATGCAAAAGACTTATGACATGATGACATGATGACATGATGCAATGCACAGGATGCAACGAACCAAAATGAAACACCCGACAACACTTAGAAACATGGAAGGCATCTGAAAGCTCCGGTCTTGGGGCGTTACAACACTCCACCACTACAAGAGGATCTCGTCCCGAGATCTAGAATGGCACCGGAGGGAAAACGGAAGAGAAAGAGAACATATAAAACTAAGTTGCTTCTTTGACAAACGAGTGAAACCAAAGAACCTTGAAAAGGTTAATACATTTCGAGAAAAAATACAACTGAGATGAATGAAGTTGATAACTCTCCGTTAGAAAAGAGGAACAAGGAACATCACGATAACCCTGTAGGTTGAAAGAAATTAGAAAAAAGGGGTTGCAATGGACAAGAAGTACGTGCAAGCACCTCGGATGACACGAGATGTACAAGGAATGATAAAGATCAATTACGGTAACACTTCGGTTGAAAATGGAAGGTATAGAATATGAGCTTTGCAATATGAAAGCACTTGGATGAGACTCCGGTTAGAAGAGTAATGATAGACACAACACTCCGGTTAAAAATGGACAAGTACGAAAAGAACATGATATTTGAGAAAACGAGATGATGGGTGAATATAGCAGCAATACAAAGCCTCCGGAAGAAATGAAAGAATGCAAAGAAAAGAACGGATAAGAAAAACAACATGTTCTACCTCAAACGAATTTGAGAGAGCATCCTTAAAAAAAAGAAGGATTGAACGGAGTTGTTGGGAAATCAACAACGAAAAGAACAAGCTTGTTGAGGCTTATGGAAAACATCTCGAGAACTTGAGGTGAAAACCTGCCACAACGAAAACAATTGCTTGCTTGAGAGCGACGGAGAGATGAAAACATCTTTCATCGCGAGAATAGGAGGAAACTTGGATTATTGATAAGCACCCCAATAGCAACATTCCTTAGGGAAGGTTTTAGGTGAAATATAACCCAAGATAACTCCAACGAAGAGATTGGTGGATTTAAAAATATCTCATTCTTGACAGCATGTGAATCATGAAACACACCGAAATTGTCAAAAATGACATAATACCACCTAAAAATATAAGATAGAGCGAATTGGACTTTGAGATGCCAGATGAAGAATGCTTGAGCTCCTCTAAAAAGAATGTTGATGAACACTTCCAGAAGGAATTGAATCCTTGATGAACCATCATGTAGAACCTTCATGAAGAACTCCGGTAATAAAAGAAATGATCAAACAAAATGAAAGAGAAGTTGAAAACACAAGGTGAAACCTTGTAATGATTTAGATGGATCTCCATGATAATATAATTGATAGAGGTTGGAACTCCGGGAAAAAGAGAAGATGAAACAAATGGAAACGAGAATTTGAAGGGCCTTCGGAATAGGGTATTGATCATTTGGGTGAAACAAAGAATAAGAATTACGTTGTGGGCATCCTTCACCAATTTAGATTGATGACAAGCAACGGATTTGGCATACTACTTATTCTCGAAGAAAGGATTAAGATAGATATAACATAAACTTGAGAAGGTCTTCAACGATCCACTGGAAGGATTAAAACAACGAATAAATGACTTGATAACCAAGGAAGAGAACTTTTGAACGAACCACCGTAAGAATTGAAAATGAACGAAGATACTTGAGAAAATCTAGATACAAGTAAATGAACAGATCACTAGCTGATTAGAGAATAATTGGATTATGCACCGGTAAGATTTGGTGAATGCTAGCTGAAAGCTCACATGAATAATTTGAGATGATGGCCTCCGGAGAAACAAACTGAGAAGACTCTTGAATTGCTCCGGATAGATGAAATGAATTCTCACAGTCAAAACAATTATGAGAGGACGACCTTGAACTAGAACCACGAATCTCTGAGAGAACGAATAAGATATGGATGTAAAACTCTTCTTCGGTCTTCAAATTCTGAGAATGACGACGAGGAGCACCACCATGAATTATTTAGACACTCCGGAAGAATCAAAAGCGAAGAGGTTGAGCCAACGATGAAAATAATTTAACCGATCTTGGAGAAAGGCATTTGACTGATGATAATCATTCTTACGTCAAACTTCGAAAAGAAATTTGAGGATAGCTCCTGTAAAATAAGAAGAGTCAGGTAAGATCCTGGGAAAAGACCTGTGGGTTAGGGCCCACTCAAAAGAAACACCGTTGAAAAGATTTAAAGAGAGAATGCACCGGTTGAATTAAAAGGCTTGAATGAGATAACATCCTCAAAATAGCTTGAATGGATTAAGAGTGGAAAC
This sequence comes from Triticum dicoccoides, assembly GCF_002162155.2. Classification (NCBI taxonomy): domain Eukaryota; kingdom Viridiplantae; phylum Streptophyta; class Magnoliopsida; order Poales; family Poaceae; genus Triticum; species Triticum dicoccoides. Next base: position 433,080,597 of record NC_041384.1, on the reverse strand, counting down.
ACGAATCTTCTGAGATATCTTTAGTACTCTAGAACAAAAGAATAGCAAGCGGGGAAGATTAAGAGGTGCACCGGCATAAATAGGCATTGGGCAAAAATAAAAAGGAGTATGCTCAATACCAAAGCTTGAATTAAATCCACAGGAGAAGAAAACGAGTGAAGAGTGACGAACTTGAAGCTTCGTTGGCATCTTCCTGAGAATCGACGGATAAGAACATTGACGTAAAAGAATGGAGAGACTTCACAACATTGAAATTATACTTGAATAAGAAATCTGGTTCCTTGAAGAAAAGGGTGGGAGGGAGGGAAAACAAAGGCAACTTGGAGACGGATGAAACAAACACCGTTTAGAAGAAACTGATACTTGATCTTGCGGATGTTGAAATGATCGGTTTCACTTGAAGAGAAAACACACCGGTTGAAAAAGAATTAACATGACAATCTCGATTGTCATGAAGGATTTGCATTCACATAGAAATGTGAGAACACCACTTAGGAAAGGTATGGAATCAACATTTGACATTGAAGCAACTCGAATACCACAACTCCAAACAAAAACAAATGATTGGCTTGCAGAATAAGCCGGAACAAACATATGATAGAGATTTCGTTCAAAATTTGCGTGGTGGGGCCTACACAGGCTCGATCATACAGCACCATCATGTACAAGGCAGTGCACATGACATACGAAGCGTCCCCGAGTCGGCATAGCCAAGGACTCTTTAGACACAACGAGACCACTATAAAACCAACCGTGAATAGGCGGACCACTAGACGTCGAACCCCAATTTCATATCATACATCTGTCGAAAAGATATCCTAAGAGCTACTTGAATTCCCACTTATAAACTCCCGAAATTTTTCCAGTTATGCAATCAGGTGTTGCGGATACAGGGGAAGCATAATATCTCACCCAAAACTAACAAATCCTACATCCAGCTGTATCCATCCTTCAACACATAACCAAGAAACCTTCGGAAATTGACTACCTCAATCTTCGAAAAGCATCCGTTATACGAGTTATGGCAATACTCCCGAACTCCCACCCCAGTACTGGGTGGCGTCGAGGTTATCTCACCAACAACTGCATAAAAGAGATTTTCGATGTCGGCGAAACTAATCTCAGGTATTCCAAAACTGCAACGATAAATTGTGACGACAACACCTCGAAGCTCAACTCCCCGGGACACTGCCACAACCCCTAAATGATAGGAGGCACCAAGAACAATGTTCTCATCACAAAACCATCGGAACGATTCCAAGATACCCGCGTGATCCTAAATTTTTTAGTGAAATTTGAGAAGAGAAGAGACAAAACTCTACGTCAGGATGCCTTACCAGAGCGACGAAGGGACTGAGCAGTAAAAAGAATTCCTAAACTCTCTGATATATAATTCCTAAAGGACTCAAAACATTTTTCTAGACCCAACTCGTCAGCTAATTCGATCAAGCAGTGGGGGCTCCTAAGGTCGGGGAAGGATCTGATTACCAACTTGTCATGCCCTCGATGCGGCTATATCTCCCACGTGTCGAAGCACGACTTGGAGGCATAACCGCATTGAAAGCAATGTCGCAAGTGAGGTAATCTTCACACAACCCATGTAATACATAAGGGAAAAGAGATACATAGTTGGCTTACAATCGCCACTTCACACAAATACATGAATAAAGCATTACAACAACCAAATACAATCAAGGTCCGACTACGGAACCAAAATAAAAGAAGAACCCCAAATGCGACAAGGCCCCCGATCAACCCCAACTGGGCTCCACTACTAATCAACTAGAACGAAACAACACAAAGGAAAAGATCTTCATCGAGCTCCTCCTTGAGCTTGGTTGCATCATCTGCACGGTCTCATCGGCACCTGCAAGCTGGTTTTGGAAGTATCTGTGAGCCACGGGGACTCAGCAATCTCGCACCCTCGGATCAAGACTATTTAAGCTTATGGGTAAGGTAAAAGGTATGAGGTGGAGCTGCAGCAAGCGACTAGCATATATGGTGGCTAACATACGCAAATGAGAGCGAAAAGAGAAGGCAAAGCACGGCCGATAAAAGTATGATCAAGAAGTGATCCTAAATCAACCTACGTCAAGCATAACTCCAACACCGTGTTCACTTCCCGGACTCCGCCGAGAGGAGACCCTCATGGTTACACACGCGGTTGATGTATTTTAATTAAGGTCAACTTCAGGTTTTCTACAACCGGATGTTAACAAATTCCCATCTGCCCATAACCACGGGCACGACTTTCGAAAGTTCAAATCCCTGCATGGGTGTCCCAACTTAGCCCATCATAAGCTCTCACGGTCAACGAAGGATATTCCTTCTAGTGAGAAGACCCGTTCAGACTCGGAATCCCGGTTACCAGACATTTCGACAATGGTAAAACAAGTCCAGCAACACCGCCCGAATGTGCCGACAAATCCCGATAGGAGCTGCACATATCTCGTTCTCAGGGCACACTCAGATGAGACTAGCTATGAGTAAAACCAAACCTCAAGTTGCCCCGAGGTGGCCCCGCAGGCAGCTCAGTTCGAACCAACACTCAGAGGAGCACTGGCCCGAGGGGGGGGGAGGTTAAAATAAAGATGACCCTCGAGAGAGCGACTCCCAAGGGAAAAGTAGGTGGTGGTGAGGCAAATGGTAAAACCAAGGTTGGGCATTGCTGGAGGAGTTTTGTTCAAGGCGAACTGTCAAGGGGTTCTCATTATAGCCCAACCGCGTAAGGAACGCAAAATCCGGGAACATAACACCGATATGACAGAAACTAGGGCGGCAAGAGTGGAACAAAACACCAGGCATAAGGCCGAGCCTTCCACCCTTTACCAAGTATATAGATGCATTAATTAAATAAGAGATATTGTGATATCCCAACAAGTAAACATGTTCCAACAAGGAACAACATCTCCATGTTCCAACAAGGAACGAACTTCAATCTTCACCTGCAACTAACAACACTATAAGAGGGGCTGAGCAAAGCGGTAACATAGCCAATCAACGGTTTGCTAGAACAAGGTGGGTTAGAGGCTTGGTTCAACAATATGGGAGGCATGATAAGCAAGTGGTAGGTATCGCAGCATAGGCATAGCAAAAGAGCGAGCAACTAAGCAAGCAAAGATAGAAGTGATTTCGAGGGTATGATCATCTTGCCTGATATCCCGCAAGGAAGAAGAACGAGTCCATGAGGAAGACAAACGGACGTAGACGAATGGATCCTCACAAACGCGGCGTTATCGGAATCAACCCGAAGAAGCACACCGGAAAGAAGCAAACAATCATGGTAAACAACCACCACATAAACATGGCATGATGCACAACCAAGTATGATGCATGTCCGGTTTAATGAAGCATGGCATGGCAAAATGCACAAACAATCCTACAAATTAAGTGGAGCTCAACATGCAACTCCGTTGCATAATTACGAAACACCACATCAATTATTTAGTTCAATCCCGGTTATGTACTCAACAATATTAAATGTTGGTTAACATGGCAAGAGGTGAAGCATAAGTAAACTAAACATTTAGGCAAGTTTAAATAAGGCTGGCACAACAAACAACAATTCCGGTAAATCCTCATATGCATTTAGTAATTTAAAGCAAACAACAGTCTTAACATTTTAAATGTTATTATCATGATGCGAAAGACATATGCAAGTTTTTAGCAATTTTTATGAAAATGTTGATAAGAGCATTTTATGAAGCATTAGTCATCGTGGCGGAAACGAAAGGGGTGCCACGGCAACGAATCCGAAAATGGTGTCACGGCAACATATCGGTTCCGGTAGCTCATGGATATACCGGTGAAAAGAACAAGTGTGCGGATGTGTGGAACGAGTTAGAGATGATGGGGTGATCCCGGTTACCGGGTGTCCCATGAGACGACGGCATGACAACGGGGAACATGCAGGATACATGTCGGGCACGGTGCAAACGCAAGCATTTCATGCAACACAAGCAAACATTCTCGGACGATCGTCTCGGGGTTATACCTTCGAAGTGTGCAAACGGGACGGTTCTCGTTCAGTACCAAGTAGAGGAAGTAGACGTTCTCGGGACGTTCGTAGTAGAAGTAGGGGTACATGACGACGGTAGAGGCACTCGTGATCTTGGCGGCGGTAGTCGTTCACGTTCTTAGTTGTACAATTTTCCGTAGATGTTCGGGGTCACGACGAGGGACTTGACGTCCACGGAGGCTTCGAGGGTCGACGGTAGTTGTTCTCGTATCATCGTGAAAGTAGTCGTACTCGACGATGGTGGTACTTGGCGTTTCGTTCGGTACTCATTCGGACATCCAATGTCTTGTCGGTGGTGTACTTGGCGGTCTTGTTCCATCGGTCTTGCCGGTCTCGGTAACGTGGTTGGACAATAGCGTCATCAAACTTGTCGAACCCGAACTCTTCGGGGGGCGTCATGATACTTAGCGAATCCGTGTAGTCATGCACGTTCCAACATCACACTTGGAGGGACACCGACGGCGTGGTACTTGACGAACCGGATACGGTCTTAGCATCAACAGAAAGCGGAGACACACGAAGGGCGAAGTAGTACGCTGCTGCTGCACGCCGGGCCGGCAGGAGGAGGTGCTCGGGAGCCCGACACGCCTGGACCGATGCTGCTACAACCTCGGGCTGCTGGAGCGCTTCGGAGCTGCTTCTTGCAGATCCGAAGGATGACGAGCAGGTGCAGGTAGAGGAGGACGGTGCTGGCGACGCTGGCCTTGACGGCGCCATGGGTTCCCTGGACGGCATCCGGCGAGGCTGGAAGATGGCGTCCGCGGGGGTTTCAGAGAGGCGAGGTGGAAGGAGGAGCCCGGGCGGCGGCGAGGATGCAACAGTGACGCGACGAGGTACAGCGGCGGCGGAGCCGGGCTTCGTTCTCCTTGTTTCCCGGCTCGAAACAGGAGCAGGCGCCGGTGGGACTTGAGCGGCCAACCATGGCGGTCTCCTGCCTCGTGGTTGCGGTTGGCGGCGCCGGTCCTCGAACGACGAGTTGCAGGTGAAGGAGCACGGGGTGGCAACTCCATGGACTTGGCGAGGCGGCGGGGAATCGATTCGTTCCGGCCAAAGTTGAGGCGGAGGAGCAGCGGGGCGATGGAGAGGGTGCTGCAATGGAGGCGAGCGGGATCGAGGGGAAGAGAGAAGACGAGCGAGAGGAGGCAGATCGAGCGGGAGATGGATCGGGTAGCGCTCAGTCTGGCGGCGCTGGGAAGGAATCGAGGGAGAGGGAGATCGGGCTAGGGTTATGGAAACTGGTGGGGGCGGCTGGGCCTTGGAGCCGGCCCAGGAGTTGACCTAGGGATGCCGGCGGCTGGTTGGGCCTAGGGATGGGCCCTAGAGGCTGGCCTGCTGGTCTCTCTTCTCTCTCTCCTATTTCCTTTTCTTTTAAAACAGACAAATAAAGAGAAAGGAAAAGAGAGAAGAGAAGGTTAGAGTAAGAATTTGGGCATGCGGACAATATTCCCGGAGTCGCAAAAATGCGCAAGTTCCAAGAAAAATGGTGGGGACATTTTTGAAAGTTTTAAATTCAAACTCATTTGATTTAAGATCAAATGGTTTGAATAGGAAGTGAGGGTTAGGAAGGTCCAAAAAATGTTTGGATTTTTGCAAGTGTGTTATGGTGAATTTTAAATTAAATAAATATTGAATATAGCTCCCTACTATCGGGAGGATAATGTTATAAAGAGAAGTCACTCTTCCCTTGATTTAAATGGATCGAAGATCCACACAAATTATTTAGTTGAGATGCAAAAGACTTATGACATGATGACATGATGACATGATGCAATGCACAGGATGCAACGAACCAAAACGAAACACCCGACAACACTCAGAAACATGGAAGGCATCTGAAAGCTCTGGTCTTGGGGCGTTACAGCAGGTGCCGTTGAACCGTGCAGATGACGCAACCAAGCTCAAGGAGGAGCTCGATGAAGATCTCGTTCTTTGTGTTGTTCCGTTTCCAGTTGATCAGTAGTGGAGCCCAGTTGGGACGATCGGGGATCTATGTAGCATTTGGGGTAGTCTTCTTTTATTTTGGGTTCCGTAGTCGGACCTTGATTGTATCTGGTTGATGTAATGCTTTATTCATGTAATTGTGTGAAGTGGCGATTGTAAGCCATCTATGTATCTCTTTCCCTTATGTATTACATGGGTTGTGTGAAGATTACCTCACTTGCGACATTGCTTTCAATGCAGTTATGCCTCTAAGTTGTGCTTCGACACGTGGGAGATATAGCCGCATCAAGGGCGTTACAGCGGCGTTGGGGAATCAGGCAGGAGGCGCTGCTGCACTACTCCTCTGGCGGCGCTACAGGAGGGAGAGGGAGACGAGTGAGGAAGAGATGGGATCGGGGAGGGAGATGGATCGGGCTAGGTTTAAGGTGCGGCTGGCCTAGGAGAGGGATGGGCCTTGGCCTTGGCCGAATGGGCCGACCTAGCTGCAGGTTGCGGCTGGTGCAGCAGTAGGGAGGCCCGGCTAGCTTTCTTCTCTCTCCTCTTTCTTCTAAAAAACAGAGAAGTAGAAGAAAGGAAAAAGGAGAGAAGAGAAAGGTTGGAAGAGGAATTTGGACATGCGGTTAATTTTTCTTGGACTCACAAAAATATGCTCGTTCCAAGAAAATAGAAATGGCCAAGATTGAAATGCAAAGATTAATGACATGATGGCATGATGGCATGATGCAATGCACAAGATGCAATGATGAATGCAACAAACCAACAACTCACATGACGAAACTCGGAAAAACATGGAAGGCGTCTGAAGCTCCTGTCTTGGGGCGTCATAGATGGCTTCTTCTCTCTTTTTGGATCTCAATACAATGTTCTCCCCCTCTCTTGTGGAGATCTATTCGATGTAATCTTCTTTTTGTGGTGTGTTTGTTGAGACCGATGAATTGTGGCTTTATGATCATGATTATCTATTAACAATATTTGAATCTCCTCTGAATTCTTTTATGTATGATTGGTTATCTTTGCAAGTCTCTTCGAATTATCAGTTTGGTTTGGCCTACTAGATTGATCTTTCTTGCAATGGGAGAAGTGCTTAGCTTTGGGTTCAATCTTGCAGTGTCCTTTCCCAGTGACAGTAGGGGCAGCAAGGCACATATTGTATTATTGCCATCAAGGATAACAAGATGGGGTTTTTATCATATTGCATGAATTTATCCCTCTACATCATGTCATCTTGCTTAAGGCATTACTCTGTTTTCATGAACTTAATACTCTAGATGCATGCTGGATAGCGGTCGATGAGTGGAGTAATAGTAGTAGATGCAGGCAGGAGTCGGTCTACTTGTCTCGGACGTGATGCCTATATACATGATCATACCTAGATTCTCATAACTATGCTCAATTCTGTCAATTGCTCAACAGTAATTCGTTCACCCACCATAAAATACTTATGCTCTTGAGAGAAGCCACTAGTGAAACCTATGGCCCCGGGTCTATCTTCATCATATTAATCTTCCAATACTTAGTTATTTCCTTTGCTTTTTACTTTGCTTTTATTTTACTTTGCATCTTTATCATAAAAATACCAAAAATATTATCTTATCATATCTATGAGATCTCACTCTCGTATGTGACCGTGAAGGGATTGACAACCCCTTATCGCGTTGGTTGCGAGGAGTTATTTGTTTTGTGCAGGTATGAGGGACTCGCGCGCAGCCTCCTACTGGATTGATACCTTGGTTCTCAAAAACTGAGGGAAATACTTACGCTACTTTGCTGCATCATCCTTTCCTCTTCAAGGAAATCCAACGCAGTGCTCAAGAGGTAGCAACCAGCGATGAGTACCTTCTCGCTACTTCTGCCTCTGAGTCGTCCCCTCTCCCATCGTCAGCTCAAGCCGCCCTTCGGGATCCTCATTGGCTCGTTGCGATGCGGGAAGAGTTCGACGCTCTCCAGCGGAACCACACCTAGCAGCTTGTCCCTCGGCCGCCCCGTGCCAACATCATCACTGGCAAGTGGGTCTTCCTGCATAAGACTCGTCCGTACGGCACTCTCGAGCGCTACAAGGCTCGCTGGGTGGTCCAGGGATTTCGGCAACACACGGGCGGCATGGACTTCAGTGACACCTTTGCCTCGGTTGTCAAACCGGGCATGATTCGCATCGTGCTCCAGTTAGCCGTATCTCGTGCCTGGCCAATTCACGAGTTGGATGTCTCCAACACTTTTCTGCATGGCCACCTTGCCGAGTAGGTGTTCTTTGAGAAGCCCACTGGATTCGTCGATGCCGCGCATCCTGACCACGTGTGCTTGCTCTCCCGTTCCCTTCACGGGTTGAAGCAGGCACTACGGGCATGGTACCAGCTGATCACTGCATTCCTACAGCCGCTTGGATTCACATACACTCGCTTTGATGCTTCCCTCTTTGTCTATCATCACAGAGTTGTGATTGCATATCTACTGCTCTATGTCGACGACATCATCCTGACAGAATCCACTACCGAGCTCCTTCAGCGGCTTACGGCTCGTCTTCCTGATGAGTTTGCCCTCAAGGACTTCGGGCCCCTGCACCACTTCCTTGGCATCGAGGTGGTTCGACGGCCGGATGGGTTTTTATGCATCAGCAGAAGTACGCTCACGAGCTTCTTAAGCGTGCTGGCATGCTTAACTGCAAGCCTGCCGGCACGCCTATCAACACGAAGGCCAAGGTCTCTGCTCTGGAGGGTTCTCCCGCGTCTGATGCGGCATTCTATTGTTGGTGCTCTATAGTACCTGACCCTGACGCATCCAGACTTGCAGTATGCTGTTCAGCAGGTGTGCCTCCATATGCACTCCCCATGTGACTCTCATTGGACCTTTGTGAAGCTCATCATTCATTACATACGCAGCACCACGTCTTTGGGACTCACACTGATGGCCTCCACCTCCACCGACCTCGTCGCCTACTCTGATGTAGACTGGGCAGGTTGCCCCGACACACGTCGCTCCACCTCAGGCTACTACGTCTACCTTGGGTCCTCGCTGATCTCATGGTCGTCCAAGCGACAGCCCATGGTTTCCCGCTCGAGTGCCAAGGCAGAGTATCGGGCAGTTGGTAACGCCGTTGCCGAATGCCGCTGGCTTCGTCAGCTACTCCAGGAGTTGCTTTGTGATGTTCACAAGGCCACGTCCGTGTACTGCGACAATGTCTTCGTCGTGTACCTCTCCGCCAGTCCGGTTCATCATCGCTGAACGAAGCATATTGAGATCGACATTTCAGTTCATTCGTGAGCAAGTGGCTCTTGGGCGCTTCCCGGTTCTTCATGTCCCGACGATGCAACATTTCGCCGATGTGATGACCAAGGGATTGCCTACTTCCGTCTTTGAGGAGTTTCGGTCTTGTCTCTGCGTCTCTAGCGATGCTTCGACTCCGGAGGGGTGTTGAGTATATGGTTTTGCATGTATATTGTATATCATGGCCCACCTCCTAGTCATTGCATAGTAGAGGTTGAGGCCCATGTTGTACGCCCACATATACATGCTTATGCACCCGATGAATACATTGAGAGCTCCATTGCCAAAAGTTATTTCTCAACAGCGCCAACTGATCTTTCCTCCGCTGCAACATCTGGTAGCAGACGAATTGCATGATGATTCTTGTGTTGGCATCCACAGAGTCCACATTTAAGATCAACATCTTGGCGTCCCCGCATTGGCGGCGGATTTCAACTTCTCTTCCTCATGTGCAGCCTTCCTCTCTTCGATCATTGTCATCCTCTCTTCGAGCTTGAGTTTCTTCTCTGTCGCCCCCATCAACATTTTGAACCTCTCCGCCTTCTTCTCCTCCTTGATGTTTGAGCACCTCACGCATGCCTCCTCCTTCTTCACCAAGGTGTCCTTGAACCTCTCTGTTAGCTTAGCCGCCCCACCTTCTCGCTTCGCCCTCTCCGCCTCCCACTTCTTCCCTCGTAAATTTTGTCTAACCTTCTTCGGCGATGATGAGATGCTTCAAGTGCCTGCAAGACTTGGACACAACCTCTTGGATGGTGTACCATCAATGGTTGGGGGACTTCCATTCATGGTTGCGGATGACCGCCTCAGAGTAGGGAGCAAAATGCTTGTGTTCATGGAACCATATGTGAATGTTCCACCAAAAGGTTGTGCCCTTTTGCTCTGTGCCATGGATCGGATCAATGCTAGTGGCCAAGCATGCATCGCACAATAGCTCGTCCTCCCGCATGTTGAAGCTTTCTCCTCTACCCTTCTTCTTCGGATCTCTGGTTGTATCATCTGGATCATTTTCATCGTCATCACCCTCCTCCTCCTCCTCCCCCTCTGGCTGCTGCTCCCCGGCAGCCCAATGCTGCTCTTGCTGTGTGCCATCGCTTGTCTCGGTGTAGGACTGCTACATGGCTGTCTAGGTGTAGGACTGCTTCTACTGCTAGTAGTTGCCGGACTGGGTGGGATCCGAGTCTTCCACCTGCCCAGCCTAATAGCCCCCTCCTACTCCCGCGTCTCCGTCGTGGATGATGTCGAGCATCTCTCTATCCGCGTCATACATCGGGTTCCCCGCTCTAGCTATTGCAGTGAACAACGTGCGGGCACCCATCTGCTCCCCGGCCGTCGTCCGCGCTCGAACGAGTTACGGCAAAGAATACTCAGAGAAGAGTGGCACTATGTTAACCTCGACAACGTAAGGTACCATACCAGCAGGGGTTCCGAGCTGCTTGGCGGTGTAGTAGTACGGAGGCTTCTAAGGCTACGACCACGGCGCCATCTATACTATGGGCGCGCTCGTCTGGTGGCTCCCGCCACGGCCGCACCGACCGCTTCATTCGTCATGACCTCCATGCCCAACTCGACCACCAGGCCCACTGCCGTCCAACCGCTCTTGAGCTTCTCCTCCTTTGCGACCTTCGCTTTGATGCGACGAGTTTGTCGCATCGCCAAGCTGATCTTTCGAGCGAGTGTGATGCTTGGATCCTCCGGCACCTCTGTCAGCTACATCTCTGACGGTTCCATGCCTCAACAGCAGAAGGAAGGGAAGGGCGGGAGAAAAGAGCGGGAATTGGGCGAAGAGCGGCGGGGAATGGAAGAAGCGAGTGGGGGATTTTGGAGCGGAAGCGGTGTGGGATGCTAAAAAGCGCGGGCTCCGCCTTCCTTTTCGGTGTGCCAGGGGGGCACAGAGCGACATTTCGCATGCCCAGACTCCTGCAACCCCCTCCCCCATGTTTGTCTCCGATTTGTGAGAGGAAACATGTCTGGACCGCGCGACAGACCGATACAGGACCATGTTGGATGCCTTCCGCAGTCCGGACACCGCGGACCGGATATATGCGGGAGGTTTGAGGGTTTGCGTTGGAGATGCCCTTAGTGACTGTCTACTTGAATGTGGCCTGGGCGGAATTGAGTTTTTGGAAGATCAGTTTACATGAAGACGTGGTGATATCTAGTTGAGAGGAAATCGGGCGATAGGCAATGAGGGAAGGTAAAGAAAGCTTCCACTGGCGGTGGTTGTTCACAAGCACCATGTGCACTCTGATCATCAGCCGCTGCTTTTGGACATGGAGTATTATGGTGGATCTCATTTCAGGAAATCATCCTGCAAAAAGTTTGAGGCCCGCTGGTTATGTGAAGAAACAGTGAACGAAATCGTTAATGTGGCATGGGAAAAAGCAAAGTTAGCTGGTCTGGGCCGTCCTTGGCTGATAGGATGAAGGTGGTGAAGGAAATATGCCCTAGAGGCAATAATAAAGTTGTTATTTTATATTTCCTTATATCATGATAAATGTTTATTATTCATGCTAGAATTGTATTAACCAGACACTTGATCCATGTGTGGATACATAGACAAAACATCATGTCCCTAGTAAGCCTCTACTAAGACTAGCTTGTTAATCAAAGATGGTTAAGTTTCCTAACCATAGACATGTTGTCATTTGATGAATGGCATCACATCATTAGGAGAATGATGTGATGGACAAGACCCATCCGTTATCTTAGCATGTTGATCATTCAGTTTTATTGCTATTGCTTTCTTCATGTCAAATACATATTCCTTCGACTATGAGATTATGCAACTCCTGGATACCGGAGGAATGCCTTGTGTGTTATCAAACATCACAATGTAACTGGGTGATTATAAATATGCTCTATAGGTATCTCCGAAGGTGTTTGTTGGGTTGGCATAGATCGACATTAGGATTTGTCACTCCGAGTACCGGAGAGGTATCTCTGGGCCCTCTCAGTAATACACATCATAAGAAGCCTTGCAAGCAATGTAACTAATGACTTAGTTGCGCGATGATGTATTACGGAACGAGTAAAGAGACTTGCCGGTAACAAGATTGAACTAGGTATGAAGATACCGACGATCGAATCTCGGGCAAGTAACATACCGATGACAAAGGGAATAACGTATGTTGTCATAAGGTTCGACTGATAAAGATCTTCATAGAATATGTAGGAGCCAATATGGGCATCCAGGTTCCGCTATTGGTTATTGACCAAAGAGGTGTCTCGGTCATGTCTACATAGTTCTTGAACCCGTAGGGTCCGCACGCATAACGTTCGTTGATGATATAGTATTATATGAGTAATGTATGTTGGTGATTGAATGTTGTTCGGAGTCCCAGATGTGATCACGAACATGACGAGGAGCTCCGGAATGGTCTGGAGGTAAAGATTGATATATGGGATAATAGTGTTTGGTCTCCGAAAGGATTCCGAAATTCACCGGAAGGGGTTCCGAATGTTTCCCGAAATGTTTGGGTACGAGAACACTTTATTTGGGCAAAAGGGGAAAGCCCAGGAGGCTTTTAGAAAGTGCAAAATGGAGTTTTGCGGAGACCAGAGGCTAGACACCAGGAACCCTGGCGTCTAGGGGGGTAGACGCCGGGAACCCTGGCGTCTAGCCCTGGAGTCCGAGAAGGACTCTTGCCTTTCGGTCAAAACTGACTTTGAGGAGGCTTTTACTCCAAGTTTCGACCCTAGGGCTCAACATATAAATAGAGGGTCAGGGCTAGCACCCAAGACACATCAAGAAACACCAAGCCGTGTGCCGGCAACCCTGTCCCTCTAGTTTATCCTCCGTCATAGTTTCCGTTGTGCTTGGCGAAGCCCAGTGGAGATTGTTCTTCTGTAACATCCCAAATTTTCAATTTGGAATGTTATACATTAGATCATCATTGCATATCATATTTTATTGCATTTTGGCTTGATCCTAGAAATTCTACGCAACTCAAGGACTTACGGAGAGAGTTGGGGATTTCATTATTTTCATATTCGAGTTTTCTCGAATTTTGAAAAGAGGATCGTTTGATTTTAATTATTTTCTCTTCGAATATTTCTTTTATAAAATAAAAGAGAGGATAAAATGCCTTCCTCAAAATAGAGAAATATCGAAGATTTAATATTAAAATCAAATAAGATTTTTATTCAGATTTTTATCGCTATTTTATTTGAATTAGGAAAAATATGTGTTTCTCAAAATTCCATTTTAGGCCCAAATAAATGTTCACCTTGTCCGGCTTATTTTTAGAGGACGGGGAAAATTTATTTCGGGATTTTTGGCGTCCGTTTAGTATTTCTTTTCTTTTTTTTTCTGCACGTCGGAATTATTATTATTTTTAAAAAAAGTGAACTGACTCCGGGCCGTACCCGAGCGGGACTCCACCTGGGGGGCCTTTTTAAGCCACGCCGCCGAGCCCACCGTAGCCCAAACCACGCCGCCGCCCAAACCCTAACCCTAGCCGCGCCGCCGCCAATCCGCCGTTGCCGCCTCGCCTTGCGCGCTACCGCCGCCGCCGCACTGGAGCCGCCCCGCCGTCACTGGACCTAGCCGGACCCGAGGTAGCCGCCTCGGTTTTCATGAGAAAACCGTTTGGTTTTTTTTGAAACCCTAGATCCGTTTTTTAGATCCGATTCGGTTTATTTTTTTCGGTTTAGTTATTTAGCGAACACCCGTTTTTACGTTCATTTTAACGAACGGTTTTCACCGTTTAGCCGTAGAGAGCGAACGTTCGTTTGTTAGCCTGTTCGTCAGTTTTTTCTTTTTCTTGGATTTTCCGCGATTATTTTCGATCGCGATTTCTGATCCGATTTTCGTTTTAGTATAACTTTTCGCTCGTTTATCGGAATCAGGCGATTCAAGCGCCTAGATCTTCGTCTCTAAACCCTCTTCCTGTTTAACCAACTTCAACAAGATTTTGATATAGTAAAATTTTACCTTAGTCCATATTAGTAATCGGATCTTGTTTCTTTCGCAGTTTGAGTTTCGTTGCACCGTTTGATTTGATTCCTTTTGCAAACCGGAGTTCTTAAGTTGAACTTTCTGGTTAGATCTTCTTACTCGTGCTTTACCGTGCATATTTGCATGATTGCTTATGTATGCTATTGTTTGTTTGCGATAGAACACCCGGAGTGCGAAGCGTGCTACTATGAGTCTCTAGGTTTTGCGGATCATCAGCAAGGCAAGTAACACTTTGATCATATCCCCTTTATCACCTAGTTTTTATGCATTAGGACTTGATAACATGTGGGATTGGGAAGTAGATGAGGTAGTACCTATTCACCTGTTTGTTATCAAACCCTGGGAGTTACTTAAACGTTGCTTATATTGCTATGCTATGCTCGTAGACGTGGATTGGGTTTGAGTGAATCCATGACAGATGTGAGATTGTTAATTAATGGTTCAACTTAAGGTGGCAACTTTAATACACATCTGGGTGGATTGCTTGTCGGGCACCTAGAGAATCCAGTTTGTCCTAGGATATCCCGGAGTACCCATGTGATAATCCTAAGGTCCGCCACCAAGGCTCAAAGGGAACTGAGATATTTCATGCTAGAAACTTCCGTGTGCAGCCACAAGCTATTATGGGCTCTGGCATAGTTGAGTAAGTTGCGTGAAGCTCTTGAAGAGGTAGACTAGCAGATGTAGTGGGTTGTAGGTGGTATAGTCTATCCGGAGTAGAGAGTTAATGCTTCTGAAAGACTGTGTCTTGGTCATCCGTTTCTCAAACACCATGTAGTGCAAGAAATCCAATGGAGGAGATCAAGTCTTGTGGGGAAAAGTGCGCAAACCTCTGCAGAGTGTACAAACTAATCATGGTTAGTCGTGTCCCCGGTTATGGACATCTTGAGTATCTAGTACTTGGATTATCATATGTATCTCATCACTCTAAATTAATATTGTTGGGTTGATAATTACTTTTAATTGGGATTGAGTTGGAGGAACCTTCTCAATGATGTTTCAACTACCATGATAGTTCAGTAAAATATATTCCTTTGTTGTAGGAAAAATTGGCTTTTCGCAACACTTTAACCATAGAGCTTTCCACCAGCCAAATATGCATATAGTGATAGCATTATTCTGTTCTTGCTCTACCGTGCTATATTGCTAGCATATTCCATGTGCTGACCCGTTTTCGGGCTGCAACGTATTATGTTGCAGACTTTTCAGACGAGGAGTAAGGTAGGTCATTGCCGTGCAGCTCAGCTATGCCGTTGGAGTTGATGGACTCACTTTATCTTCCAAGCCTTCCGCTGTTATCGTATTAGATGGCCTTAAGCCATATTTATTGTAATAAGTTCTCTTTTGAGACATTTGATGTAATAAGTGTGTGATTGCTACTCTGTTATAAATCCTTCGAGTACTGTGTGTGTCAGCATTACCGATCTAGGGATGACACTGAAGCACAGAGACTTGACCGTTTGAGGTGAGGTCGCTAAAAGATGGTATCAGAGCACACGCTGAGTGTAGGAGACGACCACTAAGCTAAAGCCCTAGATCACCACTCTCTTCTCATTTCTGACTCCTCCCCATTTTCTACTCTTTAGGATGGCGGACACAAGGAACAAGTTTGCACAACCGGATGAAGAAGCACCTTTTGGATGACACTTGAAGGAAGTCACTAAGTACCTTAACATTAGAATGCCAAGCTTCATCGGGACTTACAACGCCACTTACCGAAAGAGGAGTGATGGATGATTCAAGTTCTAGTTCCAGGAAGGACATTCGCGCCAGTCACCAAACCCATAGAGTTTTCCTTTGATGCACCAACCTCGAGTCTAGGAAAGAGTATGGCATCTCACATCACCATGGGACACATTGGAGAAGTTTACCATAAGGAGCTTAAGAATACTATCTATCAGATTTGTGGGCGCCGAGATGAGCAATGGGAGATGATCAGCACCAGGAAGGATAGATCAATCACAACTTTCATCCAGGAGTTAAACTAGCACATTCGTCGCCAGGAGAACCAGATGTGCGCAGGCATGATATATCTAAAGAAGGCAATGACAAGGATCACTTAACTGGAGGAAGAACTCAAGGCTACTCGCGAAGATTATGAGGAGGAAATCGTCATACTAGTGGAGAAGAATGACGATCTGGAAAGGAAGCTAGGAGTATTCATGGGAGACCCCACGCCAGGAGGAGAAGGCGACGAACCCAAGGAGATTAGTTTTGAGGACTACATCATCATCGACGACACCAACTCAGACCCCGACGATAGCGATGATGACTATGAAGACGAAGCTAGAGTAGACATCATGGAGTCTTCGACCGATCAGTATTTCTAGTAGACCACCACATCGGTAGTAGTATTCCACCATGTATATAGTATAGTTTGAGCACTTTTATAACGATAGTTAGATCGATTGTTTGCCCTTACTTGATTGATTAAGTGATATGATTGTGTTTGTCTCATGTGCATATGGGTAGTGTTTTTCTCACTAGACCTCATTCTATTCTATTCTCTTCCCTCTAAACCCTCAGATGCCTCCGAGACGTGACCCTGGATTTACTTTCCCACCGGAGCTCACTCAGTTGATCCAACAGCAGAATACACTGATGCAGTTGTTAGTTCAGAATCAAGGCAACAACAACAACAACCCACCACCACCACCACCAGTTGACAACTTAGCCAGCTTTCTGAGGTTGCAGCCACCAGTGTTTTCCGGCAGCACCGAGCCGATAGTGGCAGATGATTGGTCTGTAGGATTGGAAGGGAGTTAACCACTACATGTTGTACAGATGCTGAGAAGGTGTGTTTTGCCGCATATCAGTTGGATGGACCAACAGCCTCATGGTGGGAGAATTACACAGTCACCTATCCTATAGCCATTGTTACATGGGATCAGTTTCAGCAAGCATTCCGCACCGCCCATGTCTCAACGGGAGCTATGAGCATGAAGAAGCGTGAGTTTCGCAACTTGCGCCAAGGGAACCGTACTGTGGGGCAGTATGTGGATGAATTTAGTAAGCTATCTCGTTATGCCCCTAACGATGTGGCCACAGATGCCATGAAGCAGGAGAAGTTTATGGAAGGGCTGAACGATGAGATGAGCATGCAGTTGATGGTGGCAACATTTAACAACTACCAGGAGTTGGTAGACAAGGCTCTTATGATTGAAGGGAAGCTGCAGGAAATTGAGAGCCGCAAAAGGAAGTATGGACAAGGAAGGTACAACTCAGGAGCTCAGCAGAAGCCTCGTCTAACCCCGAACTCTGGAGGACTTGTTCATAACCATGGAGGTCATAACCACAACGGAGGAAGTTCGCATAACTCCAATGGTTCCAAGAATGGGACTGGGAACGGAACAAGCAACAATCAGACCCGCTCCAATCCAGCCACACCCGCCAAGAGAGACCTAAGTCACATTACTTGCTTCAAGTGCAGGAAGACTGGACACTATGCCACGGAGTGCCCTGAAGTGAAGAATGGAAACGGTAATGGGAGCATTGGGAAGAAGCCTAATCCATTCAACAAAGGACAAGTGAACCACATTAACGTGGAGGAGGTTGAAGGGCAGCTAGACGCAGTTATCGGTATGTTTTTGGTTAAGTCTTTTACCACCCTTGTTCTTTTTGATACTGGTGCATCACATTCATACATATCAAGGGGATTCATGGATAAGTTTAAACTACCAATCCAAACCCTTAGGACCCCTCTGTTAGTAAGTTCACCTGCAGCAGAGTATATGGCCAGCCGATCGTGTGACCAGATACCCCTAACCATTGGTAGCCATGTTTTTCCGTCAGACCTAATAATTTTGGAGTCACAAGTATTGGATGTGATATTAGGCATGGACTGGATGTCAAAGTATGGAGGAAGCATTGACTATGCTAGTAAATCAATTTGTCTCACCACCCCGGAGGGAAAAAGGATCAAGTATGTATCAAGACATGCGCCTAGGAGGAGCCAAGTAAATACCCTCACGGGAGTTGTTCAGGAGGAAGTGCCTGTAGTGAAGGATTACCCAGAGGTTTTTCCAGAGGAGTTACCAGGCATGCCAGAGACATCGAGTTTTTGATAGAGCTATTGCCAGGTACCGGGCCAATATCAAAGAGACCCTATCGGATGCCCGCAAATGATCTGGAGGAGATTGAGAAGCAGATCAAGGAGTTATTGGAGAAAGGTTACATCCGACGGAGTTCATCACCATGGGGAGCCCCGGTGCTTTTGGTTGAGAAGAAGGATAAGTCTCTAAGGATGGTTGTTGATTATCGTGCATTGAATGAGGTGACGATCAAGAACAAATACCCACTACCGATGATCAATGATTTGTTTGACTAGTTGCAAGGAGCTAAGGTGTTTTCGAAGATCGATCTGCGATCAGGATATCACCAGCTGAAGATCCAAGAAAAGGATATACCTAAAACCGCATTTACCATAAGGTACGGGTTATATGAGTATACGGTCATGTCATTTGGACTGACTAACGCCCCTGCCTATTCCATGAGCATGATGAACAAGGTGTTCATGGAATATTTGGATAAATTTGTTGTGGTGTTCATTGATGATATAATGGTATACTCGAAGAATGAAGAGGAGCACAAAGAGCATTTGCGTTTAGTTCTCGAGAAACTCAGGGAACATCACACTACAAAAAAAGACACATCCGTGACATTTTGGGCTGAACGAATTTTTTTGTCATACATATGACACTTCTATGACGATAATTGTGACAAAACCCGGTATCATCATAGATGTGGTGGGCTCCTACTTCTATGACAAAAAATCATGACAGAAAATGGGCTTTTCGTCCTGGGCGGGCCGGAGATGCAGCTGCATGACATTCTTTGGGCCGTCCATGATGGAAAAAACCATGGTAGAAGCGAGGGGGAGGAAAATTTCGGGGAGTCCCCGGTTACGGTGGGAGGTCGGGGGCCGAGTGATGCGCGTTTCTCTCGTACACGTACGCGCGTGTGTGCGAGGCGTTGGCTCTAACTGAACCCGAGCGAGGCGTTGGGCTCTAACTGAACCCGAGCGATTGCACTGCCGGCTACGCATTACTGAACCCGAGCGATTGATCGATGGCTGTTAACTAAACCCGATCGAGCGATTCCTTCGCTACTGCTGCTAACTGAAGCCGATCGATTGGATGAACAATGAGCATTCCAGGGGGGTGGATGAACAGTGAGCGGTGGTGTTGCCTCTGGATGAACAAGACCCCATGGTGTGGAGGGTTGGATGAATAGTAGACGGTGAAGGGGTGCCCATGGAGGGGTGGTTGAATAGGACCCCGTGGTGTGGAGGGCTGGATGAACAGTAGACGGTGGAGGGGTGCCCGTGGAGGGGTGGTTGAACAGTAGCCGGTGGAGTAGCACGCGGTGGAGGCTGGATGAACAGGAGCCCGTGGAGGCTGGAGTAGGTCGATGGTAGCCCGTGGAGGCTAGAGGAGGTCGACGGTGGAGATGAATAGTATCCCATGGAGTCCCGTTTTGCGGTACGCCAGACCCCTCTCGATGAACAGGACCCCCGTTTCGACCGTAGGAGGTCCGTTTCATCCGTTTTACGGTATGCCACACCCCTCCCGATCAACAGGACCCCCGTTTCGACCATAGGAGGTCCGTTTCATCCGTTTTGCGGTACGCCACACCCCTCCCGATCAACATGACCCCATTTCGACCGTAGGAGGTCCGTTTCCTCCGATTTGCGGTACGCCACACCCCTCCCGATCAACAGGACCCTGTTCTGAACGTAGGAGGTTCGTTTCCTCCGTTTTGCGGTACGCCAGGCCTCGTTTCCATCGCCTATTCCGTCCAAGCCCTCCCGATGAACATGACCACGCATTCCGTTACGACCCAGCCGGTTGGCTCCCACACGTTCCGTTGCCTCCCGATGAACACGGCGCATTCTGTTGCCTCCCCATGAACATGACGCATTCTGTTGCCTCCCCATGAACACGACGCATTCCATTTCCTCCCCATGAACACGACGACAACGTTGTTTCTCTGTTCCGACCCAGCCATGTACACGAGCCCTGGCGGTACGTATGCGCGAGTAGGCGTTCGAGACCCCGCCCGTATGTACACATACGTGGCCATATTTTCTTTCTTGCACCCTGGCCGCTGTACGTACGTGGACATGCTATGTGCGCGCCTCTACTACGACACGTACGCGCCTCTACTACGACACGTGCGCGCCTCTACATCCACCAGTATATATGTACGTACATGTTCGCGACCAGAATAACAACGCTACGTACGCTTCGACCAGGTGGGTCCTGACTGTCAAGCACTTCCTTACGTGCGAATATGTAGCTAGTGGGTCCTAGCAGTCAGGGGGGCGAATCGTTTTTTTTTCAGACGCACTTCCTTGCGTGCGAAGATGTAGCTGGTGGGTCCCAGCAGTCAGGGGGGCGAATCATTTTTTTTTGCCCGGACGCACTTCCTTGCGTGCGAAGATGTAGCTGGTGGGTCCCAACAGTCAGGGGGAAACGTTTTTTTGCGAAATACGTTGGCCCGTCCGGTGGTACCCCGCTGTCAGGTGGAGGAATCATTATTTTGCGCGTAATAAGGAGACACTTCCTTGCTGCGGCCGTGGACCCAGCTGTCAGCCTCTCCACGTACAGTCCACGTCCGATGGAAGTCGTTCCTTGACCATGTTGACCACGCCGTGCCGAGAGCACCACGGCGGTGGACGACGGCGAGGACTAGGAAGGGGACGACTCGGAGCCGGGGAAGACGCAGTAGTGGATGCCCACGCGAAGAGGAGTACGAGGGTTCACTGGTTCGGCTGCGGTGTGAGGCTGCTGTTGCCGCAGAATAACAGGGGGTGTGGGTGAGTAGAGGGATGGCCTGGCCAGCGGTGGGAGTAGTAGGGGCGGTGAGGCCTCCGCGGCATCACAGCCGGCCACGGGAGGCAGGAGCAAGCGACACGACCGGCGCTGGTTTGGGCGGCTGGAGCAAGAAGACCAGAGGTTGAAGAAGCACTATGGCCGTTGGATGAACATCGTACGGCAACAGGAGCTAGAATCGTTCATATTGACTAAGTTGACAAAGCACTCCGTCATCGTCGACTTGGTAGGCCCACAAGTCAGCCTCCCACTATGCTGGGTTCCAGCTGGCAGGGAGAATTTTTTTTGTGCGTAATAAGGAGGCACTTCCTTGCGTGCGAAGATAGCTGGTGGGTCCGACATGTCAGCGGGGGGCACGTTATTTTTGCGAAATACAGAGGCCCTTCCGGTGGGTCCCAGATGTCAGGTGGAGGAATCATTATTTTGCACGTAATAAGGAGGCATTTCCTTGTGTGCGGCCGTGGACCCAGCTGTTAGCCTCTCCACGCACAGTCTTCTTCCGATGGTGTCGTTCGTTGACAACGTTGACCATGCCGCGCCGAGCGCATCCAAGGTGGTGGATGACGGCGAGGCCCCGGACAGCAACGAGCCAGAGATGGGAAGACGCGGGAGTAGAGTCGCAGACGGAGAGGTGTACGAGGGTTAACTGGTTCTAGTGCGGTGTGGTTCGGCAGCCGGTGGAGAAGAACAGGAGGTGTGGATGGATGGAGGGATGGCCTGGCCAATGATGGAGTAGCGCTTCATAGCGAAGCGTGCTAAGCAGAGCTGCTAGCAGCAGGAGGCGGGAGGTGGTCCTGGCGGCACCGGAGGAAGAAGACGAGAGATTGAAGATGGATGCCGGTCGTTGGATGTAAATCCAACGACTAACATGTCAGAATCATTTGTTGACTAAATTGACAATGACTTGCGTTGGCTTCGACCTATTGGCCCACATTTCATCCTCCAAAATGTGGCATGTATTCAACCCATTTTTCAGAATTTACAGTCTTTTTTTGCGCGGTAGAATTTAGAGTCAATTTGATCTTTTTTTTTGAAATACAGCCATTAGCTGGGCTAGGTGAACAAATAATGTAGCGTCCATGCTGCCCATTTATTTTATTTCCTAAAAAAAACTGGCCATTTGCACTTTCTCGAAATACATGATTTTGCTGGGCTGATTCTAATTATAATGTTGGGTTTGGCCAGCAATGTTATCAAAAAATAAAAAGGGGTTGAGCAATTTGTTATAAATATATTTAAATAATAAGTGATATCATTACATTCGTCCTTAAATCTTACCAAGCTTTTGTACACAATCACTAGGATTTTCATGCCAAAACAATCCAGGATTTTATTTGTTAAGAAATTACTTTTATAAGTTAATAAGATGTGGGATATTGTTTTCTTACATATGTAAGTATCTGTTAAATATATGATGACAATAAAAATAATATATAATAACATATAAAATAATTTAAATATATATAATATAGTTAGAAGGGAAACATAAGTTGGACCTGGCATTCCTATTCTTATATAGAAAAATAGAACAGACCTCTGTGTTTTCTTCAAAAAAAATACATAAATTGGGCTGCCAAAAATAAAACCTCGGATGGGAGGTCCATAGGCTGGTCGATACATGACGGCCCTAAGAAAATACAAACAGGCCTATGGACCTCCCATCCGAAGTCGTGGGTTGCGCATGTTAAAAATGAAAGCCTAGACGGGGCAGCCCAAAATCACGTCCAACACTTGCCAAAACTGCGTCCCTTGTTTTCTCTGTGTTTCGCACACTCGACATTGTGTGGGAATTTTGACTGTGCATCATATGAAGATGTGCTATGCATGAATGTTGATCAGCATGATGTTAACTGGCTGGTATTTTTGACCATGAATAAAACTTCCAACATGATGTTAACCCTGTTTGAAAAGGCCGTGTTAATATAAATGCTCTGCCTCTGAAAGTTGCAGTTTCTTATCTAAAACTGAACTTGCAGATTCTTATCTGAAACTGAAACTTGCAGTTTCTTCTCTCGGAATCACATTGTCTGCACTTTTATACTCCTATGAAACTACATTTTTAAGTGCTAAATATAGATCTCTAGAATTCATAAAATACTTCATATGCTCAATACTGCAAATCTAAAATTCAAAAGACATTCATATCTTAAAGTACTCTCAAAATACACAACACAAAACACAATTCACAACCTGCAAATACTGACAATCCTAAGCTCCTCCTGACAATTCACAACCTGCCCGACTATTGGGCTGGGGGGGGGGGGGCAGCCCCCTCCTATTCCTCGGCGGCAGACAGCCGCCCCGTGAGACGATGTGAACAGCGAGGGAGACGATGGCGGGGAAGCGTGGTCGGGCCAACTGCTTTTCTCCTCTTGCAGTTGAGTTCGGTCGGTGAAGACTCCACCGGCTCGCTCTGGCAGGACACCCTCACAAACGGCACCCTGTAGATGCTCGATCCTTCAATCTCTGGTGGATGCTCCATCTGGGATCGATACTCCCACCATCGCTCCCTCACGATCGGATTCGGTGAATCTGTTTGCTCCATGGCCCAGAGGAGCAGCTCTATGTACTCCGGCACGACTCCCTCTGGGAGTATCGCCGCCTTTTCGCTCTGTTGCAGATATTTGGCCATGGATGTCGCTGTCGCTGCTAGTTGGTCCTTGTTGTCAAACCAAGACTATATCTCCAACATCCTAGCTAGCTTCACAGGGTCGCCGTCTGCGATCCTCACGTATCGGTTGTACTCCTCCATCGATCTACTTCTCCACATCACCTTCACTCACCGACGGTGGTTTTTGAATGGGAGAGGAGAGGAGCAGCGCTGGTTTTGGATTAGAACGGAAGAGGAGCGATGCTGGTTTTGGACTAGAACGGGAGAGGAGGGGCGGTGGTTTTGAGATGGAAGAGAAGAGGAGCGACGCTACATTTAGATTGGAACAGGAGAGGAGCGGCGGTGGTTTAAGAGGAGAAGATAATTAAATCACCACATATTAGTCCCATTTTTATTAGTCCCGCTGTAATTAAATCACCACATATTACACTGATTCCGCTGCTCGTTGCGTAGCTGATTGGGAGAAATAAATACCCAGCCGTAGCATGCACTAGGGATGTGCGCGTGAGGCTTGCATGCGGCTGCATGCGGAGGGAGGCAAGACGATTCAATTAATTAATGCCGCTCCTACTCGTCCCCGCACGTCCTTCAATACTGTGGCGGTTCGCTCCTAGTCGTCCCGTCCATTCACATAACGGCAGTTCCACTAATCCTAACCCTCCTCCCAAATCCATGGCGTCCCAAATCTCCACGATCGGCGGTGAGTACAAGGTTAGAACCATCACCGGCGATGAGTTCGACATCATCTACACCCGTTCTTCCGTGACGGTGAAAGGATGCCTTTCTCACTTCAGATGCATGTTCGAAGACTCAGATGATGAGTGGGTCGCTAGGCTAGATGTTGAGTACCACAGTCCGGGGACGAGAGAAGGATCTAAAGGAAGAAGAGAGGAAGAAGCCCGCCGTGATCCAGGTTTGCGTGCATGACTTATGCTTGGTCTACCACATATGCCATGCCGACGTTGAGTGCCAGGATTTTAAGGACTTCCTCGAGAGCAACCTAGTCAAATTCGTTACTGTAGACTTTGATAACGACAAAGAAGTCCTGCGTCGGATAGGCCTCATTGTAGGTAACACCTTCGACCTCCAGAAGAATCGGCTGGTGTCCTCTTGTCAGCCTTCAATGCTGACCCTGGCAGGAGCCATGGTTCATCCTTCGTACGGTAAACTGGAGAAACCTCCATACACGTTTCATCCTCATGCATGGAAGCGGAATGTACTAGATATAGACCACATCCACTAGGTTGCAATGGATGGCTACCTTTGCTTCAATATCTACAAGGGTTGGATGAAGAGCAACAGCCAAGTGTGCGGTTCAAGCAAAGAAGTATCGGCCAAGAGGAAGAGGGACAAGGACGAAGTCGAGGACGTGGACGAGGACTCCGAGTAAGGTGGCAGTGTCGTTGCTCACGGTGGTTCTAATGCAGTGTCTACCGGAATAGTTGCAAAGTTTAATTTTAGGTGTGCTTAATTTAATTTGAGGGGTGTGTTGTGCTGAGCCCCCAGCAGAACTATGTTATGTTTCTTCTCGTTACTTTAACTCTTCAGTATGTACATACTAGTATTTCTTACATTTCATCTTTTAGTTGGTATAGTACTACCACTCGTTTCTTCACATTATATACGTACAATATATATGGCCAACATCATATAGCCAGCAGTTTAGTTGTCAAAGAATTTCAGGTTGCTTAGTTTTGTCAAAGAATTCCAGGATGCTTAGAGGGTGCTTGGATCCAAGGGACTTATTTTAGTCTGACTAAAAATAGTCTCTTTAAGAGGCTAAAGTTCCAAGCACCCCTGAATAAAGAGGGGCTAAAACTAGTCTTGAGACTAAAAAATTTTAGTCAGGGGTACCCCTACTAAAATGTGGATTAGTCCTCTCTGTACTCATTTAACTCCTCTCTTTTAACACAGGCGAGTTCTAGATTGGAGGGTTTGGAGGATAATAAATGCTCATTAACTTGATTTTAGCCTTTTTAGTATTTGGATCCAAGCATGGGTGAGGCTAGCATGTTTTAGTCCCACTACTTTTAGTCATGGGACTAAAACGTATCCAAGCACCCTCTTGGTTTTATTTGAGGGGTGGGTTGTGCTGGACACCATTATTGTGACTAGCCTTTTTAATAGTACTATATGCATAATTTGGCGACGAGCGCTCTCTATATGTACCACCTTTTTTAATTTCAAGTTTTGCTCCATGGCGCAATCCATCGATACTACTGCTATACAAAAGTATACATTTTTTAAAAGGCTAGAGGGCGGGGCAGTCTAGCTTGGTTGGTTTCACGAGAGGCGAGAGCCTTTGTGATTTGATGACTCATTACTGCTAGAAGGCGGGGCCTTGTGATTTGACTGCTCGTATAAATGCGCCGACGACCTAATCGAGGAGGAGAAAAGAACCGTGCGGTATACTCAAGTTTTCCACTGGAGTAGTACTGCGACGGAGGAGCACGAAACACGGCAGCCCAGTGCCATATGGCGATAAAAATGATCTAATTTGCTAGTCATCTCATTATTAGCATTGTTCTATTCATTCCCTCAAAAAAACCATTGTTCTATTCATGCCACGCAGAGAACGTGACACGTGCAGCGAAACACCCGAAGCAAAAGATGAAACACAGGAGCAAAAGAAGAAGGAAGGTTATCACACCAAATGATCTAATTCGCCGCGGAGTTGTAACTGCTTCTTCATCACCTCCACAACCTCCATCTCCTTGCGTGTCTCCTCCGCCATCTTCTTCATTCTGTCCATGACACGGGATTTCTCGACGCGAGCCTCCATCATCTGTTCCACGACCGCATTACGTACCTTGATAGCAGCCCGGTGATCGATGCGGAGCTTGGCCAACTCCTCCTTCTGTTCCATGACGAGGGCCTGCAGCAACTTCATCGAGGAACTACTATTCTCATGCAGCTTCTTCCAGCCGGCGTTCTTCTCCTTCAACAGGTTGATCTCGTGGCAGAGCTTCGCCTTGTCCTCCTGAAGTCGCAGGATTTCACCGGTGGCCTTCTTCTCCGAGGCAATGCTCTTCTTCAGCAGCATCACCAAGCCGGCGGTCAACTCCCCCTGCTGATTGAGCTCAGCGGGCATGTCGTCGAGGCTCTCCTTCAGCAACTCCATCAAGCCTTGGATGAACTCCTTCTGCTTATTGAGCTGATCGGGCATGCCGTCGAGGGATAACGACTCCAGCTCCACCGGCTCGGCATGTTCGCCTCTGCGGCTAGGGCACTCCTGGGAGCCATCGCCTGCCCGTGAGAGATCTTTTGAGGTCTCTGCGTGGCGGCGAGCCCTCTCTTTTTTTCCGTAGCCTTGGTTGCCGCTCCCTTGTTACGAGTAGTTCTCGACCTAGAGCTCTGCTCACCGGCCATGGCAACGACGGACGAAGAAGAAGCACTTATGAGGAGGAAAGGTAGAGTAATTTTCGGTTAGGTAGTTCCCCTTTTTATAACCTAAGTACTAGCACTAGTACTAATACCTGCATAGTGGGAACACGTTCAGGTTTGGTACGTACTAGTAGGTCTGAGCAGGCTTTCGAATGTGATGGGAACAAGGTAAAGATTAATTGATGGTTTTGGTTTTGAGGCCCGAAACAGCTCCCGATGAGTTTAGCGGAACATAAATTTCAAGTACTGCACTGCTCAAATGCGTAAATATTATGTTACTGTCAAAATTGGCACAAAATACGAAGGAGACCAATGGAAGTACTACTAGCAACCCACGATTTAACTACTCGCATGCGCGCAGTGGAGTAATAATGTCTTTCTTCCGCCCTCATCTCCACTCAATTTGCATGCGCTGTATTAATTGACCATTAATGAAGTGAACGACTTTACACACGTCAAATTATCACATGGGGTGGATCTTGGTATAAAATTGCGTCCGCCCGTGTACCCACGTGTGCGTGCGAGGGAATGAGTGCGTGCATGGCGTGCGTGCACATCTTCGGTTCGTGCATGTACCGCCATAATGGCTCAGGGAGGACGAGTACATTCTTCTGGAACCAGCAGCACGTCACTGTGATCAATCCAGGCAAGGAGGTCACGACAACGCCTCCACATGTGCCACGTGGCTTCATGAACTGTAAGAGAGAGACTGTGTAGTGTGCCATTGGTATTCTAATTTACGTGCTTTGCACATACTCAAAGTACTAGTAAGGTACACGTGCATTGCACACATCAGATTTTGCAACCAAATTATGAATAAATACCACACTATAGCATGTAAGCTCTGAGTCATATATGCCTGATGTAGCCCTTCGTTTCATTCTTATAGTTCATCTCATTCAAAATCAATTAGTTTTTATAAAAAGGCTAAGAACGTGGGAATAGGAAAAACATGGGATTATAGTGGAATGTCGTCATGAATCCTACAGGATTGTACGAGTGTTTGATTGTGCATAGAAAAAATGCAGAATTCTTTCAAAGAGGTTTGAGTGGATGGGATGTTTCCTATGAAATCTAGTGCAAATGAATCATATGGAAAAATTCCTATGGTTTACAATCCTACGAATCAAACAACCAAGATAGGAAAAATTCCTAATGATTAGAATCCTCCAAAATTCCCTTGAGAATCCTTTGAATCAAAGAAGCCCTTAATCTATTTTATGATTCATGGAATTGTGCGTTGTAAAGCATAAAGTAAAAACAAATTATGGCAATTCAACTAGAAAAAAAGTTTGGGCAGTTATGATACTGAAGATTCTAGAACAAAAGAGAACCACTGTTTTTTGAGGTTTGTGCATTATGCTTAAGTTCAACCATGGAGTCTGCTAGATTGTACATGTGGAAAAATCCGGTGGGGGGATAGAAGATGGTGCAAGGGGCCGAGTGGAGGGAGACTATGAAGGAATGCACACGTCCGAGATCGATATTTAGAGAGAGGGGGCGAACATGTGCGCTGTTGCGCGTAGTGGCGGAGCCATGAAAAATAAATGAGCTAGGGGGCCAAGCATTGCTAATCCTTTACGAGGAGGGTCAATTCATGAACTTAAACCATTTTTAGCAGCAATTGTCTAATGATCACATTCATATTAGCCTCGATATATAGTGATGTTAGGGGGGGAGGGGGCAGGGCCCTTACTGCCCCCTGTCTTCGCCATTGTGCACGCGTCTGAGAGATGAAGCGGAAGGCATGGATGATGAGAGGGGGACGTTGGATATATAATTAATGTGGGTGTATTAGCTATATATGTTAATCCTATATGGAGAGGTATAGATTGATCGATGTGGACGTGGGAAAGAGGGTGAAACCTCACTGGATATATCGATCGATCGGTTTGTGTGGAAAACTATGAAAGACCTAGCTATATACACACATACATAGAGGAACATCGATCGTTGTGCATGCACGTGTGAGAGATAAAGAATGCCCGATATGATGGAGAGGGGGATGTGTGTGGGTGTGTGCCTTCATGGGAGACCGACCTAAAGAAAAAGATTGCATGCGTGCGATGGATAATGCCGACTGGTAGTGTGTGTGCATGCATGCACGAGAGAAAGTTAGTGGTACAATTATAAAGAGAAGACTACTGTGTGGGTGTAAAAGAATAGGTGAGGTCATAATCAATGTAAAGTTGAATTCAAATATTTGAATAAGAGATCCTGATGTTTGAAACCCATGCATGCATGAATATAACGGAGATCTGCGCGGTGTGGTTTGGAAACGAGCATGTTGTAATGTATACACATTGAACAAGGTCAGACTGATTTGAATTTGAGATGCCGATGGCAGACATAATTTGGCCACATCGCATCCGTGCATGGACACACTATTCTAGTTGGAGATGATGGGTGGCTTTTGCATCACATATCTATATCTATACCCCTATATATATTATATTTTATACTTTTTTATATTGTGTGCGGGTAACTTTAACTTTGAAAGATGGTTGTTGGATGAGGCGAATCTGATGGTCCAAAGATGGCAAATTTGAGCACTATTGGACGTTGGATATCGTCTAGATTCCACCAGATTTCACCACATGTATAATCTAGAAGACTCCATGGTTGAACTTAAGCATAATGCACAAACATCGTAACACAAGCACTTCTTATTTGTTCTAGAATCTTCCATATCAGAATTGCCCAAATGTTTTTCTACATGATTTGCCATTATTTCTTTTTTACTTTATGTCTTACGATGCACAATTCCATGAATCTTAAAATAGATTAGCTTTCTTATAAAAACTAGATGATTTTGAATGAAATGAACTATAAGAATTAAACGAACATCTACATCATGCATATATGACTCAAAGCTTGCATGCTATAATGTGGTATTTATTCATAATTTGGTTGTCAAATCTCATGCGTGCAATGCACGTGTACCTTACTCTAGTCTAAATGGTGTTTGTGTGTGTGTTGTGCGTGTTGAGGTGGAAATTGTCTTTTTTTGGGGTACACGTTAACCTTGTTCTTCCAAAATTTCAAGCCGCGCCTTGTTATGCCGAAAATTCAAGCTGGCGTCTCTGTCTATCGTGCCGCGGATCTCCTGCCTCTTCAACCCGCGCCTTGTTAGCCCGAAATATTTAAGATATATATTTGTCTCGTTGTGCTCCGACAACTCCCTCCATCTCAACCCGCGCCTTGCTATTCCGAAATTACAACGCGCGCGAAAACTCCCACCTCCTGTGAAATCCTGACACGCGAAATGCCCGTGGTACCCCTGAACCGAAAGAACCGCCTCAAATCGGTGGGGGTACTTTCGTAACTTACCCCACATTTCGGACAAGTGCGCCTCTAAGCCATGGTTCCCCACTACCATCCCATCCACCCACCCATTCGTACACCGAGGCCGCGAAAACCCGCGACGAAACCCCACACCCTGCTCCGTCCGCCACCCAGCCGGAGCCTCTTCCCCGACGATGTCGTCCACAACAACACCTCGACGTCCCTCATCCACCGTACTGGATGAGGATCCATTGTCGATCTCATCGTCCCGCCGGTTCAGCCACCCCGTCCTCCACCTCTAAGGAGCTTCCCCGACGTTCCCCTCGTCTTTCATGCCACCTCCATTCCCACACCGCCGTCTTCACCTGCACCACTGGAAGAGCATCATCATCATCGTTTCCTCGGATGAAGCTACGGCCTAATCGGCGCCACCAAAGAGTTTGTACAGTAATCGCCGCATTTTCTTCTTGATTCGATCTCACGGTGCTGTCGGCGCTCGGTCCCGAGCTGACACGGTGCGGCTCCATCCACGGCGGCGTCGCCGGCCACTTCCTCCACGGCGTCGCTCCCTCGGCAGCGACGTCCACATCAGTAGGAGCGGCTACTGCTTTAGCTCTCGCTCGCGCTGCTCCTCTGCTCTTGCTCTCGGTCCCCTGCCTGGTCTGCTCTTGCTATTTCTCTTGCTCGCGCTACTGCTCTCGCTCTTGCTCTTGCTTGCGATGCTGCTCCGATTTAGCTACACTTTAGTTGACTGAATCGGCTTTTGGGTCAGTCGATTTTCAGAGGGTGGGGGGCATGCTGGGGTGAAGCAAGAACCGGCCACAGCGGGGAGGGGGGCTCTCCGGAGAGGTACCCCACTATCTATCTT